>NC_133392.1:126517617-126823579 GCF_047511655.1 Castor canadensis
TGGAATTGTTTTTATACATTCTTTTTCCGTTTGCTCATTGTTAGTGTATAGAAATGCTAATGATTTTTCTATGTTGATTTTATATCCTGCTACCTTGCTATAGCTATTGATGATGTCTAGAAGCTTCTGAGTAGAGTTTTTTGGGTCTTTAAGGTATAGGATCATGTCGTCTGCAAATAGGGATATTTTGACAGTTTCTTTACCTATTTGTATTCCTTTTATTCCTTCTTCTTGCCTAATTGCTCTGGCTAGGAATTCCAGTACTATGTTGAATAGGAGTGGAGATAGTGGGCATCCTTGTCTGGTTCCTGATTTTAGAGGGAATGGTTTTAATTTTTCTCCGTTAAGTATAATGCTGGCTGTAGGTTTGTCATATATAGCTTTTATAATGTTGAGGAACTTTCCTTCTATTCCTAGTTTTCTTAGAGCTTTTATCATGAAATGATGTTGGATCTTATCAAAGGCTTTTTCTGCATCTATTGAGATGATCAAGTGGTTTTTGTCTTTGCTTCTGTTAATGTGGTTTATTACGTTTATTGATTTTCGTATGTTGAACCACCCCTGCATCCCTGGGATGAAGCCTACCTGGTCGTGGTGAATAATCTTTTTGATGTGTTGCTGAATTCGATTTGCCATTATTTTGTTGAGGATTTTTGCATCAATGTTCATTAAGGAGATTGGCCTATAGTTCTCCTTTTTGGAGGTGTCTTTGCCTGGTTTTGGGATAAGTGTAATAGTGGCTTCATAAAATGTGTTTGGCAGTTTTCCTTCCCTTTCTATTTCATGGAACAGTTTAAGGAGGGTTGGTATCAGTTCTTCTTTAAAGGTCTGATAGAATTCAGCAGAGAATCCATCAGGTCCTGGACTTTTCTTTTTGGGGAGACTCTTGATTGCTGCTTCAATTTCATTTTGTGTTATAGGTCTATTCAGGTGATTAATTTCCTCTTGGTTCAGTTTTGGATGATCATATGTATCTAGAAATCTGTGCATTTCTTTTAGATATTCAAATTTATTTGAATATAGGTTCTCAAAGTAGTCTCTGATGATTTCCTGGACTTCCATGGTGTTTGTTGTTATCTCCCCTTTTGCATTCCTGATTCTACTAATTTGGGTTTTTTCTCTCCTCATTATAGTCAGGTTTGCCGCGGGTCTATCGATCTTGTTTATTTTTTCAAAGAACCAACTTTTTGTTTCATTAATTCTTTGTATGGTTTTTTTGGTTTCTATTTCGTTGATTTCAGCTCTTATTTTTATTATTTCTCTCCTTCTATTTGTTTTGGGATTTGCTTGTTGGAAGTTTTAACTTTTTAAATAACGAGTTTTCTTGAACATGTATACTTACAGTATGTTGTTGCCATGGTAATTCAACTCAGTTAAAAAAAAAACAAAACAAAAGCACCAGCTTAGCAGACATAAAGCAATGAGTTCAACTCTCACCTTAGTTTACTTCAATTTTTTCGTCTTTTCATTAGGCTGGCTAACCCATATGAACACCTGTCTCTTGGGGGAGATGTCTTTTATTCCTATAACAGATTGCTATTTTGAGCCTGTATGTTTCATGTAACATATCTTTGTGTTCCGTTTGAGAGACCCACTGGAGAGACCATGTGGTCACAGGAAATGCTGCCACCATGATGGAGCTACCATGTATTCAACATCATCTTGCCCCTTCCTAGGAAAATTATAACTAGCTTGTAATTAAAATTCTCTAAATTAATACAGTTTTTTATACATTAATTAATACATTAATATTGTTTTTGATACACTAATCTGTTAAGGATTGGACAAAAATAGAGTATTTGTGTTAAAGATCTGTTATAAACTACTTAGGAATCTAGTTGACTAAAGGTAATGACAAAAATTGATTTAAGAGTGCACGCTGAATAAATGTGATTATTTTTTATGTCATTGTGTGTTTTCTTTGTATGTCTTAGTCTGTCTCCTACCTATGTATTTGTGGCCTCTAAATTTTTAGCTCATTATGCATGCTTATATTCTTTGGCATGCCTAGGTCATAACATCTGTGTGGCTGTGTGTGTGTGTGTGTGTGTGTGTGTGTGTGTGTGTGTGAAGATGTCTTTAGGATGGTTCCTAAGCTACTTTTATAAAGTTAATGTGTACAGCTGTCTCAAAAGTTATCTAAAGTTCTAATCCCAACCAGGCCTAACTATCCTCTGCCTTAGAACAAAAGAAAAAATTTAAACAATAATCTCAATCTGTTTCATTCTGTCATGAGTGTAATTTACATTTAACTCTTTTATAATTAGGTTTATTGACCCATGTGTTCTTCAGATTGCTATTATTAAAAGGATAGTTTAACTTAATTTTCTTCCTAAATCTTTTTAGGTATAAGATTACTAAGAGTTTTATTTAAAACAGTGTTATCTAAATTCAGGTTTTTACAAAGGTTGTTTCAGATCTTCAAATTAAGATCTTAAAGCTTATAAGTTTATATATGTGTGATTAAGTTGGCTATAGTGTAGTTTTCCTAGAAGGTTTTCTGAGGTCAAAATCACCTAATCATGCACTTCAAGCTCTCAGAAAAACAAGAACAAATCAAACCCCAAATTACTGGGTGAAAAGAAATAATAATGATTTAGGCAAATATTCATAAAATGGACGTAAAATATGAAGAATCAAAAAAACAAAGAGTTGGTCCTTTGAAAAGATAAACAAGATCAATAAACTCTTAGCTACACTAACCAAAAAAGGAGGGACCAGACCTAAATTAAGTAATTTAGAGATGAAAAATGGGATATCGTAACAAATGCCAATGAAATTCACAGGGACATTAGGGAGCACATCAAAAACTTATATTCTAATTAACTGGAAAATCTAGAAGAAATAGATAAATTCCTGGATTTGGCTATTGCGAATAGTGTCATGAATATTTACCTCTTTTGTATGCTGACTTCATGTCCTTTTGTTGGAATTGAAGAACTTCCAGTGCTGAAAACAAACACACGAGAGACAGAAAATCTTGACAAGGCAATCTCTTTTGACCAAAAGGGTGCAAGCATGTACTTAATCCAACTGAGCAGACACGCGAGCACAAAATGGCTGACTGTGGCTCCTCCTTATATCCCTGACACAGTTGTACCTGCCCCTAAACCAGGATTTGTCCAGGTCAAAGTTTCACGATCTCCCTCGATTGGATAAAAGGCTTGGGGGATGGGTTAGAGCATATAGTTTGGTGGGCAGTGGAGTCATACAGGAATCTGGAAGAAGAAGCAAGGACCCTTTAAACATGCAAGTCACCTAAGATGGTGATCTGATGAATTTTTAAGTAATCTAAGGATAACA
Organism: Castor canadensis; assembly: GCF_047511655.1. Classification (NCBI taxonomy): domain Eukaryota; kingdom Metazoa; phylum Chordata; class Mammalia; order Rodentia; family Castoridae; genus Castor; species Castor canadensis. Next base: position 126,520,921 of record NC_133392.1, read on the forward strand.
AATACTTTGATAGAAAAGATCATTTTTCTTACAATTTCCCCCCTCTTTTAATTTAAATTCTTTTCAAACTCATTTAGGAGCTGTTGGCTCTCATGTTCCTGTGTTTCTAATAGAAACAAGTTATTTTGGCAGGGCAGGATGATTGTTTGGTTTGGGTTGTCTCAATTAACCGCTGTATTAGTCCTCGGACACAAGGAATTATGCAGCATCCTGCTAAAATCCTACTAAAATTAAAACTCTAGCCACTATAATCAAGGAGATTAAGACTGAGGTCATCCAGCCCTTTTATCTTCCAAATCATTTTTCCATTAAGTCAGTGAAGGTATCATTTATACCTGAGTTTTCAGCTAGCTTGTTAGATAGGGTAGTTAATCCCTGTAGGGTCTTAGTAATAGTTCCATCAGGGGCTGTATTATTTAGTATATATGTGCAACATGAAACTCCAATCATTATGCACATTCCTCCCTTTTTGGCCAAAATCATGTTTAATGCTAGCCTGTTCTCCCAAGCCTTCTAGCTAGTTGGTCCCAATTGCTCTGCTATTCCTTTGATGGCATCCTTGGTACAGTTAAAAAACCTTTGTTGGTTATAATAAATATAATTTACCCAATTGACATTTTTATTTATAGTGGACCCTGCTGCAATTTGGTTCCTGGCTTTGAATTCATTTGGTACTCCCCTAGGAACCTCAATGGCATCAATGTAAACATGGAGATCAAAGGAGCCTCTGTGGCTGGCTGCAGCGTCTATGTTTTTGTCTCTCCTTTTTCTAGATGTTGTGGCACAGGCTGGGGATCTAAATGCTAGGGTGAAAGAGATTGCCAACTGCACCAAAGCACAGGTGCCTGCCCAGTTACTGGGAGAGTCTCAAGTAAAGGTCCTCTGCAGTACCACCAGACATCAGCTCTGCCCACTGAGAGTGTGGACTGGTTTGGGAGGCTGTTGAATGACTGGCTTTCACTGCATCCTGTCAGGTGTTCCACATTTGTCAGTTATCCTCCCTGTCTGGTGAGACATGAGGTATAATTGATGTCTAGGGAGGGTGGCCTCATAGTCCTTGGGGGCTGACCTAAAGGACCTCTGACTTCTGGGAACAGTAGTGATAGCGTCCAGCAGGATTCACTGCCCCAAGCCATGTCTGAAACAGCTGTAATTTCAACTGTAGTCTGTTAAAAGACTGTTGATTGTCCTGGATGGTGGAAATTAGAGTCTTACCAGTGTCTTGGGGCCTGGTCCAGCCCTTAGGATTATCATAAAAGGAAAAGTATATCCTTTATATCCAGTGTTTTACCCCACATCCATCCACTCTGGACAGATACTAGGTTTCCCTATGTATCCTGGGATGGGGCACATATAAAAGGAATATCCTTGGTGCTAGGGTTGGGACATAAGGCCTCCACAAGGAAGGATCTGGCATGCATCAAGTTCAACAGTTAAGGGAAAAGTACTGAGTTACATTAATAATAAACATACCATTTCCCAGATGAAAGAGAAAGAATAATTTCACTATAGTTTTTTAAAGGTTACTCTGGTGTCCCCTGGATGTGAGACCATGGTGGTCAATTGTTCCTTCTGGTCAGATGGGGGCGCCTTCTTTACCCATGTGTGATGAGTCCACCCCCTCTCCATGGTCCAGAAGGCTGTTTCCTGGTCAGCAGGACCAGGGAAGGTCCTTACCAAGCTGGCTCAAGCTTATTTTCTTTCCATATCTTGATCAGCACATGTTGCCAGGCTGGTATGGGTGAACAAGAAAGTCAAGTGGAGGAGCCTGCGCTAACAATCCTTTTTTCCTAAGACAAAGTAAGGTAGAGGACAATCCAAGCATATAATTTTTGAGGAAATAGTCTTTGGTTTCAAAGGAAGGTTCATCAGTAACCCTCCTAAGGTAAGGAAGCCCATAAAGCATTTCATAAGGGGAGAGGCCAATGTCCTTCTGAGGGGCTGTCCTTATCCTGAGTAGTACTATGGGAAGGCATTTGATCTAAGGTAATTTGGTCTCTAAGACTAATTTAGTGGGCTGATTTTTAAGAGTCTTATTTAGAGCAAACAATTTGCAAGTCTATGCTGACCAATTGTTAGGGAGTCAGCCTGATTCTATTTCAGTCAAGGCCTACCCATTATGCATTTTTCCCTCAATTACCTGAGAGGATCACCCACAAGGAAATGGAACCCAGTCTGGAAAGGAGTTTCCCCGAAGTCTGGCCTAACTTTTCATTTGGTATTCAATAATATCTAAACATTTTGTGCTGGGCTTCTCCTTCTTGCTTCCCCTTCCAAGAAAGTGGATTTAGGACCTCATCATTAGTTAAAGTCAGGTAATTCTTTTCTAGCAAGATAGCCTAATACTTTCAGATCCTGGAATCAGTCAGCCATCTACCCACCTTTTGGTTTAAGATTGTTCTAACTTGATGGGGTGTGCTAAATAACTTGCATTCCCCAAAAGGTGATTTTTCTACTTTCTTCGGTTAAAAGAAGCCACTATTGCCTGAATGCACTCAGGCCAACCTCAGGTGAAAGGATCTAGGAATTTAGATAAGAAGGCCATAGGTTGATGTTGACCCCCATGTTTTTGGGTTAGCACTCCAAGGGCAACTCCCTTGCTTACATTTACAAAGAGGTAAAAGGATGTTCAAGAGAGGGCAAGGCTAGCATCGGGGCTGTGATAAGGGCCTGTTTTAGCTCATCTACTTGTTTTTATCTCCTCGGGGGTCCCAAGAAGGGGGTCTGGTCCCTCTTGGGTCAATTTGAGATATAAAGATTTAGTTTTAAGGCATATGCATCTATCCACAACCTGTAGTATCCCACTAAGCCAAGGAACTTTCTTAATTCTTGTTTTGTTCCTGGGAGCATGAGAACAGTGATTCCTTCTATTCTTTCTGAACCAATCCTTCATTGGCCCTTACTGATCAAATGTCCCAAATATTTCACTTCAGTCTCAGCAAATTGTAACTTATTCTTTGAAATACAAAGTCCCTGGCTTCCCAGGAAATTTATAAAGCTAATGGTTGTGTTAATCACCTCCCCCTGATTATCCCCTCATTATTAAATCTCTCAAGTCTCTTATATTTTCTCAGTGCCCTGGGGTGCTGTTATTCCATCAGGGATCTTGATTAGGTGACTTAACAGCAGCTGCCAAGACACTTTGTCCTGGGGGATGTTCACGTTCCCAGATAGCCATTGCCACTCTATGGATCATGGCTCCTTCCTCCCCTGAGAAGAGAATTCCCAAAATAGACATTAACTCAGCCCAAGTATATATCTGTGGTCCCAGAAATTGATCAACCTGTTCTGAGACCCTGAAGGGATCCTCAAGAAGGGGTCTCAACGCTTTTTTAAAATTTCAGACCTCAGAGCTGGTAAGAGGGAGGCATTTATAAACCCAATTTCACCTCCTCCAAGGGGAACCTCTTGAGAGGAAAGAGAGAGTGGGGTTTTTCTTTTTCAGACTGAGTAAAAGGTAGATTCTCAATGTCTTGATGACATTGTTCTAAGTACTTTTGAAGTTGTGGTAGGGACAGGTTTCGGGTAGGGAGGGAAGGGGCAGGGAGTTGAAGGGGGGTGGAGGTGGAAGGGTTAGAAGGGGGAGGTGGAGAGGTGGAAGCCTGAGGTGGTCACGCAGGGGCCAGCTCTGGCACCTGAGCCAGAGGAGCAGCAGGGTTATGGGGGGGGAAAGGAGGAGAGTAAATCCCAGCAAGAAGGGTTTTTTATCTTTTTTTCTTTTTTCTTTTTCTTTAAGTGGAAACAGGACTATAGGCCTCCAACAGAGGTCATATTCCATCTCCTCTTGAGTGACTAGGCTCTTGTTGTTTACATGCTCAATTAATAATTGACAGACTCAGTTCTCGTCAGACCCAAATTTTGGGCAAAACAACCAAAGGCTTTAAGATCAGTTCTGTGTCCAGATAAAACAACAGTATTTAACCATTCTTTGTTCTTCTTCCCTTTAGTATGGGGGTTATCATCCCAATATTTTGACATCTTCCCTAGGGAACTCTCAGAGGGTATTTTATCCTGGGCCTCTATTTTCTGTCCCCCCTCTTTGCTGCTTTTATTCCCCATTTACCCCTTTTGGTTGACTGTGCTCTATCAGGAGCTCAACCACCCCTTTGACTTGGAGGTTTCTTGCACTCTGATTCTTTTTCCCTTTGTCTGTCTCCAGCCATGTCCCTCGTGGGAGTTGAGGCAACTTTTCATAGCTGGCAGGTCAGTATAAGATGCTGACCTGGATTAGATTCAAGAATCTAATTCTGCCTTAAACAGTATGAGTTTAAGAAATGTGGATCAGGACTCTGCTTTCCCTTCATGCAACCTGACACATCTTATTCACACATCACACAGCCTCCAGTATCCTGACCACCAAGACATTACTTGGTCACCCTTGTGACGTTTCTTGTCTTGGTTTGTGCACAAAACTTACATGATTGCTGTGGTCCCTGTCTTCATTATTACTTTATTCATTTATTCACATGTGCGTACATTGTTTGGGTCATATCTCCCCCTGCCCCCTCCCCCCTCACTTCCAGGCAGAACCTGTTCTGCCCTTATCTCTAATTTTGTTGAAGAGAAGACATAAGCATAATAAGGAAGACAAAACGTTTTTGCTAGTTAACGATAGCTATACAGAAAGATTCCTAGCATTGCTTTCATGTACAAATGTGTTACAACCCAAGCTGATTCAACTCTAACTGAGGTTTATACTGGTTCCTGATCCCTTTCTCATGTTAACCTCTGTCACTTTAAGGTTTTTGTATTAGTTCCTCTGGAGTGGGGACATCAAATGCTTTCATGTTTTGGGTTTTCTACCTATTCCTATATTTCCCGTATGTGCTCTCCCCTTGTCATGTGATCCAAGTCCAACCACATTGCTGCATTTGCCCTAGATCTAAAGTCCACATATGAGGGAGAACATACGATTTTTGATCTTCTGGGCCTGGCTAACCTCACTCAGACTGATGTTCTCCAATTCCATCCATTTACCTGAAAATGATAAGATTTCATTCTTCTTCATGGCTGAGTAAAATTCTATTGTGTATAAATACCACATTTTCTTGATCCATTCGTCAGTAGTGGGGCATCTTGACTGTTTCCATAACTTGGCTATTGTGAATAGCGCTGCAATAAACATGAGTGTGCAGGTGCCTCTGGAGTAACCTGTGTTGCATTCCTTTGGGTATAACCCCAGGAGTGGGATTGCTGGATCATATGGCAGGTCTATGTTTAGATTTTTAAGAAGCCTCCAAATTTTTTTTTGAGTGGTTGCACCAGCTTGCATCCCCACCAGCAGTGTATGAGGGTTCCTTTTTCCCCACGTCGTCACCAGCAAATGTTGTTGGTGTTTTTGATGATGGCTATTCTAACAGGGGTGAGGTGGAATCTTAGTGTGGTTTTGATTTGCATTTCCTTTATAGCTAGAGATGGTGAGCATTTTTTCATGTGTTTTTTGGCCATTTGAATTTCTTCTTTTGAGAAAGTTCTGTTTAGTTCAGTTTCCCATTTCTTAATTGGTTCATTGATTTTAGGAGTGTTTAGTTTCTTAAGTTTTCTGTATATTCTGGTTATCAGTCCTTTGTCTGATGTATAGCTGGCAAATATTCTCTCCCACTCTGTGGGTGGTCTCCTCAGTTTAGAGACCATTTCTTTTGTTGTGCAGAAGCTTTTTAATTTTATGAAGTCTCATTTGTCCATCCTTTCTCTTAGTTGCTGAGCTGCTGGGGTTCTATTGAGGAAGTCCTTGCTTATACCTATTAGTTCCAGAGTGTTTCCTGCTCCTTCCTGCACTAACTTCAGAGTTTTGGGTCTCATATTAAGGTCCTTGAACCATTTTGAGTTGATACTAGTACAGGGTGATAAACATGGATCTAGTTTCAGTTTTTGCAAATGGATAACCACTTTTCCCAGCAACATTTGTTGAAGAGGCTGTCTTTTCTCCATTGTATATTTTTGGCCCCTTTGTCAAAAATGAGGTGGGTATAGTTGTGTGGATTCATATCTGGATCTTCTATTCTATTCCACTGGTCTTCATGTTTGTTTTTGTGCCAGTACCATGCTGTTTTTATTGCTATTGCTTTGTAATATAGTTTGAAGTCAGGTATTGTGATACCTCCAGCATTTCTCTTTTTGCTGAGTATTGCCTTGGCTATTGGTGGTCTCTTGTGTTTCCAAATGAACTTTATGGTAGATTTTTCAATCTCTGTGATGAATATCATTGGGATTTTGATGGGGATTTCACTAAACATGTAGATTGCTTTTGGCAGTATATCCATTTTTACTATGTTGATTCTACCAATCCATGAGCATGGGAGATCTTTCCATCTTCTGTAGTCTTCCTTGATCTGTTTCTTCAGGGGTTTGTAGTTCTCTTGTAGAGGTCATTCACATCCTTTGTTAAGTTTACTCCTAGGTATTTGACTTTTTTTGAGGCTATTGTGAATGGAATTGTTTCTATGTATTCCTTCTCAATTTCTTCATTGTTGGTGTATAGAAAAGCTAATGATTTTTGTAAGTTGATTTTGTATCCTGCCACTCTGCTATAGCTGTTTATGGTGTCTAAGAGTTTTTGGGTAGAGTCTTTTGGGTCTTTAGGTTATAGGATCATATTGTCTGCAAATAAGGATATTTTGACAGTTTCTTTTCCTATTTGTATTCCTTTTATTTCTTCTTCTTGCCTAATAGCTCTGGCTAGAAATTCCAAGTACTATGTTGAATAGGAGTGGGGATAGTGGGCACCCTTGTCTCATTCCTGATTTTAGAGGAAATGGTTTCAGTTTTTCACTGTTAAGTATGATGTTGTCTGTAGGTTTCTCATATATAGCCTTTACAGTGTTGAGGTACATTCCTTTTATTCCTAATTTTCTTAGAGCTTTTATCATGAAGTGGTGTTGGATCTTGTCAAAGGCTTTTTATGCATCTATTGAGATGATTGACTGGTTTTAGTCTTTGCTTCTATTGATGTGCTGTATTACAATTTTAGAATTGCGTATGTTGAATCATCCCTGCATTTTTGGGATGAAGCCGACTTTGTCATGGTGTATGACCTTTCTGATGTGTTGTTGGATTCAGTTTGTCATTATTTTATTGAGGAATTTTGCATGGATATTCATTAAGGAAATTAGCCTGTAGTTCTCCTTTTTGGAAGTGTCTTTGTCTGGTTTTGGGATGAGAGTAATACTGGCTTCATAAAATGAGTTATGTTGTGTTCCTTCCCTTTCTATTTTGTGGAACAGTTTAAGGAGGGTTGGTATTAGTTCTTCCTTAAAGGTCTGATAGAATTCAGCAGAGAATCCATCAGGTCCTGCATTTTTCCTTTTTTGGAGACTCTTAATTGCTGCTTCAATTTCATTTTGTGTAATAGATCTATTCAGGTGATTAATACTCTTCGTTCAGTTTTGGATAGTTGTAGGTATCTAGAAATCTGTCAATTTCTTCAAAATTTTCAAATTTATTAGATTATAGGCTCTCAAAGTAGTCTCTGATGATTTCCTGGATTTTTGTGGTGTTTGTTGTTATCTCCCCTTTTGCATTTCTGATTTTACTGCTTTGGGTTTTTTTTCTCCTCATTTTAGTCAGGTTTGCAAGGGGTCTGTCAATCTTATTTATTTTTTCAAAGAACCAGCTTTTTGTTTCATTGATCTTTATATGTTTTTTTTTGTTGTTGTTTCTATTTCATTGATTTCAGCCCTTAATTATTTCTCTCCTTCTGCTTGTTTGGGATTTTCTTGTTCTTGTTTTTCCTGGAGTTTGAGCTGTAGTATTAGATCTTTTAATATATGCACTCAAGGATGTAAACTTTCCTCTTAGGACTGCCTTTGCTATGTCCCATAGGTTCCGGTAGGTTGTGTTTTCATTTTCATTAACTTCCAGGAAACTTTTAATTTCTTCTTTTATTTCATCAATGACCAATTGATCATTTAGCAATGTGTTGTTCAGCTTCCAGTTGTTTGCATGTTTTTACTGCTGTTTTTGTTGTTGATTTCTAGTTTTAATGCATTGTTTTCATATAGAATGCATGGGATTATTTCTGTTTTCTTATATTTGCTGAGGCTTGCTTTGTGCCCTAAGATATAATCAATTTTGGAAAAGCTTCCATGAACTAGTGAGAAGAATGTATATTGTGCAGAAGTTGGATGAAATATTCTGTAGACATAAGCTAGGTTCATTTGATCTATGGTTTGATTTAGTTCTAGGATTTCTTTATGGATTTTTTGTTTGGATGACCTATCTATTGGTGATGGGGGGTACTAAAGTCTCCCACTACCACTGTGTTGGAGTTTATGTGTGTTTTTAGGTCCTTCAGAATATGTTTGATGAAATTGGATGTATCGACATTGGGTGAATATAGGCTGATAATTGTTATTTCCTTTTGGTGTATTTCTCCTTTTATTAGAACAGAGTTCCTTCTTTATCTCATTTGATCCATGTAAGTTTGAACTCTACTTTGTCCAAGATAAGTATTGCTATCCCTGCCTGTTTTCTGGGACCATTGGCTTGGTAAATCTTCTTCTGGCCTTTCACTCTCAGTCAGTGCTTGTTTCTGTCAATAAGGTGTGTCTCCTGTAGGTAGCATATTGTTGGCTCTTCCTTTTTAATCCAGTTTGCCAAACAGTGTCTTTTGTTGGGGGAATTAAGTCCATTAATGTTCAGTGTTAGTATTGATAGGTATGTGGTCATCCCTGTCATTTAGTTGTCTTTGTTGTGTAAGGGTTTGATTGTATGCAGCTTAATCAATGTTAATCTCTACTTTCTTGCCTTTTCTTCTCCAGTGGTTTGGTATTATCTGCCCTTTCATAGTTTTGTTTGCTTTCACTTTCTGTGTGCAGAATTCCTTGGAGAATCTTTTGTAGTGGTGGATTGGTGGTATATATTGTTTTAGTTTCTGCTTATCATGGAAGACTTTTATTGCTCCATCTATTTTGAATGGTAGTTTCACTGGGTAGAGTATCCTAGTGTTAGAGTTATTTTCACTCAGTGCCTGGAAAACCTCACTCTATGCCTTTCTTTCTTTTAAGGTTTCCATTGAGAAATTTGCTGTGATTTTTATGGGTTTACCTTTGTATGTTATTTGTTTTTTCTCTCTTACAGCCTTCAATATTCTCTCTCTATTCTCTGTGCTTGTTGTTTTCATGATAATATGTTCTGGGGTAATTGTATTTTGGTCAAGTATATTTGGTATCCTGGAGGCTTCCTGTACCCAATTTTGCATAGTTTTCTCTAGATTTGGGAAATTTTCTGTTATTATTTAGTTGAATATATTATGCATTCCTTTTGCTTGCACTTCTTCTCCTTCTTCAGTGCCCATGATTCTCAGGTTTGGTCTTTTGATGGAGTCAGTAAGTTCTTGCATATTCCTTTCACAGGTCTTGAGTTGTTTGACTAATAGTTCTTCAGTTTTTCTTTTAATTACCATTTCATCTTCAAGTTCTGAAATTCTGTATTCTGTTTGTTCTATTCTGCTTGAATGGCCTTCCATTTTGTTTTGTATTTCATTCTGTTTTCATTCTTTTGTGTTTCATTCTGTTTTCTGATGTTTTCCATATTGTGGGTCACTTCCTCTTTAATATTGTCAATTTTCACCCTTAATTCATTTATCTCTCTATTTATGGTGTTCTCTGTTTCACTTTGGTGTTTATTTAGGGCTCCAATGATTTCATTTATTTGTTGTTGTGTTTTCTCATTTTCTTTTTTTTGTTGTTGTTGTCTTTGAATTTCTTGAGTGCCTCCTGTATGTTTTGGTTGACCATGTCTACTAACAGTTCTATAAAATTCTCATTGATTGCTTGCAGGATTTCTTCTTTCAGATGTTCTTGTCAGCTTCATTGGGCTCCTTGGTATGGTTTATCTTTGTTTTGTTGGAGTCTGGATCTGGGTATCCATTTTCTTCATTTCCCTCTGAATTCTGTACTAATTTATTTTTGGGGAGTGAATGGTTTCCATCCCTTTTTCATCTTCCCATCATTCCACTTGGTACTGTTTCTGACCCTGGACTATGTATAACTTAGTATTAGCTGAGTTACAATAGTAAAAGTAACAAAACCAAGAATGAAGAAGAAAAAAGAGAAAGAAAAAGAAAGAAAGATAAAAAATTAGAAAAATGGAGAAAAAAAAAAAACCCAACAACAGGGAGAGATGGTGGATGATCAAACAGCAAACAAGACAGCCAAACCCTTAAAGAAAGGAAAAAAGAAAATCACTGGTTTAGGAACAGTAGAATTACAGTCTTAGTTGTTCTGGTGTTACTCCTTTAGCATTCCTGTCTGTCATTTAGACAGTCCTGTCTGTCTGTGTCTCCTGGGCAGGTTTGGAGCTCTTCTGTGGTGGGGTGGGGGGGCTGCAGGGTGGGGGCTTCATGGGGCAGCAGCCTGGTGGGCCTGCAGGATGGAGGCCTGGCAGAATGGTGGTCCAGTGGGCCTGCGGAGTGGGGAGCCTTGTGGGCCTGTTGGGTAGGGACATGGAGGAGTGGTGGCTCAGCAAGCCTATGGGGCAAGGCTTGGTGGACCTGCAGGACCGAGGCCTGGCAGAGCAGCAGTCCAGTGGGCCTGTGGTGAGGGGGCCTGATGGAGTGGTGATCTGGCAGGCTTGCAAAGCAGGGGCATGGTGTGCCTACAGGGCAGGGGCCTGGAGGGCAGTGGCCAGCTGTTCTTTTAGTAAATTGTGGCATGGAGAAGCATTCCATGAGCTTGGGTTTCAGAGTTCTGAAGTTCTGGCTCTCCCTTGTGCTTTACCTCAGCCAAGCATGTCTCCAGTGTCACAGCAAAGTCCCTGATTCATGGAGCTCATGCAATCTGTGGCTGTGTCCCAGTCGCCATCTTGGATCTCTCATTAACTTTTCTATACACCAACAATGAACAAATTGAGAAAGAATATAGGAGAACAATTCCATTTATAATAGCCTCCAAAAAAGTCAAATACCTAGGAATAAATGTAACAAATGATGTGAATGGCCTCTACAAGGAGAACTACCAACTTCTGAAGAAAGAGATTGAGGAAGACTACAAAAAGTAGAAAGATTTCCCATGCTCATGGATTGGTAGAATCAACATAGTAAAAATGGCTATACTACCAAAAGAAATGTATATGTTTTCCACAGGGTGGAGGCCTGGTGGGGTGGGGGCTTGGGGGGCTGGCAGCTGGCAGCCTGGCAGGCCTATGGAGCTGAGGCCTGGCTGGCTGGTGGGTGGGCAGCAGCCCACCTGTTCTTTCAGTGTATCGTGATGTGGAGAAGCCTTCCATGGGCTAAGGGTTCAGGGTGCTGAAGTTTCAGCTCTCCCTGGTGCCTTACCTCAGCCAAGCATATCTCCAGCATCTCAGCAAGGTCCCTGATTCCTGGAGCTCACACAGTCTTCATCTGTGTCCCAGTCACCATTTTGGATCCTCCCAAAATGTCTCTCTTAACCAAAGTTATCCTTCTCCCCTGAGCAGTCACTGTCTCACTATATCCTGCACTTGGTTAAAGGCTTCCAGAAAGTGTGGGCTTTTAATGCAGCTAGATTTTCCAGTCAGCCATTATGGGCCAGCTGGCTTAGGTTGTGGTTGCATCTTTGGCTTCCCATCTTTGGTGGAGCTTTGAATTGTTTTCTGTATTTCTCTGTTACCATTCAGTTTCTCTTTTTTTTGTTGTTGTTGTTGTTATTTGTTTTTTGGTTTTTTTTTTCTGTTTTGCCATCACCTCGTTCACAATTACCAATGGACTCCCTTTCTTTCTACCTCACAATATAGTTTACTGACTCTTCTCATTCACAGAGTCATAATGAATGATGTTTTGAATCCACCACCTGGTCTTCTCTCTGGCTTATTCCACTTAACTGGATTACTGCAGTTCCATCCATTTTCCTGCAAATGATGGGATTTCATTCTTCTTTATGATGAAGAATACTCCACTGGTATATTTAACATATTTTCTACATCTATTCATCTGTTGATAGTAACTTAGGCATATTGCTCATATTATGAGCGATGTCATAATAGCTGGCATGCAACTATATGTTTTGTATGCTGACTTCATTTTCTATGGATATATCTCCAAGAATGTTGTAGCTGGATCATATAGTAGTTCTACTTTTCATTTTCTAGAGTATTCTCTTATTGCTTTTTTTCTGTTATCTAGAATTGCATTCCTGAGCTTTTACATTTTTCCTCTTACTTTCTTTTCTTTTTCATATCTTACAGTGCTGGAATCAAACTCAGGACTTTGGGCTTGCTAGGCAAGTGCTCAACCAATGACTCACATGCCCAGTGACCCTTCCTCTATAATCAATCCAGTGGCATCTTCAAATATCTTTGCTTCTGGGGCTGGAAGCTTGGCTCAAGTGGTAGAGCATCTTTCTAGCAAGAATAAGGCCATGAGTTCAAACCCTAGAACTGCCAAAAAAAAAAAAAGACAGATATTTCTACTTCTGTCTTCACATCACCTGTTTATTATATAAAAACCTTTGTGATTACACTGTGCCCACTGCAATAATATTGAACATTTTATCTGTAGTTATCTTGGAATGGAACTTGGACATGATGGGGAGCCATTATTCAGCATAAGAAAGCTACCCCCCACTGTCACTTTGTCTATCTAAATTTCACCTGTATGATGTCTATCTACGTGTCACCCACAGTACTCTCCTGGGCAATAAAGTTCAAAACTTTGCTTGTAGTGCCTGTCTTCTCTTGGAAGGAGAAGGTGAGGGAAGAGAGAGATTTGGGGCAGGAGAGATAGATGGGAAAAGTCACTTCTGTGGAAGACGAAGGCGATACTATCTATCTTGTGGTACCAGAACACCAGCCTTGCCTGATGTGACTCAGCTCTACCAGGAAGCTTCACTCATATCACTCCAGCTGCTGTAGCAGAGTTTAGAAAAGGGGCTCCTCTCTGAAAGGGAGAAGCTCAGTCTTGTGGGGGAAAGAGGTCAGGCCACCATTCTATTCAAGAGCTAACATTTCTCACAGTAGATTTTCTAGAATAGCTTTCAGGTAGACACTAGCTTGTGCTGTGCAGGCAACCCTTCAGGTCTGGTCTGTCATGAGGGTCTTGGGGATCTAGCTAGTCACAATTCCAATAGCATGTGAGAAGAGAGCCCACCCTGGCATGTCACCAGTCACCTCTCAGGTTCATCTTCATATAGGGACCGAAGGCTCCTCAGAAATGGACAATTAGCAAGTGCTGAGAAGAGATTAGATGGGCAAATGGGTCTGGCTGGTGGGATAGGGTGTCAGATTTTAAGAAGTTCCTACCCTACCAGTCACTTGGTTGTCCCTTGCAAGTCACAACGTAGGAGAAGGAATATTGTTATGGATTAGATATGAAGGGTCCCCTTAAATGTTCAGGTGTTGAAGGCTTGATCTCCATATTGTGGAGCTACTCAGAGGTAATTGAATCATGAGGGCTCTGACCTTATTCCTGGATTAACCCATTGGCAAGTTTACAATTCAATGGTATAATTGGGAGGTGGTAGAAACTAGGAAGTAGGGCCTAGTTGAAGAATGTATGTCACTGGGGACATTCCCTTGAAGAATATACCATGCCCAATGTCAGTTCTAGTATCTCTCTGATTCCCAGCCATCATGATGTGAGATGAGAACAACCTCCTTTGTCACATGCAACTGCCTTCATGATTTGCTTCCAAAAGGTCCAGGCAATGGAACCAGCCAACCAGGGATCGAAGCCTCTGAAAGAATGAGCCACAATAAGTCTTTCCTCCTTCAATTGATTTGTTCAGGTATTCTGTCAGAGATAAAAATGTTCTAACAGAAAATTACTATGAAGAAGTGTAGTTGTTGTGGTGATTACTGTAGGTGATGTGGTTCAGAAAGTTTGTAACTGGTTTGTGGAACAAATTTGTAAAAGTTTGGAGGTGCAGGGTAGAGAAGTCCTAAAACACTGTAAGCAGAGCTTACCAGGCTATTCTGATGGGAGCAGACAATATCAGAATGTGGTCAGGCATATGGACAGTGAAGACCAGGTAAATAAGGTTTCAGAAGGAAATGAGGACTCTTTTGAGAATTGGACGAGAAGCCATTCATGTTAAATTCTGGAATATAGCTTGTCTACATTTTGTCCATGTCCTGAGACTTTGTGGGAGGCTGAGTGTAAAGGTAATGGACTAGATCATCTGGTAGAGGAAATTTCAAGGGAACACAGCATTCAGTCTATGGCATGGTTATTGCTGACTGCATATAACCAGATTTCAGTGAAAATCAGGAACAAAAAAAGCAGGAAAAAAAGTTTTGATAAATGTGCAATATGCCCAGAAAAGTAGCACCTGTAAAGTTGGGTCAAGAAGATATTTCTGCAAAGAGAATAGTGCCATTTAAAATAAACCAAAGTAGGATGAATTTGGTGGCTCATGCCTGTAATCCCAGCTACTCAGGAAGTGGAGATCAATAGCATTGTAGTTTGAGATCAGTTGAGGCAAAAATTATCAAGACCCCATCTCAACCAATAGCAATATGCAAGAGGACCATAGTCCAGGTCAGCCTGGGCATAAATGCAAACCTTATCCCCCAAATAACTAAAGCAAAGAGTTAGGAGCATGTCTCTAGTGGTAGCCCATCTGCTTTCCAAGCACGAGGCTCTGAGTTCAACCCCCAGTACCACTAAAACCAAAAACCTTCCTCCCCTCAAACAAAACCAAATACATGACACTGAGACAGTAGGAAAGATGCCTTGAGTGTGTCTCAGGAATGAGAAAGACCCCATGCATGTAGGGCTCAAAGTTATAGACATATAATTTTATTTGAAAGACTTTGGTTTGAGAAGAGAGCTCCCTGCTTGCACAGGGTTGCCTCACAAAGGGTTTCATCACATCTAACCATCCAAGCCATCTAAGGCCTCTGTAACTATGGTCAATGAAGTCCCAACTATTCCAGGAGCTGGTAGCAGATCTTAACATCATTCATGTGATGATGGTTTAATAGCTGTGGATTCACAGAGATTTCCACCCGGATTCAAAGGAAGGGATTGGAGATCAAGCAATGTGTTATAGGTTCAGTGTTCCTACATGCTGTCCCAAAAGGGTAAAGCTGTGACAGTGAAGCTGAAGTTACAATGGAGACCCCAGAAAGTTACATGGATATGGATATGGACCAACCTACCTCACTCAGAATGATGTTCTCCAATTCCACTCATTTACCAGTGAATGATAACATTTCATTCTTTTTCATGGCTGCATAAAATTCCATTGTGTATAGATACCACATTTTCTTGATCCATTCATCAGTAGTAGGGCATCTTAGCTGTTTCCATAACTTGGCTATTGTGAATAGTGCCGCAATAAACATGGATGTGCAGGTGCCTCTGGAGTAACCTGTATCACAGTCTTTTGGGTATATCCCCAAGAGTGGTATTGCTGAATCAAGTGGTAGATCAATGTCTAGCTTTTTAAGTAGCCTCCACATTTTTTTCCAGAGTGGTTGTACTAGTTTACATTCCCACCCACAGTGTAAGAGGGTCCCTTTTTCCCCGCATCCTTGCCAACACCTGTTGTTGGTGGTGTTGCTAATGATGGCTATTCTAACAGGGGTGAGGTGGAATCTTAGTGTGGTTTTAATTTGCATTTCCTTTATGGCTAGAGATGGTGAGCATTTTTTCATGTGTTTTTTGGCCATTTGAATTCTTCTTTTGAGAACGTTCTGTTTAGTTTACTTGCCACTTCTTTATTGGTTCATTAGTTTTGGGAGAATTTAGTTTTTTAAGTTCCCTATATATTCTGGTTATCAGTCCGTTGTCTGATGTGTAGCTGGCAAATATTTTCTCCCACTCTGAGGGTGCTCTCTTCAGTTTAGAGACCATTTCTTTTGATGAACAGAAGCTTTTTAGTTTTATGAGGTCCCATTTATCTATGCTATCTCTTAGTTGCTGTGCTGCTGGGGTTTCATTGAGAAAGTTCTTACCTATACCTACTAACTCCAGAGTATTTCCTACTCTTTCCTGTATCAACTTTAGAGTTTGGGGTCTGATATTAAGATCCTTGATCCATTTTGAGTTAATATTGGTATAGGGTGATATACATGGATCTAGTTTCAGTTTTTTGCAGACTGCTAACCAGTTTTCCCAGCAGTTTTTGTTGAAGAGGCTGCTATTTCTCCATCGTATATTTTTAGCTCCTTTGTCAAAGACAAGTTGGTTATAGTTGTGTGGCTTCATATCTGTGTCCTCTATTCTGTTCCACTGGTCTTCGTGTCTGTTTTTGTGCCAGTACCATGCTGTTTTTATTGTTATTGCTTTGTAATATAGTTTGAAGTCAGGTGTCGTGATACCTCCAGCATTGTTTTTTGACTGAGTATTGCCTTGTCTGTTCGTGGCCTCTTGTGTTTCTGTATAAATTTCATGGTAGATTTTTCAATCTCTTTAATGAACGTCATTGGAATTTTGATGGGAATTGCATTAAACATGTAGATTACTTTTGGGAGTATAGACATTTTTATTATGTTGATTCTACCAATCCATGAGCATGGGAGATCTCTCCACTTTTTTTTTTTTTTTTTTTTGGTGCTGGGGACCGAACTCAGGGCATTGCACTTGCCAGGCAAGTGCTCTTCCACTGGGCTAAATCCCCAACCCCAGTCTCAACACTTTTTATAGTTTTCCACAATCTCTTTCTTCAGAAGATTATAGTTTTCCTTGTAGAGGTCTTTCACATTTTTTTATTAGGTTTACACCTAGGTATTTGATTTTTTTTTAGGCTATTGTAAATGGAATTGTTTTCATACATTGTTTTTCAGTTTGTTCATTATTAGTGTATAGAAATGCTTAAGATTTTTCTATGTTGATTTTATATCCTGCTACCTTGCTGTAGCTACTGATAATGTCTAGAAGCTTCTGAGTAGAGTTTTTTGGGTCTTTAACGTATAGGATCATGTCGTCTGCAAATAGGGATATTTTGACAGTTTCTTTTTTTTTATTATTCATATGTGCATACAAGGCTTGGTTCATTTCTCCCCCCTGCCCCCACCCCCTCCCTTACCACCCACTCCACCCCCTCCCTCTCCCCCCACCCACTCAATACCCAGCAGAAACTATTTTGCCCTTATTTCTAATTTTGTTGTAGAGAGAGTATAAGCAATAACAGGAAGGGACAAGGGTTTTTGCTGGTTGAGATAAGGATAGCTATACAGGGAGTTGACTCACATTAATTTCCTGTGCGTGGGTGTTACCTTCTAGATTAATTCTTTTTGATCTAACCTTTTCTCTAGCTCCTGGTCCCCTTCTCCTATTGGCCTCAGTTGCTCTTAAGGTATCTGCTTTAGTTTCTCTGCATTGAGGGCAACAAATGCTATCTAAGTTTTTTGGGTGTCTTACCTATCCTCACCCCTCCCTTGTGTGCTCTCGCTTTATCATGTGCTCATAGTCTAATCCCATTGTTGTGTTTGCCTTTGATCTAATGTCCACATATGAGGGAGAACATACGATTTTTGGTCTTTTGGGCCAGGCTAACCTCACTCAGAATGATGTTCTCCAATTCCATCCATTTACCAGTGAATGATAACATTTCGTTCTTCTTCATGGCTGCATAAAATTCCATTGTGTATAGATACCACATTTTCTTAATCCATTTGTCAGTGGTGGTGCATCTTGGCTGTTTCCATAACTTGGCTATTGTGAATAGTGCCACAATAAACATGGGTGTGCAAGTGCCTCTGGAGTAACCTGTGTCACAGTCTTTTGGGTATATCCCCAAGAGTGGTATTGCTGGATCAAATCTTTACCTATTTGTATTCCTTTTATTCCTTCTTCTTGCCTAATTGCTCTGGCTAGGAATTCCAGTACTATGTTGAATAGGAGTGGAGATAGTGGGCATCCTTGTCTGGTTCCTGATTTTAGAGGGAATGGTTTCAGTTTTTCTCTGTTAAGTATAATGCTGGCTGTAGGTTTGTCATATATAGCTTTTATAATGTTGAGGTACTTTCCTTCTATTCCTAGTTTTCTTAGAGCTTTTATCATGAGATGGTGTTGGATCTTACCAAAGGCTTTTTCTGCATCTATTGAGACGACCAAGTGGTTTTTGTCTTTGCTTCTGTTAATGTGGTTTATTACGTTTATTGATTTTCATATGTTGAACCACCCCTGCACTCCTTGGATGACGCCTACTTGGTCATGGTGAATAATCTTTTTGATGTGTTGATGAATTTGGTTTGCCATTATTTTGTTGAGGATTTTTGCATCAATGTTCATGAAGGAGATTGGCCTATAGTTCTCCTTTTTGGTGGTGTCTTTGCCTGGTTTTGGGATAAGTGTAATACTGGCTTCATAAAATGTGTTTGGCAGTTTTCCTTCCCTTTCTATTTCGTGGAACAGTTTAAGGAGGGTTGGTATCAGTTCTTCTTTAAAGGTCTGATAGAATTCAGCAGAGAATCCATCAGGTCCTGGACTTTTCTTTTTGGGGAGATTCTTGATTGCTGCTTCAATTTCATTTTGTGTCATAGGTCTATTCAGGTGATTTATGTCCTCTTGGTTCAGTTTTGGATGATCATATGTATCTAGAAATCTGTCCATTTCTTTTAGATTTTCAAATTTATTTGAATATAGGTTCTCAAAGTAGTCTCTGATGATTTCCTGGACTTCCATGGTGTTTGTTGTTATCTCCCCTTTTGCATTCCTGATTCTACTAATTTGGGTTTTTTCTCTCCTCATTTTAGTCAGGTTTGCCAGGGGTCTATCGATCTTGTTTATTTTTTCAAAGAACCAACTTTTTGTTTCATTAATTCTTTGTATGGTTTTTTGGTTTCTATTTCATTGATTTCAGCTCTTATTTTTATTATTTGTCTCCTATTTGTTTTGGGATTTGCTTGTTCTTGTTTTTCTAGGAGTTTGAGATGTATCATTAGATCATTGATTTGAGATCTTTCAGTCCTTTAATATATGCACTCATGGCTATAAACTTTCCTCTCAGGACTGCCTTTGCTGTGTCCATAGGTTCTGGTAAGTTGTGTTTTCATTTTCATTGACTTACAGGAACTTTTTAATTTCCTTTTTTATTTCATCAGTGATCCATTGTTCATTAAGTAATGAGTTATTTAGTTTCCAGCTGTTTGCATGTTTTTTGTCTTTACTTTTGTTATTGAGTTCTAGTTTTTACTGCATTGTGATCAGATAGTATGCATGATCTATTTGGAGAAGTTTCCATAGCCTGTTGAGAAGAATGTATATTGTGTAGAAGTTGGATGAAATGTTCTGTAGACATCAAGTAGGTCCATTTGATCTATTGTATATTTTAGATCTTGGATTTCTTTATTAATTTTTTGTTTGGATGACCTATCTATTGAAGATAATGGGGTGAGTTAAAGTCTTCCACAACCACTGTGTTGGAGTTAATATATGCTTTTAGGTCTTTCAGGGTATGTTTGATGAAATTGTGTGTGTTGACATTGGGTGCATATAGGTTGATAATTATTATTTCCTTTTGGTCTATTTCCCCTTTTATTATATGGAAAGTCCTTCTTTATCTCGTTTGATCAATGTAGGTTTGAAGTCTACTTTGTCAGAGATAAGTATTGCTACTCCTGCCTGTTTTCAGTGGCCATTGGCATGGTAAATCTTCCATCCTTTCATTCTAAGCCTATGCTTATTTCTGTCGGTGAGATGGGTCTCCTTTAAGCAACAAATTGTTGGATCTTCCTTTTTAATCCATTTCATCAAGCGGTGCCTTTTGATGGGTGAATTATGTCCGTTAACATTAAGTGTTAGTACTGGTAGGTATGTGGTGATTCCTGTCATTTAGGTTGTCTTAGTTGTTTGAAGGTTTGATTGTGTGTACCTAGGTTGAGGTTACTCTCTACTTTCTTGCTTTTTCTTTTCCTGTGGTTTGGTTCTTCCTGTCTTTTCATGGTTAAGTTGGGTTTCACTTTCTGTGTGCAGAATCCCTTGAAGAATCTTTTGTAGTGGTGGCTTTGTGGTCACATATTGTTTTAGTTTCTGCTTATCATGGAAGACTTTTATTGCTCCATCTATTTTGAATGATAGTTTTGCTGGGTAGAGTATCCTGGGGTTGAAGTTATTTTCATTCAGTGCCCAGAAGATCTCACCCCACGCTCTTCTTTCTTTTAATGTTTCTGTTGAGAAGTCTGCTGTGATTTTGATGGGTTTACCTTTGTATGTTCCTTGTTTTTTCTCTCTTATAGCCTTCAATATTCTTTCCCTAGTTTCTGAATTTGTTGTTTTAATGATGATATGCTGTGGGGTAGTTCTATTTTAATCTGGTCTGTTTGGTGTCCTGTAGGCCTCTTACATCTGTATGGGACTATTGTTCTCTAGATTTGTGAAATTTTCTGTTATTATTTTGTTGAATATATTACGCATTCCCTTTGCTTGCATCTCTTCTCCTTCTTTGATGCCCATGATTCTCAAGTTTGGTCTTTTGATGGAGTCAGTGAGTTCTTGCATTTTCTTTTCACAGGTCTTGAGTTGTTTAATTAATAGTTCTTCGGTTTTTCCTTTAAGTACCATTTCATCTTTGAGTTCTTAGATTCTGTCTTCTGTTTGTTTTATTCTGCTGGATTGGCCTTCCATTTTGTTTTGCAGTTCTGTTTAGTTCTTTTTTCTGAGGTTTTCCATATCCTGGGTGGTTTCCTCTTTAACGTTGTCGATTTTTGTCCTGAGTTCATTTATCTCTTTATTAATTGTGTTCTCTGTTTCACTTTGGTGTTTATACAGTCCTTGTATGATTTCCTTTATTTCTTCTTTTGCTTTTTCAAATTCTCTATTTTGGTTGTCTTGGAATTTCTTGAGTGTCTCCTGTACATTTTGGCTGAGCATATGCAATATCATCTCTATAAAATTCTCATTGAGTACCTGTAGTATGTCTTCTTTTAAATTATTCTTGTGGGCTTCATTGGGTTCTTTGGCATAGTTTATCTTCATTTTGTTGGAGTCTAGATCGAGTATCTGTTTTCTTCATTTCTCTCTCGTTCCTGTAGTAATTTTTTGCTGTGGGAAAACTGGTTTCCTTGTTTTTTCTGTCTTCCTGTAATTGTCTGTGGTGTTGTTATTTTCCCTGTACTGTGTGCAATTAAGTATTTTCTAGCTTGTAATAATAACAATGTTGATATTTAGAATGGAAGGGTGAGCGGAGATGGAAAGCAAAGAAGTTAAAGAGAAAGGGAAAAACAAATAAACAGACAAGTAGGAAAAAACAAAACAAAGAATCAAACAAAAAAGTTACAAAGATATAAACAGGGAGCATTAGTGTACTAATTGACATTAAGCTGAACAGGCCTTAGAGAGACAGAGAGAGGATTGAAAATAAAAAATAAAAAGAATAAAGGTAAGAATAAAAATAAAAAATAAGTAAATGAAAGAAAAAATATATATGTTAATTAAATAAAATAAACAAAATGAAAAATAGGAAAAAAACCTCCAAGTTCAAATGCAATGAAGTTTCAGTCTTAATAATTTTGGTGTCTGTCTCAGCTTCCAGTTCTGGAGATGGTGCCTTAGATGTTGTTCAGTAGTTGTCTCATCAAAGGGGATGCATAAAGTAGAACAAAACTGCTCAAAAAAAAAAAACCCACCAAGTGTCCCAAGTTCAAATGCTATACAGTTTCAGTAAGTTTTTCAACATGCAGGTGTAGTTCAGTTGTTTTCTCATCAAAGGTAGGGAGAGAAAAAAAAAAGAGTCTGGAGACAGGTCTGTGAATGGCTATCTGTGGCTATGGCTTGCCTTCCTGCTGCTGTTAGCCTGCTGTTGCTGGAGGCGTTATTTATGCAGATCTCTGGGGTGAGCTTAGTACTCACCTGGCCCTGCAGGCTTTGTTCACTCAGAGTTCTCCTGTGCACAAGCCTCTGCTACAAGCTTTCCCCTTTCCAAGCACACTGGGGGAGGTGACACTGCACCCACTTTCTCTGGCCTGCATGTTTGTTTACAGCTCACGTGGGACGTGGGTTTTTCCCCCTCTCCTGTGGAGTTTTCCTCCCACCACTGCTTTAACAAGCTTCCTGCTCCTGATTGCTGGGTGTTGCTGCTGTTCCTGCCAGCCGGCATGGTTGTTTACAGCTCCTGTGGGAGGTGGGTCTTCCCCCCTGTCCTGTGGAGTTTTCCTCCCTCTGCCATTCTCACAAGCTTTCCTGCTCCTGGTTGCTGGGCATGTGCCCCCACTCCCACCAGAGCCTCTCCAGCCAGGCCCTGTTTGTTTATTTACAGTTTTGGGAAGGATTTCCCTCCCTGCTCTTCGGCGCTCAGTGTGCCCCACCCTCTTTGCTATGTGTCTTTATTATTCTTATTGCTTATTACTCAGGTTCTCTTTTGTCCTCTGTTGGGGGTCGGTCTGTCCAGGGGGCTATGCTGATCTGGCCCAGGGTTGTCTGTGGAAGTACCGCATACTGCTTAGCTCACCTTGTCCACGTCTTCTCAACCTGTCTGGGCATGGGCGACTGGTGGCCTGGGGGCCCTCCTGGTTTCTCCGTTTAACATGAAGTGGAGATTCTCTGTACCAGCTGGAGGTGTGGAGGGGTCAAAGTTTTGCCTCTTCTCGGTGGTTTTGCCTGCAAGGTGTGTCTCCAGCTTCTCTCCAAGATTTCACTATAGGAGGCATGCTTTCTGCTTCCTCCCTCTAGACGCCATCTTGGAATTTCCTCTACAGTGTTCTTTAATCAAATTAACCTCCTCTATTATGTTCCCTTAACCCCTACCTATGTCCTCCCCCACTTTTTCAGACAGTATTTGGTGGGTTTTATTATGCACTTTAAAGCAGCAGCTCATGATGCTTGCTTATCTCATAGCTTCCTGGAATGTTAAATGTTAACCTTGTCCTTTACCTTACCTATAGTTAATTGAGAAAGACTGTAAACCCTAAATCCTTACCAATAGGAGAAAGGGACAGTGTTCAGTCAGGGATAAAAATCTGAGTAGATATCCTGCTTGGTATGCTTGCTTACCACCCCTTTGTCAGTTGCACGTGCTTCTGCAGAAGTAAAATTGTTTGCTTTGCTGACTGACTCCTGAATCTTATTCATTAGTCATGAGAAGTTTCCAACAACTTGGGGGCTCATCTGGGATACCTTCATCATCACAAGGGGTTTGAGGATCTTCCTTTTTAAACCTGTTTGCCAAACAGTGTCTTTTGATGGGGGAGTTGAGTCCATTAACATTTAATGTTAATATTGCTAGGTATGTGGTGATTCCTGTCATTTAATTGTTTTTATTGTTTAAGGATTTGAGTGTGTGCAGGTCATTCAATGCTACTCTCTGAATATTTGTCTTTTCTTCTTCTGAGGTTTAATACTTCCCATCCTTTCATGGTTTTTTTTTGTTTTTGTCTTCAGTGTGTAGAATTTCTTGCAGAATCTTCTGTAGTGGTGGCCTGGTGGTCATATATTGTTTTAGTTTCTGTTTATCATGGAATATTAAAAAAACTAAACTCCCAAATATCAATGACCCAATAATGAAATGGGCAACTGAATTGAACAGAACTTTTCAAAGGACAAAGTTCAAATGGATAAAAACACATGAAAAAAATGCTCACCATCCCTGACTATAAAGGAAAGGCAGATAAAAGCCACATTAAGATTCCATCTCACTTCTGTAGAATAGCCTTAAGACTATCCTTAAGAATACTACCACCACCAAATGTTAGTGGGGATGTGGGGAAAAAAGGACTCTTATATACTGCTGGTGGGAATGTATGCTGCTAGTAAAACCACTAGAGAAAACAATATGGAGGCTCCTTAACAAACTAAAAATAGATCTGCCATACAATCCAGAAATACCACTCCTAGGGATATACCTGAAGGAATGTGAGTCAGGTTATAACAAAGGCACCTGCATACCATGTCTGTTGCAGCACTATTCACAACAGCTAAGCTACGGAAACATCAAAGATACCCCACTACTGAAGAATGGATTACGAACATGTGGTATTTATACCCAATGGAATTTTATTCAGCCACAAAGAAGAATGAAATTTTGTCAATATCACGTAAATGGATGGAACTGGAGAACATCATCTTAAGTGAAAAATTAGTCAGGTTCAGAAGGCCAAAATCTGCATGCTCTTCCTCATATGCAGATTATAGACCTAAAACAGATACAGCAAAATTATGTGACATGGGGCACACTAAGGGGAGGCCATGGCATGGGAGCGATAGGGCAAGGGAAAAACCAAAAACTTGAATGTAGTTGATATGTACAGGAATGAATATAGAGATCTTAAACTGGCCAGGGCCACCATAGTAAGGGGACTAGAGAAGAGTGAAGAGGACTGGCAGAGGTGAGCCAAAGGAGGCTGCAATACCTATATACACGGAAACAGCATAAGGAATCTCCCTGAGTAGCTATCTTTATCTTGAACTAGCAAAAATGTCCTGTTTCTCTTTTTATCTTTTATGTCTTTTCTTCTACAAAATTGGAGAACAGGAGGGTGGAGCAGTTTCTGCTGTGGGGGAGAGGGGGTTGGCACCTGTGGGTGGGATGAGGTGGCAGGGAAAGGGGTAAGAGGATAAATATGATGCAAATAATGTATACACATGTATGTAAATGCAAAAATGATACCTGTTGGAACTGTTTCAGGAATCAGGGATGTGGGGATGAAAGAGCAGTGGAAGGGGTGAATTCAAGTATGAAATACTTGATACATTATAAGAACCTTTTAAATGCTACAATGTACCCCCACACAGCACAACAATAAAAAAAAAAGACTCTTGCTGTGCCAAGTTAATATAACCCCTAACCTAAATCCACAAACCATACAGTTTGATGCTTGTCATGTAATAGACTGTAGGGCTCTGACTTGGGAAATATTTTATTATCTATATCCTGAACTAGTTGGGGATATAAAAACAAGGATGGTTGTGGCACCTGGGATGATGTATGTTGGACCACAGAACCCAATGGATGGACTGCTTCACCAAGGTCAAAGGGACAGGTAGGGTACACAGGATAGGGATAAATGCTTCATGGAGGGACCTCATTAGAAAGTTTTGAATTCCCCTGGACAGACCGACCTCCACCCGGGGAAAAAAAGAGAAACTGACTAATAAGCAATAAGAACAATAAAGATACGCGGGAAAGAGGGTGGGGCACATTTAGCGCTAAAGATTGGGGGAAGGGAATCCTTCCCGGGAGTGTAAATAAACAAGCCAGGTGGGCTGGAGAGGCTCTGGCAGGAGCGGGGGTGTGTGCCCAGCAACCAGGAATGGGAAAGCTTGTGAGAGTGGCAGAGGGAGGAAAACTCCACAGGAGAGGAGGGAAGACCCACTTCCCACGTGAACTGTAAACAAACATGGTGGCTGGCAGGAGCAGCAGCACTGCCCAGTAATCAGGAGCAGGAAAGCTTGTAAAAGTGGTGGTGGGAGGAAAACTGCACAGGAGAGGGGGAAGACCCACTTCCCACATGAACTGTAAATAAACATGCAAGCCTGAGAATGCGGGTGTAGTGTCACCTTCCCCAGTGTGCTTGGAAAGGGAAAAGCTTGTAGTAGAGGCTCACGCACAGGAGAACTCTGAGTAAACAAAGCCTGCAGGGCCAGGTGAGTGCTAAGCTCACCCCAGAGATCTGCATAAATAACGCCTCCAGCAACAGCAGGCTGACACCAGCAGGAAGGCAAGCCACAGCCGCAGATACCATTCAGTGAACTGTCTCCAGACTCTTTTATTTTTTCTCTTTTTCTCCCTACCTTTGATGAGAGAACAACCGAATTATACCTGCATGTTGAAAAACTTACTGAAACTGTATTGCATTTGAATTTGGGACACTTGGTGGGGTTTTTGTGTGTGTGTGTGTGTGTGTGTGTGTGTGTGCAGTTTTGTTCTACTTTAAGCATCCCCTTTGATGAGACAACTACAGAACAACATCTGAGGCACCATCTCCAGGATTGGAGACTGAGACAGACACCAAAATTTTTAAGACTGAAACTTCATTGCATTTGAACTTGGAGGTTTTTTGATTTTTTGTTTTTTTTTTAATTTTCTATTTTTCATTTTATTTTATTTTATTTATATATATATATTTCTTTCATTTACTTATTTTTTATTTTTATTCTTATCTTTATTTTTTTTTATTTTTTATTTTCAATCCTCTCTCTGTCTCTCTAAGTCCTGTTCAGCTTACTGTCGATTAGTACACTAATGCTCCCTGTTTATACCTTTGAAACTTTCTTGTCTGATTCCTTGTTCTGTTTTCTCCTTCTTGTCTATTTATTTTTCCCTTTTCTTTAACTTCTTTGCTTTCCATCTCCGCTCACCCTTCCATTCTAAATATCAACATTGTTATTATTACAAGCTAGAAAATACTTAATTGCACACAGTACAGGGAAAATAACAACACCAAAGACAATTACGGGAAGACAGAAAAAACAAGGAAACCAGTTTTCCCACAGCAAAAAATTACTACAGGAACCAGAGAGAAATGAAGAAAACAGATACTCAGATCTAGACTCCAACAAAATGAAGATAAACTATGCCAAAGAACCCAATGAAGCCCACAAGAATAATTTAAAAGAAGACATACTACAGGTACTCAATGAGAATTTTATAGAGATGATATTGCATATGCTCAGCCAAAATGTACAGGAGACACTCAAGAAATTCCAAGACAACCAAAATAGAGAATTTGAAAAAGCAAAAGAAGAAATAAAGGAAATCATACAAGGACTGTATAAACACCAAAGTAAAACAGAGAACACAATGAATAAACAGATAAATGAACTCAGGAGAAAAATAGACAACATTAAAGAGAAAACCACCCAGGATATGGAAAACCTCAGAAAAAAGAACTAAACAGAACTGTAAAACAAAACGGAAGGCCAATCCAGCAGAATAGAACAAACAGAAGACAGAATCTCAGAACTTGAAGATAAAATGGTAGTTAAAGGAAAAACCGAAGAACTATTAATTAAACAACTCAAGACCTGTGAAAAGAAAATGCAAGAACTCACTGACTCCATCAAAAGACCAAAACTTGAGAATCATGGGCATCGAAGAAGGAGAAGAGGTTCAAGCAAAGGGAATGCGTAATATATTCAACAAAATGATAACAGAAAAATTTCACAAATCTAGAGAAAGATATTCCCATACAGATGCAAGAGGCCTCCAGGACACCAAACAGACCAGATTAAAATAGAACTACCCCAGGACATATCATCATTAAAACAACAAGTTCAGAAACTAGGGAAAGAATATTGAAGGCTGTAAGAGAGAAAAAACAAGGAACATACAAAGGTAAACCCATCAAAATCACAGCAGACTTCTCAACAGAAACATTAAAAGAAAGAAGAGCGTGGGGTGAGATCTTCCGGGCACTGAATGAAAATACTTCAACCCCAGGATACTCTACCCAGCAAAACTATCATTCAAAATAGATGGAGCAATAAAAGTCTTCCATGATAAGCAGAAACTAAAACAATATGTGACCACAAAGCCACCACTACAAAAGATTCTTCAAGGGATTCTGCACACAGAAAGTGAAACCCAACTTAACCATGAAAAGACAGGAAGCACCAAACCACAGGAAAAGAAAAAGCAAGACAGTAGAGAGTAACCTCAACCTAGGTACACACAATCAAACCTTCAAACAACTAAGACAACTAAATGACAGGAATCACCACATACCTACCAGTACTAACACTTAATGTTAACGGACTTAATTCACCCATCAACAGGCACCGCTTGATGAAATGGATTAAAAGGGAAGATCCAACAATTTGTTGCTTAAAGGAGACCCATCTCACCGACAGAAATAAGACTGTGACACAGTTTACTCCAGAGGCACCTTCACACCCATGTTTATTGCGGCACTATTCACAATAGCCAAGTTATGGAAACAGCCAAGATGCCCCACCACTGACGAATGAATTAAGAAAATGTGGTATCTATACAGAATGGAATTTTATACAGCCATGAAGAAGAATGAAATGTTATCATTTGCTGGTAAATGGATGGAATTGGAGAACATCATTCTGAGTGAGGTTAGCCTGGCCCAAAAGACCAAAAATCGTATGTTCTCCCTCATATGTGGCACATGATAAAAGCAAGAGCACACAAGGGAGGGGTGAGGATAAGTAAGACACCTAAAAAATTAGCTAGCATTTGTTGCCCTTAACACAGAGAAACTAAAGCAGATATCTTAAAAGCAACTGAGGCCAATAGGAAAAGGGGACCAGGAACTAGAGAAAAGGTTAGATCAAAAAGAATTAACCTAGAAGGCAACACACATGTACAGGAAATTAATGTGAGTAACTCCCTGTATAGCTATCCTTATCTCAACCAGGAACACTTGTTCCGTCCTATTATTGCCTATACTCTCTCTTCAACAAAATTAGAGATAAGGGCAAAATAGTTTATGCTGGGTATTGAGGGGTAGGGGGGAGAGGGACGGGGTGGAGTGGGTGGTAAGGGAGGGGGTGGGGGCAGGGGGGAGAAATGACCCAAGCCTTGTATTCACATATGAAGAAGAAAACAATATAAAAAAGTCAAAAAGAAAGAAAATTTTGAATTAACATAATCCCTGAAGTAAATAAAGACACAGGGATTCCATTCCCATTAACTGAGATAAAGCTTCCCAAACTACTTCACTTCCAGCTAATGACCCAACCAAGGTTAAGGTAGTTAAAATTACAGATTTAAGACAAACCCTAGATATTGAGACAGGATATGGAGAAATTAATGCCTGGGTAGAATGGATAAAATCTGCACATTAAACAAGAGTGGCTGTTACATTTGTACTGCAGGATGACCAAAGGCACAAGTGATCCCTTTTCCACTACGACAGACCTCATACAGCTCATTTTGCTCTGCTCCAAAATGAGATGGCCTGGGGGAATCAAAGTTGCCAGAGTCTGTCCAAAGGCAAAGACCCCCCAAAAATAACATATTCCTAAGTTCTGTTGTCAATTATACCTCCTGTCTCTCATGAGGCAGTACACTAACTTTCTGGGAAATCTGTCTGAATGTATACAAGGCCATACTCTGTGGAAACTAATGACTTTGCATTAAGCCTACTCTGAGTTAACATCTGGTGGTATTGTAAACAGAATCTTACTGGCAACCCTCCCAAGTAACTGGAGCAGAACTTACGGACTTGTGCAATTGGTCATTCCTTTTACCTTAGCACTTCAAAATTCTACCCTCTGGGGCAGTCAAGAAATGACCCAATCTAAAAGACAGATAGTCTTTTACAAGGGGGCAGTGTTGCATCAGGAACAAAAACCCAAACAGACTTCCCACTCAATGTACTAGCTTACCAGATCTTTGTCAGTTGCACACCCTTCTGCAGAAATAAAACTGCTTGCTGACTGACTCCTGAGTCTTATTCATTAGTCCAGAAATTTTTGCAACAATGTCCCATTATTATTGTTATCATTTTAGACCTAGGTTTTGCATATGAGTGAAAATGTGATATTTGGCTTTTTGAGCTTGGCTTATTTTGCTCAATATTGTGATCTCCAGTTCCATCCATATTTTTGCAAATGACGTAATTTTATTTTTCTTTATGGATGAATAATATTCCATGTGTAAATATACTGAGTTTCTTGTTTCATGATCTAAAATATCTATTTTGGAGAAAGTTCCATGAACTAATGAAAACGATATGTTGTGTTGGATGGGATATTCTGTAGATGTCTGTTGAGTCAATTTGATCTATAGTGTATGGGTGAACACAGGGTCGTTTTTTCAAGATTTAAATGATCTATTCATTGGTGATCATAGGTATTGAAGTTACCCACTATTATTATATTGGGCTTTATCTTTCCCATGTGTCCTGAGTGTCTGTTTTCTAAATTTTTGTGCACTGAGGTTCAGTACATTTATATTGAAATTCATTATATGTTCTTGCTCCCTCTTACTCTCCTAACTAGTTTTGGCTTGATGTCTGCTTGAAAATAGTTATTCCTGCTTGCTTTCAGATTTGATTTTCTTGGAAAATCATTTCTTATTCTTTCATTTTCAGTAAGTGTATGTCTATGCCAGTGATGTAAGTTTCTTGAAGGCAGCAATTGTTCAGTCTTTTTTGTTTTTGTTTCTCTTCTTTTGTCATTTTTATTAATGTAAATTAATTGTACAAGTGATTTCGTGATATTTGCATATATTGTACTTTGATAAAGTTCACCCCCCTCTTATATTCCTTAACTACCTCCCTCTCTTTTAAAAACAATATTTGGTGCACCTATTTATACTATCTGCGTACATTTATAATAATGTGTTTATTGCTGTAAACTCCCTATTAGTACTGTTTTTGCTGTATCCATATTTTGGAGTATTGCATTTCCATATCATTTGTTCAGGATATTTCTAATTACATTGTAATTTTTTTGATGGACTTATCCACTCAACTGTTTTGTTTGGTCTCCATGTATTTGTATTTCTTTCTTTTTTTTTTGGTGAATTACTGGGATTAAACCTAGCTCCTTAAATGCAATACACAAGAACTGCCCTTCTGTACTTATCTTGTTTTTCAGACAGGATCTTGACACCTTTGGTGGCCTCTAACTTGTGATATTCCTGCATTTACCTCTTGAGTAGTTGGGATTACTGATGAGTATCATGTATTTGCATAATTTTTGAGACTCTAGTTTTGTTCTGTGGGCCAAAAGTATATAAGATTTCTTTAAAATTTTAAAATTTGGTAATGATTTTTTTGGGCGGTATTGGGGTTTGAACTCAGTCAACACCCTTGTTATGCCAGCACTCTATCACTTGACCACTTAACTAAAGCCATTTTTGGCTTTAGTTATTTTTCAGATAGGGTCTCATACTTTACCCAGGTCTGACCTTGATCCATGATCTTTCTACCTATGAATCCTGAGTAGCTGGAATTAAAAGTGCTTGTTTTGTTAAGAGAGCGTCTCACTAACTTTTTGCCCAGTTTGGCCTCAAACTTCTTCATCACTGTCTTTTTTATCACAATCTTTTTCATCAGTGCCTCCAAAATATCTGGGATTATAGGCAAGAGCCACTGTGCCAGCCTTGGTAACACTTATTTTGTGGCTGAATGCATTGTCTAGTCTAAAATACCCTGTGTTGATGAAAAAAATTTGTATTCTGCATCTGTTGGGTGAAATGTTCTGCAAATGTCTATAAAGTCCATTGGATCCATGGCATTGGTTTACTCTGATATCTCCACTAATTTTTGTCTCAATTATCTGTACATTGATTAAAGTGGGTTTATGATTTCCCCCAGTATTATTTTATTAGAGCCTATGTCTCTCTTTAGGTCTAATAGTGTTTGTGATAAGCTTTACTCATATCATGCAAAAATCTCTATATCATCATTTTCAATAACTATGTACATTTAGCCATATAGTTTGTATACACTTCCCACAAGAGTTTCCCAGAATAGTGAGGCATAAATTTATTCCGATATGTATAGTAGATAATCTGCCATGTTTTGCTGCTACTTGGAAACAATGGACAGTCAAGATGAAATACCTGTGGAATGACTGTGGCGCCATATGGACTGAGGGCTGAACCTAATCACCATCTCCTTTATATTAATGGTTAATAGCAGTCTCTGGGACTTGGAGTGGAATCCTGACAGCACCTCATCAATTGGGTGATCCTGGGTATGCAGTTAGCTTCTTTCTACCTTAGATTTCCAACCTTCACTGTGAAATTACGCTGTAATTATGCTGTAATTTCACAGTACTGTAGTGAAAGGAAGAATATGAAGTTTTTGCTCCATGCCCTAAGCGCAGTAACTGCACATTAAATGTTAACCATCATCACATTATGAGCCCAACTACAAAGAAGAGCAAAGGATTCAGAAAAGGAAAGGAACAATCACAACCAGAATTCAAAGCCAGGCTCTCTAACTCCACAGATCTTTCTACTACTATTCTCCACACTGTGCATGAAAAGCAGGTGGTGAGCTGGGAAGGGCAAAAGTTGAGGCCCAAGAGTCTCTAGTAGGAGAAGGTGGGCAGGATAATATTCCTTTTCCTAAATATATCATAGGCCTGCTCATTATTTCAGTTATTCATTCAGGCAAGAAATATTTACATAGAATTGGGTTTAAGTACTCTGTAGTGGGTATTTAGATGGTTCAGGAGTAAAGGAAAAAAATAACTGTGGCCTCATGGGTTGTGTACTGAATATACTGTCATGTGTTAACACAAGGAAGGAGAGTGTTGTGGAAAAGTGTTTGGGTAGATGAGGGGTCACGTTAGGAGCAAACTCAGATGTACTGTTCCTGGCTTCTGAGGGACTCTTCTTGAGATATCTTTTGTATTTTATGTATACATACTATAGATTCAATTTGACCTTGGGGGAAAGAACCAAGCAAGAGTGAAGGTTAGGGATTTGAAGGTGAGCATGTCCCCATCCCTTACTCTTTTATGTTAGATCTCCCTTCTCTTTCCTGACATAATATTCGTCACCTGGTAAACTCTTACTCATCCTTGAAGAATCTGTTTCCTTTGTACTTTCTCTTCCCTGGTTGATATTTCATTCTACAGTATATCTTTATCATACTTCATAGTACTAATATACCTTTCTATCTTTAGTCACTAGAATGTGAGGTCAGGAAATATTTGTTGAGGTCAGGCATAGTGGCTGACAACTTTAATACCAAATACTCAGGAAGTGGAGATAAAGAAGATCTCAATTTGAGGCCATCCTGGGCAAAATGTTAACAATATCTTCATCCTAACAAAAGGCATGTGGTGACACATACCTATAATCCTGGACACATGGGAGGCATATGTAGGAAGATCTTGGTCAGATTCTGGCCCCAGGCAAAAAGGCAAGACTCTATCTGAAAAATAACCTAAAAGCAAAAAGGGGTAGGAGCATGGCTTAATGGTAGCGCACTTACCTAGCATGCATGTAGCCCTGATATACCAGTACTGCCAAAAAAAGAAAAGAAAAAAAGAAATATTTGTCAAATGAATGAATAACTGAAGTGATGAGTTATCTGATGGAGTATTTGGGAAAGGAATTATTATCCCATGTTACAAAAGACACTGTGGTTCAGAACCTTGTATGTTGTGAGACTGACCTGAGCCCTGAGCCTTCTGAATTCAAATCCAGTTCTCCATCCACCAGCACAGAGGCTCTGATCATAAGTGAAGAATACATATGACAATCTCCAGGGAATGTTAGAGTCCAGGAGGAAAGAATTAAAAGCCCTCCATGGAATTTCAATGGCTATTTTCCAATGACCATGACCAGTTTGTAATTAGTTTTCTCATCACTAAAAGGGAATAATATTACAACCAGTCATACCTACTGCACCTTTGATAAAGTAGACAACGAAGTTCTTAAATCTAGTCCGTGTTTGTAGTCCTCAGTTGTGCTCTACCAACTAGCATACTGCCTGACACATAGCAGGTGCTCATTAACTATGTGTGAGTAGTAAGGAGAAGGGAATAAGGGCATTGCAACCTGATGAAACTCTTTTCTTATTGTTTCCCAAGGCTGATCCTTCAGGTTAGTTCTCTCTGGATACGTAGATCCAAAGTCTACTTTCTCCAAGTGTGGAGTAGGGAAAAAGTTATGGCTAGGCTGGACACTCAGTACTTAGATGGAGGGTGAGAGAGTGATCTGGGAAGTCCATCAACAGGATTTTTGGTAGCTCCTCTAGCATCAGTGTTGTAGGAGGGGTCTTGCTGGCCATGGTTAGTGAGCATAGGGTACTGTAAGCTGTGAGTGAAAAGGAGGAGCTCAGGTTCAAGCACATAAGCAAAAGTGTCCAAGTCCCAGAGGGCTTGGAAAAGTGGACATCTGAAACTGATCAAGAGGTGGAGGAGGTGGGCAAGGAGGGATACCAGAATGTCCACACATTAGATCATTACTATATGTACAAGGAAATAAAAAATGGATATGAAATTTTAAAAATTGCCTATAAATGATAGAAAATGCTTTTACCTCAAAAGAGAACACATTAAAAAAATCCACTGAAGTCATTAAGCCAAAAGAAATTTTTCTTCTGGTAAGGTGGTTGATTATTTTTGGTATTTTGTCACAGTGACAAAAACTCACATTATTTATTGGTTTAATTATACAATGTTTGTCAATTTGCATCTTGCCTATTTAATTTATTGTTGCCAAAATCACTTATACTGCAGAATGTATCAAAGCTTTCAGTCTTGTTATAATTGAATATATTCCATTGTTTGTATATACCATATTTGTGTTCTAATTATCTTATACATTTTGAGTCTTTCTCCTTTATGTCTGTTGTGAACATTAACTGGCAAGTATCTACTTGACTCCTGGCCTTCAGTTACCCAGGAGTGGAATTTCTGGATAATATGGGGATTCTATTTTTAGCTTTGTTCTATTTGTTAAGAACAAATATCAGATTTCCAAATTGGATATATTAATTTGTAGTTGCCTGCAATGGAAAGGAAATCCAAATTCTCCACAGTCTAGTCAGTATCTGTTTTTTTCATCAATAATTACACTGACACTACAGAGAAGGTCCTTCATAATAGTTTTTATTTGCATTTTCCTAAAGACTTGATGAGGTTAAACATTTTGAAATGTGCTGATTTTTGTTCATTTGCATTTTTGTTGGAGTTGTTGTATTTTGTAGTTGAGAATGGAAGTTTTTTTAAACTATTGAGTAGCTGGGATTATAGGCACGAGCCACCATGCTTAGCTACATTAATTTTCATTTTTGGTCCTGGCACTGAACTTGGGTTCTCCTGCTCTGACACTGAGCATGAGTTAATGTGTAACAATAAAGTCTTTGGAGCCAGATTGCACATGGTCAGAATCCTGACTCTACCTCTAACTAGCTGGGTGAGCTTGGGCAAGCAGTTAACTTTCTGCTTTCTGAGATTTTCAATCTATAGTATGAGATTTAAAATGCAAACTGTTTTGTATGGGTGTTGTGAGAGAAAGCATGTAAAGTCCTTTGCTCTATTCTCTCAGCAGGAATGATTTTTTTTTTTTGGTGGCAAGGAGTTTGAACTCAAGGTCTCACACTTGCTAGGCATGTGCTCTTACTGCTTGAGAGTGGCTTGAGCCACTTTGCCAGCTATTGCCTGTACTTAGTTACGGTTCAATAAATGTTAGCTATTACCAAATTGTAAGCCCACTTGTAAAGAAGACATTAGGATTCAGAGAGGGAAACAAACAGCCACAGCCACAATTGTACACAAGTTTTCTGACTCCTAATCTCTTTCCTCTTCTGCCCCTCATAGTATAGGTCAAAAGTGGGCTCTGAGTCAGGTAGGACAGAACCATGGTCCAAGAGTCCCTGGAAGACAGATGGAAAGCAATGACAGAACTTGGGATAGATTGCCTTTAACTACATGTATACCAAGTAGTTAAAGGCACTACCCTTGGCATTGCCTAGAATTTAGAGGGAGAAATAAGAGTTTTGTTCCTGTTGGTTTTGTCATAAATCACTTGTCATTAGGTAAGGCATAGAAGAGGTTGTGGGAATTAGAGTTTAGATGGGTGACAGAATAGCTAACTAGGAAACTCATGGCTCCAAGAGAGTAGCATCTAATTGTTTCTTCCTAAAATATCTTCAATGTTTTACTTTCTGAATTTTGTGTATTGGTTTTGTCCTTGAGGGAGAGAGAATTATGAAAAAAAGTGAGGGTGAGGAACTCGAAGTTAAACATGTTTCTCTTCCTTGCTCTTTTAAGTTAGATCTTCCTTCTGTTTCTTGACCCAGCACTCTTCACCTCCAGACTATTTCTTTTGTGTTTTCCATTCCCCGTTGGACATTTTATTCTTACAGAACACTTTTTATCACACCTTAATGTAATGATGTGCCCTTCCACCTTTAGTCACTAGAAGGTGAGATGGAGAAACATTTGTTTTAGTTTAGAAACATCTGAATTAGTTGTCTATGGGGTATTTGGGAAAGGAATTGTTATCCCATCTTACAAAAGAAGACACTGAGCTCAGAGAAGATTAGTTGGTAACTATACATATGTAATAAGGCTGTTCTGGCTTTGAGCCTCTTAAATATAAATCCAGTTCTCCATCCACAAGCAGAGTCATCCTGGTTCAGGTTGGACAGTTGATATGATGCAAGGAACATTTCCTAGGCAGTTGTGGCAGGAAACTTTGGAACCTGACACAGAAGGTTTCTATTGTCACCTTTGACTCTCAACGGCTCTTTTCCGTTGAACACATTTTTACCTCTCTGTAATCAGTTTCTCATCACTGAGATCATGGTAACAGTACAATCATCCACATCTACTAAACATTTGTTAAACTATGCCAAGAATCCCTCTATGTTGATGTCTGTTTTCCTTGTAGCCCTGCCCTGTCACTCAGCATCCTGAGCCAAGTATAGAAGGTGCTTATTAAATATTGTTATCAATATGGGGAGGGGAAATAGTGCATATGAATTGTCAGCTGATAAAACTTGGCTTTCACTGTTTCCCAGTTCTGAATTGTGACGTCAACCACTGCCCTCATCCTTCTCTATCCCACATGTGGGTGAGGCAATCTTGCCAGGACTTATGTAGGGTAAGTTAGGGGGCTTCAGTGACAGGGAGGGAGAGTTGGTGATCTACAAGCCACTGCACCATGAATGTTTCAGCTATGAGCCCCACCAGACTTCTGGGCAATATCTCTGGACTCCTCCAAGTAGGCTCCCTGCTTGGCTTGCTTCTGCTACTATTCAAGGTATCCCAGCACCACCTGAGAAGACAGTGTGTCTACTCAAAGCTATCCGGCAGTTTCCATCCCCATCCAATTGATTCTTTGGGCATTACTGCCAAGGAGTGGGAGGAGAAGGAGTGGGAATTGAAGTGTGAGGCCTCTGGCAGCTCTGCACTTGGAGGACTGTGATTGGTCCTTTCTGAGTCTCCTTGTCTCCAGATGTGCATTTCTGTACCCTTAGCCATTCTCAAAGAATCAGGTTTCTATATGTTTCCCTGCCCCAGTTAGTCAAGAACATCTGTGACTGGCCTGAGTTTACCTGGGACCACAAATGGTATGATGGAATCTCTTCCCTGTGGGATTCTCAGTGTGTGGTAGCAACAGACTCAAATCATGGGAGGTTTCAGACCACAGGAAATAAGCTTATCATGCTGAACTAGGTGGATGGTGTCACATGAAGAGATCAACAAGGTAGGTCTACCCCAGACTGAGGGAATTTCCTGAGTGGGCAATATAATGACTAACACCCTAAATATTGATAGCACATGTGAGTGGGACAATACAAAAGTGTCTTCCAAATGCAGGGGTCTGATTTTAGAGATGCTGGATAAGCAAGATTTGTTTCTCTTTGTTCACTTCCCACACTCCTTAAACACTGGGTTCCTTGTAGCCAGGAATATAATCCCCTACTTGTACCCCCAGTACTATCACAGTTGTGCAGAGTGACCAAGAAAGGAGGAAAAGGAGCAGCCTGAGAGCTGGGGAGGGACAGTACTGATCTGCCCTGACTCCCCTGGGAGTGGGAAACACTCAGTTAGGTAGGGAACTGCAAGGGAAGGTTCTCAGAAAGGGATTGTGCATTTAGCACACTTAAGGGGAGAAGAATTGCAACTTGAGCACCATGCTCAGGCCCTGACTCCTATAGCTCCACTGAGGCATGTAGTTCCATCTAACAGGACCACAGGATCTGACTCAAGGCAACTCATATGAGACAGCATAGGTCCTCGTAGTAGCATAGATCATTAAACTACTCTAAATTCCTGACTACTGCTGAAACATCCAGACTACGTCCTTGCAGTCATCTTGCTATTCACTCCAGTTCAAATAATACAAGTAAAAGATGATTTATTTGTAGTGATTAATCTTTTCTTGGTCTAGATAAAAAGGCATCAGAAGTTATAGCAGATTCTTACAGAAGAGAAATGCATAAGGGTCTGCTCACAGTGATTCTGGGGTAGCAAAGTGTAACTATGTGAAGGTGATTCTTGGGAGATCATGTGAGCATGAAACCTATCCCAGCTGCAGCAGATCTACTCCTGGCTACATGTCTTGGATCTGTGAAATTCCACAAAGAATTGACTCTATAGTGGTTAATGTCTGAGCATTACTATTTTCCTCCCTGGTTATGCCCAGCATATGGTCAACAATACTTACTGGTGATTTAACATATTTCATGGAACTGAATTACTTTATATTTTGTTCTCTCACTTTTAAAAACCAAGTTGAAGTGATCTATTATGCATATTACTCAATATTTGGAAAACAATCTTCATATCCACACTGACTTAGGCTTGAAACCTCTAATTTTCCCCTGTCTTCTTCAGTAATGGGATAGGACATGGCCTATATTTCTTGCCAATTTCTCATCACAATTCTGGGGTGTTCAGCTGCTGGCACACAGAGTCTGCGTTCCTGAGCCCAACTGACTGCCAGGACAGAGGTAGATAGCATGGAGGCAGCAGGGGTTGACATGGACAAACTGCAACGGACAGTCATCAAGAACTTATAGAAGTCATCTGCCTCAGCCACAGCTGCCTCAGGGCTGCCTAAATTTGCTACAAGTTTCCTATAAATCCCTTCCTTTTCTTTCAGACAAAAAGCCTCATGATGCCTACAGATTTGTGGTCTGAATTGGTATGTGCTTCTAAACTTGGGCTAAGTTCACTCCCCTATTAGGTTGGCTGAGTTTCATTTCTTTGGTCACCAGAGGATAAGAATTGACAAACCAACTCTATCATGACAAATTCCTAATTTAAATCTCATTTCTCTTCTATCTAGATCTTTACTCCTTCCTTTTCCTGTTGTGAGTACTCCTGAGGCTAGCAGTTTCCACATTTCTTCTCCATTTTCTCTAAACATTCTTGCTTGACATTTATATTTCACTTTGGCCTGTCTGCAACTCTTTCAACTCTCATCTCACAGCTGTCATAGTCACATCAGATGTACTAGCCCAATTGGGAGATTCATGTTCCTGAATAATGCAATCTTTCCTACTTTGTCTACAAAATTACTTTCTTTCATGCTTTCTCTCCCTGGGAACACTTGTCCCTGCCAAATTGTCCCCAGTTGTCACTCTGGTCTAGTCTTCTATGAACACAAACCACACATCTATCTCCGGACCAGAGTATGGTTTGCTTCTCATGAATGACCAGAAGTGGTTCCAGCACCAGTGGATCTTGAGTTCAGCCTTGCACTATGACAGCCTGAAGCCCCTGGTAGGAATTGTGGAAGATTCCATATGAGTGATGCAGATGAGTCTCTCTCTCATTTCCACACAGCTACTCATAGGTTCTACTCTCAAAGAAATGTTTTCCATTGACACAGTTATATGGAGTCATACCCTCAGGACGTTTGTGTGAGAATAGGGCTCCTTAATGTGGAACTTAGGCACCAGGGTAGAGGCACATTTTTCTCATCATCCAAGGCACAGAGCGTTATGTGAGAATACATGCTCACATCCTTAGCCAATCCTCCAGGCAGCTGGACTACCTGCCCCTGGCTGGCCTGGGTAATGACAGTGTGGGTGGTGATGGTGGTGGTATTTGTGTGTGTACTTCCTGGGGTGTCAACTCAATCAGGCTTGGCCTGGGACCAAGGGCTTGTGCACGGACTTGAGTGACCCACACATAGAACTGGACACTAGGTCCATAGTCTCACAGCAAAACCTGCCACACTGTCGTCTGCTATCCAACTCTGATTCCTGACCTCACAGTGCCTAGTAAACTTTGGATGAAAGAAAACCAATTAAAATCCTTGTATCTAACAGGACTGCTCATGACATCCCAGTAGGCTTTCTATGTACTTGACAAATTTGTTCCCAAATTTTGGCTTCTAACAGTTCCTCAGATCTTTTTCTGCTTTCAGAATCCTGAAGTGTGCTGCACTATACCCCTAACAACCACAGTGACGAATGAACCAGAAAGAAATGAAATTCTCATTAGCCAAATGTTATAACTAATTCCTAAAATTCAAAACACAATTATGGCTTAACAATGTACATTTAATTTTGTAATAAAGGGTTATAAATATTGGCATAATTCATTAACATTTGTCTCATAATTTTAATTTTATAAAAGGCATCTGACCTTTAAAGTGACAGGATATCTGAAGGTAAAAGGAAGGAGCCTAGTCTATTAGTCCAAGCATTCTGGGGAAATTGAGGAGGTCTGTGTCCCCCTCTCACCACAGAAAAAAATGGGAGCTGCGCAATATGGAGGAGTCCTATCTAGAAGTCATCCAATCATATTCATAATGTCCTTAAAATTAGCACGAAGCATGCCGTAAGCTATTAGGGGAGCATTTAGATAAGCAGGTCAGTGAGAACCCTTCAGCTGCATGGTCCTTGTGCTTACCAAGTGGTATAGACTCACCTAAAAGGCAGATGGAGCAGCTGGATTCTCAATTCCACTGTTAGCAAGATTGTGACTCAGGCCCCATGCTAACCTCTAATTGCACAACTGATGAAACTATGCCCCAGTCACACAGACTTGATACATACCATAAGTAAAAGCCTGGCTGGCCATGCCATCTTGTAAAGGCCTGAAGGTTACAAGGGCTGTAAAACAGAAGTGATGTGTGTCCCAGCATTTAATTGAATCTTCAACCAAAGCCCACTGTTAAACAGAATCAGACCTCACTATCTTTAGTATGTTCTGCATCCTCTACTTCAGGAACTCCTACATTGGGCCATTCAGGATCTGAGCTACTTGGTGTCATCCTATGAGAGGAATGCCTTTCACCATAATGAGCACATCTACAGGCTGACCTGTTATGCCCACTGGGCCACGTACACTTGTCAGTCCACCCACAGGCACATAGGTTTTATCTATTCCTCTTCTTTCCCCTCCTTTAGCAGGCTCAGCCCAGTGGAGGTGGCCATGACCTCTGGTGTCCCAGCATGAACTAGGCCACCCTTGTGCATGTGACTCCCTTTTGCAAAGGAGCTGAGATACTAGGGTACCAGGTGCTGTGCAGGTGGTTCTTATGCCATCACACTGGTAATATTGGATGAGATCCAACCCAGCATCATTCAACAGGGTCTCTATAGACTGTGATTCTGAGGAGAGTCTCACCTCACTAGTTGATATTCTCCTTCCACCCTCAAACCCAAAACCCACTCCTACACGCATCCTGAACTGTACAATGTACCCAGATTAAAGCAGAGGGCACATGGGTCTACTGGTGTTTGCTATAGGACTTAGCACTGCTTTATAACTGCTATCCTGGGACAGACCAAGTGATCAAGTGGAGGAAGGCTCAGCTGTATGACAAGGGAAAGTTGGAGAAGGTCAGAAAGAAGAAGTGCTTAGATTTCCTGGACATCATTCTGTTTGACAAAATGAGTTTGTGGGGAGAAGTCTGTGACTTTACCCAGAAGTCAAGAGATAGGGACAAACCCTGCTTTTGCCATGGCCTCGCCAGATGGCGGGTAGGACCAGTATTTCTGACAAATACCTGCATGCTGAAATGAATACCTTCTTGTCGAGAGCCATGAAAATGTAGCCAGTGAGATCTCATGGGTCTATGCTCTGCCCATGCATCCCAAACATCAGCACAGGTGCAGGGAGGAGGTACAGAGTCTCTTGAGAGATGAAACTTCTATCACATAATGAGTGAGCCCTCAAGAGTTGGGAAAACCCTGCCTCTCTGGAAGTGGGCAGTCCCAGGATCAACCCCTCCTCCTGCTCCCATCTCTGGGCATCCTGTCCTGTCCTGTTTGGAGGCAAGGACCTGATCCCTGCCTGTTTTTGCCCTGGTTCTTTCTCTCTAGGTGTTTGACACTTCACCATTTGCACTAGATTCTGTCCCAACAGCCATGCATTACTACCCTTCTCATGAGGATCAAGATGAGGGATTTCTGTGTTTGTAATGTTGAGAGGGGAAAGTGATGAGTCTCTGGTCACATAACTGCTGCTATTGATGCCTAGGTTCCTGAATGGCGTCTTCAGGTTGGCTTTTATTGTTGTATTTGAGGAAATGTTATGTATGCATGTCTGTGCACAAAACAAAGGGAGCCTTTCAGGTTATGCAAAGCATACATGGACCCATACATGCCCTTTCCAATGGCCAGCCAAAATTTCATGTCAAGGGTATTACAGATTTAGTGTAGTTTGGTGTTTTCCTCACTTTGGGACTATGAATTTTCAAAATTAGATTTTCTCAGGCAAACTAACCATGTGTTTGTTTTTCTCAATTGTCACATACATGAAAGGTAGCTTTCCCTCTTTTCCCACATTATTAAGTTCAGCCAGCCATCTTTTTTTCTTTTTTAACTAAACTCAGCAGTTGACAATTATGATGAATCATGGAAATATTTCCATATATATAGCACTCTAAAAGCCTTCTGGTCCTACTGTAGAAGCACGTATGTGAAAGTTTGCAGCAAAGTTGGACACCAATGAGTGTCATTTCTCAGTGTTGGCTTCTGGCTCCTAAGGTTTTAACTGCATTTTAATATTCAAAACCTGTTCTTATGGTGTTTAATTTTTTGAGCTTTTTATATATTCTGGATTCTAATCCCCTGTCTAATGACTAGCAACCAAAGCTTTTTCCCATTCCTTAGGTTTTCTCTTCATTCTAGTACTTGTTTCCTTTCATGTGCAAAAGCTTTGTAATTTAATGCAATACCACTTGTCAATTTTTGGTCTTATTTCCTGAGCTGTTGGAATCCTATTTGGAAAGTTATTGCCTATGCCTGTATGTTCCAGGGTTTTTCCTGTAGCACTTTGAAAATACCAGGACTTAACCTAAGATCTTTGGTCCATTTTGAATTGATTTTTGTACAGGGTGAGAGATAAGAATCTTGTTTCAGTCTTCTACATGTGAATATCCACTTTTCCAAACACCATTTATTGATGAGACTGTCTTTTGTTCAGCACATGTTTTTGGAACCTTTATTAAAAATCAGATGACTGTAACTATGTGGGCTTATTTCTGGGTCTTCTACTCTGTTGCATTAGTTTACGTATGTGTGTGTGTGTGTGTGTGTGTGTGTGTGTGTGTATGTGTATGTGTGTGTTACCAATGCCATGCTGTCTTTAATACTGGGGTCTGTAGTTTGATTTGAAGTCAGATAGTGTGATACCCCTGGCCTTGCTCTTTTTGCTCAGGATTTCTTTGTCTGTTTGTGGTCCTTTATACTTCTATATGAATTTTAATATTAATATTTCTGTGAGGAATACATTAGATTTTTAATGGGAATTTCATTGAACCTGTTGTTCTTGGTAGTATAACCATTTTCACAGTATTAATTCTGTTGACCCATGGACACAGGAGGTTTTTCTAAACTCTAAATGTCTTCTTCAATTTCTTTCTTCAATGTTTAGTAGTTTTCATTGTGGAAGTCTTTCACCTCCTTAGTTAACTTTGTTTTTAGGTATTTTTGAGTACTGTGACTTGGATAGTTTGCCAGACATCTTTCTCAGTCTGTTTATTATTGGTATATAGAAAAGTTACAGATTTTTTTTGTGTGTTAATTTAGTATCCCAACACTTTGCCAAAACTCTTATCAAATCTAAGAGTTTTTGATGCAGCCTTTAGTGTCTTGTAAGTATAGGATCATATCATGTTCAAATAGGGACAATTTGACTTCCTTTCCTATTTGCATCACTTTTATTTCTTTCTGTTTCCTTTTTGCTCTGGCTAAGAATTCAAGCACTACATTGAATGAGAGAGGAAAGGGTGGACATCCTTGTCACATTCCTGACTTTACATGAAATGGTTTCAGTTTTTCCTTATTTAGTACAATATTAGATATTGGATAATCATGTAAAACCTTTATTATATTGAGGTATGTTCCTTCTATTCCTCATTTCTTCAGGGCTTTTATCATGAAGTTATTTTAAGACTTCTGCTGCATCAATGAGATGATTGTGTGATTTTTGTTCTTAATTCTGAATATGTGCTGTACTGTTTATCAATTTGCATGGTGATAGAATTACAAATTTTACATAATACTCACAATGACTGCATATCTATCCAATCAAAGCTTAAAGATTATCATCACTTTATTATTTGGCAGGTCTTCCTAAATAAGCAAAGAAGACAAGTAAGCCTAAATAACTCATCATCTCTACAAGATGAAAGATACAGCCTCTGAGGAAGCCTCATACACTGCTGGTGGGAACATAAGCTAGTACAACCACTATGGAAAACAATATGGAAGCTTCTTAAAAAACTAAACATAGATCTGCCATATGATCCATCAGTACCATTCCTAGGGATATACCCAAGGGAATGTGACTCAAGTTATAACAAAAGCACCTGTACACCCAGGTTTATTGCAGCACTATTTACAATAGCTAGGGTATGGAAACAACCAAAATGCCCCATAACTGACTAATGGATCATGAAAATGTGGTATTTATACACAATGGAATTTTATTAAGCCACAAAGAAGAATGAAATGTAATCATTTGCAAGTAAATGGGTGGAACTAGAGAACATCATCTTAAGTGTAGTTAGCTGGGCTCAGAAGGCCAAAAATCACATGTTCTCTCTCATATGTGG
Source organism: Castor canadensis (assembly GCF_047511655.1). Classification (NCBI taxonomy): domain Eukaryota; kingdom Metazoa; phylum Chordata; class Mammalia; order Rodentia; family Castoridae; genus Castor; species Castor canadensis. Next base: position 126,565,188 of record NC_133392.1, read on the forward strand.
ATTATAGACCTAAAACAAATAGAGTAATATTATTAAACATGGGTCTTACACTAAGGGGAGAACATGCATGGGAATAGTGAAAGAGAAGGAAACCTAAAACTTGAATGTGGTTGATATGCTCCCTGTTGAGGAGTGAATAATCATAAATTAGCAGATGCCACTACGGGAAGGGGACCAGGAAGTAGTGAAGAGGTCTGTAGAGATGAACCAGTGTGGGTTGTAATACACAAGTGCATGGAAGCAGCATTAGGAATCTCTCTGTAGAGCTATCTTTATCCCAAGAGAAAAAAGAAAGTTGCTGTTGCACATAGTGGCCACCAGATGGTGACAGCATTTCAAGCAAAGAGGTGGACAACAAGATAGAAGTTTACCCCCCTCATCCCCAAGTTCGTTTACAAATTTATCGCCATTCCAATAAAATCATCAGATTTATTTTTCCTAAAAAAAAAAAAAGATACAGCTTTGAGAATCTCCAGTGGCCCAACTAGAACTCCCAAAGTTAATTCTAGGCCAGAAGATCAATTTTGATCTTTGATCCTGAGGAAGCCTGAAAAAGAATTTAAAAGTTATTAAACATTCAGCCAAAATAGGATCACAGATGGTTTTGAAATAATATTTCAATTTATTTTATAAATTATCACCACAGTGATAATTTAAAAGTTTAAAAACAGGCTAGACATGGTGGTGCATATTGCATTCCCTGGAACTTTGGAGCTAGAGGTAAGCAGATCATGGTTTGAGATCAGCCTGGGCAAAAGCCTGGGACTCTGACTGAAAAATGAACTGGAGCGAGCACAAAGGGCTGGGGCCATGACCTCAAGTGGTAGAGCGCCTGCCTAGCAAGTGCGAGGTCATGAGTTCAAAATCTCAATACTGCAAAAAAGTCTTTAAAGACAAATAGAGAAAGTTACTTAACTTAAAGACAGCCCCAACCAAAACAAATTATCTTGACAAAACATAAAACCTTTGTGACCTAGGCTAATTCCAAAAAGCTCAAGACAAATCTTCTTGCAGTTGCATTGCTTCTCCCTGTGGCAAGTACTTTCAGGTAGCCTGGAAGACAAACCTGATTAAAACAAAGGTGTTTGAATTTAATCAGACACTGGAAGAATGTGTACCAAAGTTATGAGCATAACCCACACTGTAAAAGAATATGAAGAAAAGAGTACTACAACTGGGCAAGTCCATAGATCTTAGAATAAACAAAAGCACGAGAATGTTTTTTTAAAATGTGAATACAGTAATTTAGATACATCAGGAAACTCCAAGAATACAGAATGACTTTATCCTTTGGGAAGATGTTATTCTCTTACACCTTTAAGACAAACAGTTTCAGTGTCAGTCTACAGTAGCAAGAGTTAGAAAAAAAATTACAAGAGCTGAGGATTGGTGGTGTGGCTCAAGTGCTAGAGTGAAGCCCTGAATTCAAACCACCAAAAAAAATCAGAGTCCACAATGAAATGGAACCCTAAAAGAGGAAAAGCTGCATTTTGGAGGATGGTTGAAAATTTAAAGATGTGAACATCAGAAAACTTCAAAACTGCTTGTAGTTAATATTTAACTTAAAAATATAATATTTTCCCTTTAATTTTTCCAACTTAATCAATACAAATTCCTTTCATAAGATTTATCTTTAATAAACCTCTTATTATGACTTGCTCTTGAGGCAGGATAGATCAGGGAAAGTGAGGCATGGGAAACAGGATCCAGGAATTTAGAAATAAACAGTGTCAGTGAAGAGCCTAACTAAAAGCATACAGGCACTTTCTTTACTTAAGTTTCACACTCTCTTACTGGGCTGCAATATATAGTTAAAAAAGCAGATCTCTGCATCTGAACTTGCCCACTGGCTGAAATGATTACTACATTCTGGGAACCAAACAAAAATGTCCTAAAGAAAGATGCTTATCCTGGGAACCAAATGACTCCTTTGATCACAGAAATGTTCACAAAGTGAAAATATTTATTTTAAGTAAAGACACATGTATTAAAAGGAGCATCTGATGAAATCCATCCTTTGTTTAAAGGGATTCTTAAGGAAAACAGGCACAAAAAAGTATGCTAAAAATTCTGAAGAAATCTTCAAAATTATCTTATGTATCAAGGATGTACTAAAGTTATACAAACTAAAAAAGCATTTGGGTTGATTAAAATATGTGATAAATACACACACATAGGTTTTTTTATACTGCTAGAGATCAAATCCAGAACCTTTCACATTCTAGGCAAGTACTCTACCACTGAACACCAACTTATGATACATTTTTAGCAAATTTAGGTGTATTTAATTTATGAGTACCCACTTTAGTTTAAGCTAATTACAAATGGAGATTTTTTTGTTTTTTAAAATTAAAAAAAATTTTTTACTCATTTATTCACATGTGCATACATTGTTTGGGCCATTTCTCCCCCCTGCCCCCCCACCTCCTCCCTCTCCCCACAAATGGAGATTTTTTTAAAAATCCATGGTAAAAAAGATTATATATTTATAATGTACACATACATAAACATGAAATGAATATAGAGAACTAGCTTTCATATTTCTCACTTCAAAATAAAAACACTCTTTTATTTCAAATTTGCATTACAGATAGAGATCTTGGATAGCTGACTTTGATAAAAATTTTTATTGCTGCTGGCTTTTGTCAAGTCTCTTTGGTTCTCATTCATGAGCTCTGGAGTTAGTGGGTTGTCCAGACTTTTGGGGTCCTGGTTGAGACCAAGAATTAATTTAATGTAAGATATATTAACAAGATATAACAAGAAAGCATAACAAAAGTTTTATATGGCCTGGGAGCCCTTGTAAGAAAATGAAGATTCCCAAAGAGACAGAGTCAGTGAGCAACATTCTGAAATGGACAAAGAATTGTTGAATAAGAAAATGTGAGTGAATTATATGAGGATGCTTAAAAGATAAAGAGTTATTTTACAAGGTCTGTACAATTTTATTGTGTTCTCAACTCTTTGTTCTTGAAGATAAGACTGTTGCTCTCTAATTTTTATTAGTGTAAAAGGGAGGATGTCTCTCAAATGGGAATTAAATAAGTCAATATGCTACAAAGGACTTGACAGAAATGAAAAAAGTCATTTGTAGTCCCCAAAAAGGAATGCAAAATCCTTCATGTAATTCAGCTTTATCCAAACAAGATATCAAATAGAATCAGTAGGGTATCTCTACTAAAAAAAGGACTCAGCTTTACAGGGCAGAAAAGGTGAGCTCACCAGGCAGATTAACTGTGATTTATCTGGGCAGAAAAAGCAACTTCAAAGTGCATCCTAGAAGACACTGGCTCCCTCTGCAGATGGTCTTACTTCAGATCACAGTTTTGGATAAAAGAAGTGTCAACCCAAATAACACGCAGGAGAGATTCTCCAATAAATAATGATATTCATAAATGATGTTCCTTATGTATGTGGGATCAGCACAGCATTGCAAAGGGAATGTGCACATAGTTTACTACAGCATACAAGTCCTCTTTACATTCTTTGGTGAATCCCTCTTTGTTATTGGGTTGATAGTATGAACATGTGTGTTCCACCAAATTTAATGTTGAAAGTTAATCACTAATCTGACAATATCAAGTAAAGCCTAATGGGAGGCAAATAGATAGTGAAGGCAGTGTCCTCATGAGTCCTGTCAACAAAAAAGATTCATGCTTTTCCAAAACAGACACAGGGCTTCCTTGTCCTCTTTTGTTATGCGAGGACACAGGAAAAAGGCACTATCTCTGAATCAAGAATCTGGCCCTGATTCCAAGATGGCAGCTAGAGGTAGGAAGCAGAAAGCGACCCTCCTATAGTGAAATCTTGGAGAGACGCTGGAGACACACTTTGCAGGCATAATCACCGAGAAAAGGCATAACTTTGACTCCTCCACATCTCCAGCCGGCGCAGAGAATCTCCACTTCATGTTAAACGGAGAAACGAGGAGGGCCCCCGGGGCCGCCGGTGGCCGGTGCCCATACGGCTTGGGAAGACGCGGACCAGGTGAGCTTCGCGGTACTGTGGTTTCCCCACAGACAAGCCTGGGCCAGAGCAGCCTAGCCCCCTGGACAGACTGACCTCCACCCGGGAAAAAAAGAGAAACTGAGTACTAAGCAATAAGAACAGTTAAGACACGCTGGAAAGAGGGTGGGGCGCCCTGAGCGCTGAAGATTGGGGGAAGGGAACCCTTCCCGGGACTGTAAATAAACAAGCCGGGCGGGCCGGAGAGCCTCTGGTGGGAGCGGGGCGTGCGCCCAGCAACCAGGAGTGGGGAAGCTTGTGAGAGGAGGGAAACCCACTTCCCACGTGAACTGTAAATAAACACGCAGGCCTGACAACGTGGGGCAGTGTCACCTTTCCCAGTGCTTGGAAAGGGGAAAGCCTGTAGCAGAGGCTCCCACACAGGAGAACTCTGAGCAAACAAAGCCTGTGGGACCAGGGGAGTGCTAGCTCACCCCAGCGATCTGCATAAATAACGCCGCCAGCTACAGGCTGAGAGCAGCAGGCAGGCGAGCCACAGTTGCAGATACCACTCTCAGAACTGCCTCCAGACGCTTTTTTTTCTTTTTCTCCCTACCTTTGATGAGAGAACAACCGAATTACACCTGCAAGCCAAAAAACTTACTGAAACTGTATTGCATTTGAACTGGGGACACTTGGTGGGGCTTTTTTTTTTCTTGTGTGTGTGTGTGAGTGTAGTTTTGTTCTACTTTATGCATCCCCTTTGATGAGACAACTACAGAACAACATCTGAGGCACCAACTCCAGGACTGGAGATTGAGATGGACATCCAAATTATTAAGACTGAAATTGCATTGCATATAAACTTGGAAGTTTTTTTTTTTTAAATTTTCTATTTTCCATTTTATTTTAATTCATTTTTATATATAGATATTACTTTCATATACTTATTTTTTATTTTTTTTATCTTTGATTTTCAATCCTCTCTCTGTCTCTCTATTGTCTGTTCAGCTTACTGTCGATTAGTACACTAACACTCCCTGTTTATACCTTTGAAACTCTCTTGTCTGATACCTTGTTCTGCTTTCTCCCTCTTGTCTGTATATTTGTTTTCCCCTTTTCTTTAGCTTCTTGCTTTCCATCTCAGCTCACTCTTCCATTCTCAATATTACCATTGTTATTATTACAAGCTAGAAAATACTTAATTACACACAGTACAGGGACAGTAACAACACCAAGGACAATGATGGGAAGACAGAAAAAACAGGGAAACCAGTTTCCCCACAGCAAAAAATTAGTACAGGAACCAGAGGGGAATGAAGAGAACAGAAACTCAGATCCACACTCCAACAAAATGAAGATAAACTATGCCAAAGGACCCAATGAAGCCCACAAGACTAATTTAAAAGAAGACATACTACAAGTACTCAATGAGAATTTTATAGAGATGATACTGGATAGGGTCAACCAAAATGTACAGGAGACACTCAAGAAATTCCAAGACAACAAAAATAGAGAATTTGAAAAAGCAAAAGAAGAAATAAAGGAAACCATAGAAGCACTGTATAAACACCAAAGTGAAAGAGAGAACACAATGAATAAATGGATAAATGAACTCAGGACAAAAATAGACAACAATAAAGAAGAAAACTGCCAGGATATGGAAAACCTCAGAAAAAAGAACGAAACAGAACTGCAAAACAAAATGGAAGGCCAATCCAGCAGAATAGAACAAACAGAAGACAGAATCTCAGAACTTGAAGATGAAATGGTAATTAAAGGAAAAACCGAAGAACTATTAATTAAACAACTCAAGACCTGTGAAAAGAAAATGCAAGAACTCACTGACTCCATCAAAAGACCAAACTTGAGACTCATGGGCATCGAAGAAGGAGAAGAGGTGCAAGCGAAGGGAATGCGTAATATATTCAACAAAATAATAACGGAAAATTTCCCAAATCTAGAGAAAGATATTCCCATACAAATGCAAGAGGCCTCCAGGACACCAAACAGACCAGACCAAAATAGAACTACTCCACGACATATCATCATTAAAACAACAAGTTCAGAAACTAAGGAAAGAATATTGAAGTCTGTAAGAGAGAAAAAACAAGGAACATACAAAGGTAAACCCATCAAAATCACAGCAGACTTCTCAACAGAAACATTAAAAGCAAGAAGAGCGTGGGGTGAGATCTTCCGGGCACTGAATGAAAATAACTTCAACCCCAGGATACTCTACCCAGCAAAGCTATCATTCAAAATAGATGGAGCAATAAAAGTCTTCCATGATAAGCAGAAACTAAAACAATATGTGACCACAAAGCCACCATTACAAAAGATTCTGCAAGGGATCCTGCACACAGAAAGTGACACCCAACTTAACCATGAAAAGGCAGGCAGCACCAAACCACAGGATAAGAAAAAGCAAGACAGTAGAGAATAACATCAAGTTAGGTACACACAATTAAACCTTCAAACAACTAAGATAACCAAATGGCAGGAATCACCACATACCTATCAGTACTAACACTTAATGTTAATGGACTTAATTCACCCATCAAAAGACACCGTTTGACAAAATGGATTAAAAAAGAAGATCCAACAATTTGTTGCTTACAGGAGACTCATCTCACCGACAGAAATAAGCATATGCTTAGGATGAAAGGCTGGAAGAAGATTTACCAAGCCAATGGCCCCCAAAAACAAGCAGGAGTAGCAATACTTATCTCTGACAAAGTAGACTTCAAACCTACATTGATCAAACGAGATAAAGAAGGACATTCCATACTAATAAAAGGGGAAATAGACCAAAAGGAAATAATAATCATCAATCTGTATGCACCCAATGTCAATGCACCCAATTTCATCAAACATACCCTGAAAGACCTAAAAGCATATATAAACGCCAACACAGTGGTTGTGGGAGACTTTAACACTCCATTATCACCAATAGATAGGTCATCCAAACAAAAAATCAATAAAGAAATCCAAGATCTAAAATATGCAATAGATCAAGTGGACCTAGTAGATGTCTACAGAACATTTCATCCAACCTCTACACAATATACATTCTTCTCAGCAGCCCATGGAACCTTCTCCAAAATAGATCATATCCTAGGGCACAAAGCAAGCCTCAGCAAATATAAGAAAATAGAAATAATACCGTGCATACTATCTGACCACAATGCAGTAAAAGTAGAACTCAACAAAAAAAGTAAAGACAAAAAACATGCAAACAGCTGGAAACTAAATAACTCATTACTTAATGAAGAATGGATCATCGATGCAATAAAAGAGGAAATTAAAAAGTTCCTGGAACTCAATGAAAATGAAAACACAACCTACCGGAACCTATGGAACACAGCTAAGGCAGTCTTGAGAGGAAAGTTTATAGCCATGAGTGCATATATTAAAAAGATTGAAAGATCCCAAATCAATGACCTAATGATACATCTCAAACTCCTAGAAAAACAAGAACAAGCAAATCCAAAAACAAATAGGAGAGAAATAATAAAAATAAGAGCTGAAATCAACGATATAGAAACCAAAAAAACCATACAAAGAATTAATGAAACAAAAAGTTGGTTCTTTGAAAAAATAAACAAGATCGATAGACCCCTGGCAAACCTGACTAAAATGAGGAGAGAAAAAACCCAAATTAGTAGAATTAGGAATGCAAAAGGGGAGATAACAACAAACACCATGGAAGTCCAGGAAATCATCAGAGACTACTTTGAGAACCTATATTCAAATAAATTTGAAAATCTAAAAGAAATAGACAGATATCTAGATACATATGATCATCCAAAACTGAACCAAGAGGAAATTAATCACCTGAATAGACCTATAACACAAAATGAAATTGAAGCAGCAATCAAGAATCTCCCCAAAAAGAAAAGTCCAGGACCTGATGGATTCTCTGCTGAATTCTATCAGACCTTTAAAGAAGAACTGATACCAACCCTCCTTAAACTGTTCCATGAAATAGAAAGGGAAGGAAAACTGCCAAACACATTTTATGAAGCCAGTATTACACTTATCCCAAAACCAGGCAAAGACACCTCCAAAAAGGAGAACTATAGGCCAATCTCCTTAATGAACATTGATGCAAAAATCCTCAACAAAATAATGGCAAATCGAATTCAGCAACACATCAAAAAGATTATTCACCACGACCAGGTAGGCTTCATCCCAGGGATGCAGGGGTGGTTCAACATACGAAAATCAATAAACGTAATAAACCACATTAACAGAAGCAAAGACAAAAACCACTTGATCATCTCAATAGATGCAGAAAAAGCCTTTGATAAGATCCAACATCATTTCATGATAAAAGCTCTAAGAAAACTAGGAATAGAAGGAAAGTTCCTCAACATTATAAAAGCTATATATGACAAACCTACAGCCAGCATTATACTTAATGGAGAAAAATTAAAACCAGACAAAGATGCCCACTATCTCCACTCCTATTCAACATAGTACTGGAATTTCTAGCCAGAGCAATTAGGCAAGAAGAAGGAATAAAAGGAATACAAATAGGTAAAGAAACTGTCAAAATATCCCTATTTGCAGATGACATGATCCTATACCTTAAAGACCCAAAAAACTCTACTCAGAAGCTTTTAGACATCATCAATAACTATAGCAAGGTAGCAGGATATAAAATCAACATAGAAAAATCATTAGCATTTCTATACACTAACAATGAGCAAATGGAAAAAGAATGTATGAAAACAATTCCATTTACAATAGCCTCAAACAAAATCAAATACCTAGGTGTAAACCTAACAAAAGACGTGAAAGACCTCTACAAGGAAAACTGTACACTTCTGAAGAAAGAGATTGAGGAAGACTATAGAAAGTGGAGAGATCTCCCATGCTCATGGATTGGTAGAATCAACATAGTAAAAATGTCGATACTCCCCAAAGTAATCTACATGTTTAATGCAATTCCCATCAAAATTCCAATGACATTCATTAAAGAGATTGAAAAATCTACTGTTAAATTTATATGGAAACACAAGAGGCCACGAATGGCCAAGGCAATACTCAGTCAAAAGAACAATGCAGGAGGTATCACAATACCTGACTTCAAACTATATTACAAAGCAATAACAATAAAAACAGCATGGTACTGGCACAAAAACAGACATGAAGACCAGTGGAACAGAATAGAGGATCCAGATATGAAGCCACACAACTATGAGCAACTTATCTTTGACAAAGGAGCTAAAAATATACGATGGAGAAATAGCAGCCTCTTCAACAAAAACTGCTGGGAAAACTGGTTAGCAGTCTGCAAAAAACTGAAACTAGATCCATGTAGATCACCCTATACCAAGATTAACTCAAAATGGATCAAGGATCTTAATATCAGACCCCAAACTCTTAAGTTGATACAAGAAAGAGTAGGAAATACTCTGGAGTTAGTATGTATAGGTAAGAACTTTCTCAATGAAACCCCAGCAGCACAGCAACTAAGAGATAGCATAGATAAATGGGACCTCATAAAACTAAAAAGCTTCTGTTCATCAAAAGAAATGGTCTCTAAACTGAAGAGAACACCCACAGAGTGGGAGAAAATATTTGCCAATTATACATCAGACAAAGGACTGATAACCAGAATATACAGGGAACTTAAAAAACTAAATTCTCCCAAAACTAATGAACCAATAAAGAAATGGGCATGTGAACTAAACAGAACTTTCTCAAAAGAAGAAATTCAAATGGCCAGAAAACACATGAAAAAATGCTCACCATCTCTAGCAATAAAGGAAATGCAAATTAAAACCACACTAAGATTCCACCTCACCCCTGTTAGAATAGCCATCATCAGCAACACCACCAACAACAGGTGTTGGCGAGGATGTGGGGAAAAAGGAACCCTCTTACACTGTTGGTGGGAATGTAGACTAGTACAACCACTCTGGAAAAAAATTTGGAGGCTACTTAAAAAGCTGGACATCGATCTACCATTTGATCCAGCAATACCACTCTTGGGGATATACCCAAAATACTGTTACTCCAGAGGCACCTGCGCATCCATGTTTATTGCGGCACTATTCACAATAGCCAAGTTATGGAAACAGCCAAGATGCTCCAGCACTGACGAATGGATTAAGAAAATGTGGTATCTATACACAATGGAATTTTATGCAGCCATGAAGAAGAACGAAATGTTATCATTCGCTGGTAAATGGATGGAATTGGAGAACATCATTCTGAGTGAGGTTAGCCTGGCTCAAAAAACCAAAAATCGTATGTTCTCCCTCATATGTGGACATTAGATCAAGGGCAAACACAACAAGGGGATTGGACTATGAGCACATGATAAAAGTGAGAGCACACAAGGGAGGGGTGAGGATAGGTAAGACACCTAAAAAACTAGCTAGCATTTGTTGCCCTTAACGCAGAGAAACTAAAGCAGATACCTTAAAGCAACTGAGGCCAATAGGAAAAGGGGAACAGGTACTAGAGAAAAGGTTAGATCAAAAAGAATTAACCTAGAACGTAACACCCACGCACAGGAAATCAATGTGAGTCAATGCCCTGTATAGCTATCCTTATCTCAACCAGCAAACCCCTTGTTCCTTCCTATTATTGCTTATACTCTCTCTACAACAAAATTCGAGATAAGGGCAAAATAGTTTCTGCTGGGTATTGATGGGGGGGGCGGGAGGGGGTGGAGTGGGTGGTAAGGGAGGGGGTGGGGGCAGGGGGGAGAAATGAACCAAGCCTTGTATGCACATATGAATAATAAAAGAAAAATGAAAAAAAATAAAAAAAAAATAAAAAATCTCTAATTAGGAAAAAAAAAAAAGAATCTGGCCCTTATGAGGACATCAGATCTACTGGTGACTTAATCTTAGACTTCTAGCCCCCAGAATTATGAGAAATACATTTTTCTTGTTTATAAGCAACCAGTTTATGGTATTTTGTTATAACAGCCCTATTAGATTAATACACTTTATTTGCCTACGCTTCATCTTTTTACTCACAATACTAGGGTCATAACAGGAGTGAGTTACCCTTGTGCTGTGCTGTCTGAAAACAACCAACATGAGCCTTTACACACCACCTGATGCCAGAAAAGCCACAAAATATCTTCTCCAGGACATTTTCAGCTTAGCCTGTCCCATCTCTCCCCATTCCCTTGGGTCAAGCACTGAGTGTCCAGCCTTCCCTTTCCTGCCCCTCTTTAAAGCAGGGCTTCATGAGCCCTGTGGCTTCCTTGGTTTCTAGGACCACTGGGTGAGAAGCCCATCCAAGAAGCAGAACATGTCATAATGGTGTGGGCAGAGGACTGCAGGGAGATCTGTCTATGGCATTCTGAGCCTTGGAAGAAAAATGGTTCAGAGCAGGAGCAACACTTGTGTTCAGAACCAGTAAGAGAAGCTGGATCTGGTTCCAGAGAGATTGGAAGAGGCAAGAACACCAGCCCGGGAGCAGTAAACCTATCACAAGTTGAAAAAGACATGAGTGAAAGTGCACTTAATTCACCTACCCTACTCTTATGGTTTCAATATGAAATGTCCCTCAACAGGCTCATGTGTTGAATTTTTGGTCCTTACTAGGTGATGCTGTTTTTGGAGAGGTTCTGTAATATTTAGGAGATTGGTGTTAATTGGAGGAAGTAGGTCACTGGTGGCAGTCCTTGGGGGCTGTGTCTTTCCCTGGGATCCTGTTTCTCACTCTGTTTCCTGTCCACTGGGAGGTAAACAGTATCCTCCCACCACCAGGATGGTCTACTCAAATGCATGAGGCCAAGAAACCATGAACTGAAGCTTTTCAAAATAAGCCAAAATAAATCTTGCCTCCTTTAAGTTGTTTTATTAGGTTAGGTTATAGCAATGATAATGAGTACAAAAAGAGAAAATACAGAAAATGAGTACCAAAAAAGTGGGGTCATTGCTGTGACTACTTAAAAATGTGGTTTGAAACTCATTAATAAAAAGAAATTGGAAGAGTTTGGAAAAGTGGGATAGAGAGAGCTCAGAATGCTGTAAACAGCACTTAATGGATAATTCTGACTGGATCTAAGAAGAGGAGAATGGCAATAGGAATGTGGCCAGCTCATGAGGTTTTAGATGGGGACAAGGATTCTATTTAGAGTTAGACTAGAGGCCATTTGTGTTACATTCTGACAAAGAACTCATCTTTTTTTTTTCCCATTTCTCGAGACTTTATGGGAGGCTGAATTTAAAGGTTATGGGCTAATAAATCTAAAAGAAAAGATTTGAAGGCAGTCCAGCATTTAAACAGTGGCATGGTTATTGCCTGCTACTTTTAGCCAGGTTTACAGTGAAAACTGAGAGCAAAAAGCAGAAAGGAATGATTTGATAAACTTGCAGCTTTGTCAGAAAATGAGTGAGCATAAAGTTGGACCAAGTAAAGTATGGATGCTGAAGATATTAGAGCTCCTAAAAAGAAGCCACTTTGCATGGGGACAACAGGAAAGACGCCTTCAAGATATCACAGGAATTGGCCAGACCCATCAATGGTAGGCTCAAGGGTATGAAAAAGTAAACTCATTGGAAAGACTTTTCCTTTGGGAGGAGAGTGACTCTAGGGTACCCTGCTCACACAGGATGAATTAGCAGTTTTTTTTCTTAGAATTCATTTCACTAAGCTTAGCCATCCAGGTACTCAGGGGCCACTTGCAGCCATGGGGCAAGGTGGGTAAATCTACTCTTCAAGTTTTTGATAGATCTTGGCATCCTCACATGATTCTGGTTTTGCAGCCATGAAAAATGCAAGCATTATGGGGTTATGGAAGCTTCCACTCAGATTTCAAAAGAAGCTCAGGAGGCCAGGAAATGTGTGACAGTGTCAAGATCAATGAAACAAGCCTGTGAGAAGGCAATGTGTAAAGCTACAGTGGAGATGCTAGGATGTTGCAATGCCAGGAATATGGAATTCTGCCAAGGAAAGATACAGGCATTGAGTGGAACAAGTCAAAGAGAGAGGCCATGTGGGCTGCAAATATCAACCCTATAAGGGTGAGGCTGCCCAAGCTGTTTTATCTCACATCTAGACACCACATGACATGGATACAGACATGAAACTGGGATTTAAAGTTTTCCCTGTAGGTTTTGGTCTTGCTTTGGTCCTATTTCTCTTTTCTGTCATTGCTCCCTTTTAGAATGAGAATGGGTTTTTCTGTGCCATTTTATCTTGGGAGTATGTAACTTGTTTTTATGTTTTCTGATGGAACTGGGGTTTGAACTCAGGCCTCATGATTGCTAGACAGGCACTGTTCCACTTGAGTCACTCTTGTAGCCCTGTAATTTGCTTTTTGGATAAGTGGCTTATATCTAAGAGCTTGCATTGAGTCTCAGTTGAGACTTTGAACATGGACTTTGAAACAATGTTGGAATGGCTAAGACTTTGAGGACTCTTAAAAATGGACTAAATATACTTTGCATTATGAGATGACCATGAACTTTTGGTGGCCATGGGCAATATGTTATGCCTTGACTATAAAATGTATCCCAAAGACCTATTGGCTAACTATTTGGTTCCTAGATAATGGTGCTATTTTGAGTATTCTGGAAATTTTAGGAGGTTGGGGCCACATGGAAGAAGTAGGTCACTGGTGGTGTATCCTCTGAGCTGTATCTAGTCCTAGGATTCTCTATCTCACTCTCTCTGCTCTTCCCCACGATGAGGTGAACAGCCTCTAGCCATGTGCTACTGTCTCCAGTGATACTGATGATTTGGTGATAATGATGATAAAACCGAATAACAAAACAACCAAACACAATAACTCAGCAATAAAGCACACCATAGAGTATCAGTTGTTGACACTCCTGATGGTGAGGGTAACTGGCAAGTGCAGTTCACTGTCTTCCGAGGAGCCACAATTTTGGGCTACGTATCATAGAAAAAGGCCAAAATTCAATATTTGAGGTATACTTCCTACTATAAAACATCATTTTCATGCCACAGAAAGGTGAAAAATCCTAAGTTGAATCATGTAAGTCAAGACCTTCTGTACATCTTTGTGTCCCTGTGAAACCCTTTTCAGACTTCTGATCACTAGAATAAAAAAGAATACTTTTCTGACACTTAAAGTCACTATGTTTGTGGCAATTTCTTATAGAAGCAATAGGAATGCCACTACCCAGCATAACAATAAAATAAAATAAAGAAAGAAGCAATAGGGAACTTAGACTGGTACTGATAAGTAGCTGAAATGGCTGTAGAGGGGCAGGCAGGCAGATGGTTAAGCAGGAGATCAGAGGTTAGGTAGACAGCCAGAGATGCAGAAAGGTGGGAGGCAGGTAGACAGATATACAGGTAGGAAGCCTACAGATGAGAAAGAAGGGAGAAAGAGGCAGACAGAGATACCAGCAGGGAAGAAGGGTAGGTGGACAGATAAAATGCAGCATATGGGCTACCAGTCAGAGCACAGGAACAGATGATAGGAAGAAAGAATGGTAGGCATTAGTTCCAGAGAACTATCCTCCTCCCCATCGGGTTATGGGAGCTTCCTGAGATGCAAGGGGACCCCATTCTTGAACTTAAAACTAAGTCATGCCACAGGGATGGGGAACCTGTAGGATGTGGCAGCAGTTCAAAGTGAAGCAAATTCTGGGCCATGGCCACCTTCAGCTCTTTCATGGAAAATTGTTTTTCAATGCAGTTTCTGGGCCATGTACTGACAGTGAAATGAGAAGGGGCCTCAAGACATTCTGAACTGCACAGAGATAGGCACCTGAGCTCCAGCTGAGAGCACTTTCCTTACAGGTCACCTGCACCTGTACCCCAGGCCTTGGTTCACACTCTGCTCACCTTTGATAAGGTCTCCCTCTCTTCCAAGGCTAGCCCCTTTCCCTATTTATGTACTCGGAAGCATGAAATCTCTGGTAGGACAAAGCCAGTACTCCAAGGGACAGAGTCTAATCACGTGAACTGTCTGGACATAGTCACTGGATTATTCACTGTTCAAACAACATTCTAATCATCATGAGGGTGCCATTTGTTGGGGCTACATGGTGAGTGGCAGGCCACACTCCCAGGGTCACTACCTAGGGGGAAAAACAGGGACCTAGATATGGAAAAAGATAGATGAACATTTTGTTTGAAGAGCATCAGGGAAGCTTTATGTACAGGAATTTAGGGGACCTTCAAAATCATTTTCCCTCATCTCTCTGTTGCTCCTAATGCACCCCACTCAATGGTCAGCCTCCCATGACCCTCTGTGTACTCAGATTACCAGTGTGTGTAGCCTTCTAATTTGATTCCTAAAATGTCACTGCTTGCCATTTAAGTCTCCTTTCTTGAACGTCTCTGGTTTCTCTGCCTGCCATCCCTTCCCAACGACCGTCCCATGCCATCTATCATGTACGACAATGTCTAGATGTCTTCATTGCTTCAACACTCTCTATGTGCTGCTGCCTTCTCTTACCTGTACAGCCCCACTTCCTTCCTTGCTCATGCTACTGTGGTCACTTCCTCCACATTTGCCTGAACATCCTAAAGGCTCAGGCCAACAGCTAGCTGGTCTTTACTCATCTATAGCCTGACCCTCTTTCTCAGATACCTATGACATCATCAGTGCTTTATCCAAGGATAGGTTCAGGGTCCAGAAGAGTGTCAGAAATGTGGATGAGACAACTAACTGCACAATGAATAATATGTGAGTGAAGGAATGAAGAAAGGAATGATGTTTTTCACATAGGTATCTGATTCTGTGCAACATCTTTATGGTTTTTTCACTGAACTCATGCAGAATCTTGCTTCTCTGGGTTCTTGTCTCAGCATAAGACTTGGCAAAGAGACATATATTTTCAAATACTTTGTATTTACATTAAGTTAGTTGAACTTTAAAAACAAAATGAAAAGCAACATAACACGGATGGTAAATATTTCTAGCTGGGTACTCAATCTACTTAATGCTCTCTTGTCCTCCAATGGCACTATCACGAGCTATTGTCTTCCAGGAAGTGCTCAACCCTGAGTAACATTTACCAAAAGAAGCTGGTTTCTAAAAAAGAAATGCTTAAAGCCAGTTCTGTAGAACTTGACTCAGCATTATAGAATTCACAGAATTATTGACTCAGAAAAAAAAACCTTCTTTCTCTTAATTACTTCCAAGGTCCATGGCAACTCATATTCCCCAGGATGAGTCCTGATGGCTTTGTACAGATTCACAGCAGCCCCTTTGAAGCATGATTGCTTAGCCAAACACATATTCCAGTTGCATTTGTCATTGTACATGCCAGGAGATGCTATGTGTCACATCTTAATAATGGTTGTCTCCAGAGGCATTTTAGAATGTTTATTTTATGTGTTTTCTATTGTCTAATTAAGTAGACCATGGCCCCATGATAAGCAGGGAAGTATACTCAGATTGGGGACACTAATATGCAGTGAAATTTGTGGGGGGAGGTAAAAATATATAAGACAACCCTCACTGGTTCACAGCCCACTGCAACTGACTGAACTTTCACATGTCTGGCTTTAATAGTAGGACAAACAAGTCCTCTGGAATTCTAAATACATCGAAATATTTCAGTGATTCATCACAGTGGCCAAGTGGTGCCATTGAAAATGTGGGAAAAGAGAGAAAGCCAGTTTTTAAGTTACCTAACAATTAAGAAAAACAACTGAAGTTTAATTTACATGAGAAAATCTAATTCCTCAATTCGTACTCCAAAAACAGAGAATATACAAAATAAACTGAAAATTTCAAAACACTGTAACATCAAGTACTGACTGGACCTTAAGAAGGGCAGTGGGTCAAAATCTCAATGGTTGTCTTGAAATGCCACTTTTTTTTTTGGCATAGATACACCCACATAATGCCTCAGCATACCTGAGGAGGCCACCCAGGAACCTAGGGGATCACTATCACTGGGTATGTGCCAGACACTCAATGTTTTTCCTCAAATATTACCAGTACAGGATGCCTTACCTTGATCCTCCTGAGGAGGGCAGGAATGTAGAACTGTGCTGGGCATAATTTGGTACAAACTGGAAAGAGCCAAATACCTGCAGAGAAAGAACCAGGGACAGGTAGGGGTCAAGTTTCTGTTTCCAAACAATGACAGGACTAGATGACCAAAAGTTGAACCAAGAGGGTGTGTTGGTCCTGAGAAGTCTTTTCCTCCTCTCCTCCAGGTCCCTCACACTTCTGGGCTTTACCATAACTTTGGGTTGTGGTAAAGGGCATAAAATAAGAGTCTGACCTGTAGGGTAGGAAGGAAGTATTGGAAGATTAATTATGGCAAATCCAGCAGGGTACATGTACACAAACAAGACCCAGCTGCATAAGTTATCACTTTGAGCAGGATGATCCTCTTACAGAGACATGCAACAAAGCACGTAGGCTCAGGGAAGAAGCAGAAAACCATCAACTTGGAAATGAAAAGCAAGAAAGTAGCAGAGGCTTACTGTTTGTACCAGTCATAGAGACAACTCCCATTCATCACATGCCTTTCAAGAGCCTCTGGAGAATATGCCTTTATTTACTGAATACTCACAAGAACTCTCTAAGAAAGATACTATTGTCACATGTGCTGTGTTGTGTGGGGGTTATTGACCTCAGTTTCCCCTGAAGACCTGGGGTAATTTGACTAGGCTCCTTCCCTATATCTCTAGATATACTGTTCAGTGTCCCTCACGTTCTCTTTCTCTCTCTCTCTCTCTCTCTCTGTCTCTCTCTCTTTCAAGGCTACTCTCACTATGCAGCCCAGACTGGCCTGCAGTCCTCCTTCTGTCCTATCAGGGTGCTGGGATTGCAGGTTACACCATCACATCCGGCTATGGAGCCTCTCACTTTCCAGAAAAGATGCTTTTTAGAAAGGTAAGATTGTGAATCAAATGTTGGTAAACTGTGTATGTGCATGATGTCATCAAAATTTTATTACAAAATTAGGCATACACTCTTATGGAGTCATGTTTATGTTTTGAAGACTGAGAATCAGTTATACTATTTTCATTAACGAAAAATGTTTTTCTTTCTGGTTTTTGTTGTTGTTAGCAATAAAGTGCAGTGGCTCCCTTTAGTTTTCTGAGAGCAGAGCTAGATCTGAAGATCTGTTAAAAGTCAAAAATTTGAAAATAAACGTGCTAAGAAAATGGAAAGCCTACTGAGCCCACATGATCATTTCTATCAGATCCATCAGGGCCTTCAAACCCTTTTCATTCATCCAAGTTTCATTCTGAGAACTGTTAGTTTAGAAATCAGAGTCTTGATGGGACTCTGATGGTATGGCAGGTTTGGTATTAAGACTGTGGATCTGGTGTCCATTTCAATGCATGGGTAAATTATGTCCACAAAGAAGCCCTGGGTTTCAGGACAGAACCTGATTGGGTGATATCCTAGGAAGTCCCCCTGCCACTGCCAATGCCCAGGTGAGCCAGAAAAAGGTAGTCCTGCTGTCATCCAATACTCCCCCAGCCAACTGTATTGAGGAACTGTGCCTGTATCCACTATGATGTTCTATGCCTTAAACAATGAGTAAAGTATGTCTCCATCCTGGAGCCTGAGCCTATCTGCCCATTCACAATTAGAAGCCCTATTCTCATACTAATGCCCTGAGAAGGTTGTTCAACATTTCTGTGTCAATGGGACACATTTGTTTCACAATTGAGTCTGTGATATGTGGAAATGAGACATAGAACCAGCCATACTCATCAGAATCATTCACAAGGAGTCTACCATGATTCTCACATAGCTCTCATAGTGGAAGGCTTGAGTCAACATCCACCTGTACTGGACCTAGTTTTGACCATTCATCAGAGGCAAACCATACTCTGGGCCAGAGATAGAGGTGTGCATGTATTCATAGGAGACTGGATCAGAGAGACAACTGGGAACAATTTGGGATGGATGAAGCATGGTCCTCAAAGGGAGAAAGCCAAGAAGAAGATAAATCATGGGTAAAGCAGAAAAGGTTGCATTTTTCAGGACCATGAATCTCCCAGCTGAGCTGGTATATCTCATATGACTATGACGGCTGTGAGACAAGAGCTGAAAGACAGTTGGAAACAGGTCAAAGGTGGAACATTAATAAATGTCAGGTAAGAATGTTTGGAGAAAACTGAGAAGAAATGTGAACAATGCTGAGCCTCAGGAAGACTCACACTAGGAAAAGGAAGGAGTAGGGGTCTGGATAGAATAGAAATGAAGCTTGAAGTAGGGATTTGTCATGACAGAGTTTGCCTGTCAATTCTGGTTTTCTGGTAGCCAGAGAAAAGATACTCAGTAAGCCTAACAGGGGAGTGACCTCAGCTCAAGTTTAGATGCATGTACCAATCCAGGAAGATCTGTAGCTATCATGAGGCTCTGGATCTGAAAGAAAAGGAAGAGCTTTACAGGAACCTAGTTGTGATCAAGTGAATCTGCTCTGAGGAAGATGTGGTTGAGACCATTGGCTGACATGAGTTCTAGATGAATAGTGTTGGCAGTTTGTCCCATGACTCTTCCCATTGCTTTCAATTCCCTTTATCTCTGTTCTGATGGCCAGTTGAGCTCGGAAAGGAAGGCTCTGTGTTCCAGCAGCTAGACCTCCCCAGGACTGTGATAAAGAGTTAGGAAAAAACATAGGCCATGTCCTCAACGCCAAGGAACAAGACAGACTTACGGTTTTCTGTGAGTGGGTGGTGACCTAGTTATCTCATTACTGAGGACAGGGGAAACTAGAGGTTTCAAAGTGAAGTCAGTATGGATACAAAGCTTGATTTTCAGATATGGGGCAATGTACATAATATATCACCTAAATTTGGATGAAAAGATGAGAGAAAAAAGATGAAGAAATTAGGCCTCACAAGCTGTTTTAAATACAAGTAAGTAAGTGTGGCCATATGCTGAGTGGGCCAGGAAGAATGGTATGTAATATTTAGACACTGATGACTGACCTGGCACTTCTTTGTGCCATTTTCAGGAAAATGGATGGAACTGAGATATCTTGCTAAGCAAAATAAGCCAGACTTGCAAAGACAAATATCACGTTTTCTCTCATAAGTGGAATCTTTAAAAATACAGATTATGAAGAGAATTTTAAGGAAAAGGTAGCGATTCTGAAAAATAACCAAATAAAATCCTTGGTAATGAAAAGTTTAATAAGTCAAATTTTAAAAACATACTTGAAAGCCTCCCGAATAGAACAAGTGGAAGAAAAATATATCAGAGTCTGAAGGTAAGGTTGATGAATTATCACATCCAGACAGTAATAAGGTAAAAAAATAAGAAGGAATAAACAAAACATACAAGACCATTGCAACACCATGAAAAGATCAAATTTACATATAATTGGAATAGACAAGAAAGAACTACTAGCTAAAGGCATAGAAAAATGATTCAGTGAAATAATAGCAGAAAATTCCCCAAATCTTGGGAAAGATATGCACATTTGGGTATAGAAGTACCAAAATACCAAAAATATCCCAAACCTGACCAGAAAAGATTTTAAAGTTAAAATATCAAAAGTACAAAACAAAGGAAGAATGCTAAGACAGCAAGAAAGAGTTGCTAAGTCACATATAAAGAAAAATCAATCAGAATAACAACATATTTCTCAGCAGAAACACTAAGGCCAGGAAGGCATGGAATGATGTATTTGAAGTTCTGAGAGAAAAATAACTGCAAACTAGATTACTGTGTCCACTAATTTGCCCTTCAGAATCAAAAGAGACATAAAAGCTTTATAAGACAAAAATAAACTAAAGGAATTCATGACCACTAAACCAGTATTATAGAATACTTAAAGGATTTTAGTAGCTGTGTTGTAAACAGTGGAGTATATAGAGTGTGCCCTCTGTGGTTAGTCCTGCAGTCTTATCACTAATTGGTGGTCTGAATAGGTGTGAGAGTGACCTATGCTAAGGTTCATCATGGGTCCATTGTACACATAATTGTCTTATATCTCTTGGTTGCTTCTGTGGGGTTGAGTGTTCAGGAGTGAGACTTAGCCACTGTGGGCTGTGCCTACTGCTGAGCCTACTGGGTTGTTATTTGGAAACTTTCACTGCCCTACTTTATAAATCAAAGTGTACATCACAGTTCAAGCAGGACCATGTCATGGCTGCAGTAATACAATTTCTCTCAACTGGGCTAGGAATGTAACTCAGCAACAAAGCACCCACAAATGCGCTCAAGGATCTCAGCTTGATCCCCAGCACTGATCAGAAAGGAAAAAGCAAACAGCAGTAACAACTACATCATAAAAACAAATCAGATATAGAAATAAAAGCAACCACAATATCAATAACAATAGAAAATAAAGGTGCAAAAAAGATGCTACATCTCAAACGCCTAGAAAAACAAGAACAATCAAATCCCAAATCAAGCAGAAGTAGAGAAATAATAAAAGTAAGGGCCTAAATTAATGAAATAGAGACCAACACACACACACACACACACACACACACACACACACACACACACAAATCCATGAAACAAAAAGCTGGTTCTTTGAAAAAATAAACAAAATTGACAAACCTCTGGCAAATCTGACTAAAATGAGGAGGAAAAAGACCCAAATCAGTAAAATCAGAAATACAAAAGGGGAGATAATAACAAACACCAAGGAAATCCAGGGGATCACCAGAGACTACTTTGAGAACCTATATTTTAATAAATTTGAAAATCTTGAAATGGACAAATTTCTAGATACTTATGACCATCCAAAACTGAACCAGGAGGACATTAACCACTTAAACAGATCTATAACACAAAATGAAATTGAAGCAACAATCATCTCCCAAAAGAGAAAATCCAGGATCTGATGGAATCTCTGCTGAATTCTATTAGACCTTTAAAGAAGAACTAATGCCAACTCTCTTTAAACTTTTTCCATGAAATAGAAAGGGAAGGAACATTGCCTAACTCATTCTATGAAGCCAGTATTACACTCATCCCAAAAACCAGACAAAGACACATCCAAAAAGGAGAACTATAGGCCACTCTCCTTAATGAACATCAATGCACCACAAACTCTAAAGTCGATACAGGAAAGAGTAGGAAATACTCTGGAGTTAGTAGGTATAGGTAAGAACTTTCTCAACGAAACCCCAGTAGCACAGCAACTAAGAGATAGCATAGATAAATGGGACCTCATAAAGCTAAAAAGCTTCTGTTCATCAAAAGAAATGGTCTCTAAACTGAAGAGAACATCCACAGAGTGGGAGAAAATATTTGCCAACTATACATCAGACAAAGGACTGTTAACCAGAATATGTAGGGAACTTAAAAAACTAAATTCTCCCAAAACTAATGAACCAATAAAGAAATGGGCAAGTGAACTAAACAGAACTTTCTCAAAAGAAGAAATTCAAATGGCCAAAAAACACACGAAAAAATGCTCACCATCCCTAGCAATAAAGGAAATGCAAATTAAAACCACGTTAAGATTCCATCTCACCCCTGTTAGAATAGCCATCATCAGCAACACCACCACCAACAGGTGTTGGTGAGGATGCGGGGAAAAAGGAACCCTCATACACTGTTGGTGGGAATGTAAACTAGTACAACCACTCTGGAAAAAAATTTGGAGGCTACTTAAAAAGGTGGACATCGATCTACCATTTGATCCAGCAATACCACTCTTGGGGATATACCCAAAAGACTGTGACACAGGTTACTCCAGAGGCACCTGCACACCCATGTTTATTGCGGCACTATTCACAATAGCCAAGTTATGGAAACAGCCAAGATGCCCCACCACCGACGAATGGATTAAGAAAATGTGGTATCTATACACAATGGAATTTTATGCAGCCATGAAGAAGAACGAAATGTTATCATTCACTGGTAAATGGATGGAATTGGAGAACATCATTCTGAGTGAGGTTAGCCTGGCCCAAAAGACCAAAAATCGTATGTTCTCCCTCATATGTGGACATTAGATCAAGGGCAAACACAACAATGGGATTGGACTATGAGCACATGATAAAAGCGAGAGCACACAAGGGAGGGGTGAGGATAGGTAAGACACCTAAAAAACTAGCTAGCATTTGTTGCCCTTAACACAGAGAAACTAAAGCAGATACCTTAGAGCAACTGAGGCCAACAGGAAAAGGGGACCAGGAACTAGAGAAAAGGTTAGATCAAAAAGAATTAACCTAGAAGGTAACACCCACGCACAGGAAATCAATGTGAGTCAATGCCCTGTATAGCTATCCTTATCTCAACCAGCAAAAACCCTTGATCCTTCCTATTATGGCTTATACTCTGTCTACAACAAAATCAGAAATAAGGGCAAAATAGTTTCTGCTGGGTATTGAGGGGGTTGGGGGGAGAGGGAGGGGGTGGAGTGGGTGGTAAGGGAGGGGGTGGGGGTAGGGGGGAGAAATGAACCAAGCCTTGTATGCATATATGAATAATAAAAGAAAAAAAATCCTCAATAAAATAATGGCAAACCAAATCCAGTAACATACCAGAAAGATCATTCATCACAACCAAGTTGGTGTCATACCAGGAATGCAGGGGTGGTTCAACATACACAAATCAATAAATGTAATACAGCACATTAATAAAAGCAAAAAAAAAAAACCACTTGATCATTTCAATAGATGCAAAAAAAAAAAAGACTTTGATAAGATTCAACAGCACTTCATGGTAAAAGCTCTAAGAAAACTAGGAATAGAAAGAAAGTACCTCAACATTATAGGCTATATATGACAAACCTACAGCCAGCATTATACTTAATGGAGAAAAACTGAAACCATTTCCCCTAAAATCAGGAATGAGGGAAGGTTGCCCACTCTCCCCACTCCTATTCAACATAGTCCTGAAATTCTTAGCCAGAGGAATAAGGCAAGAAGAAGTAATAAAAGGAATATAAATAGGTAAAGAAACTGTCAAAGTATCCCTATTTGCAGATGACATGATCCTATAACTCAAAGACCCAAAAAACTCTACCCAAAACCTCCTAGACATCATAAATAGCTTCAGCAATGTGACAGGATATAAAATCAATTTACAAAATTCATTAGCTCTTCTATACTCCTACAATGAACAAATTAAGAAAGAATATAAGAAAACAATTCCATTTACAGTAGCCTCAAAAAATTCAAATACCTAGGAGTAAACTTAACAAAGGATATGAATGACCTCTACAAGGAGAATTACAAACCTCTGAAGAAAGAGATTGCAGAAGACTACAGAAGGTGGAATGATCTCCCGTGCTCATGGATTGGTAGAATCAACATAGTAAAAATGGCTATATTACCAAAAGCAATCTACATGCTTAATGCAATTCCCATCAAAATCCCAATAACATTCATCACAGAGATTGAAAAATCTACCATAAAGCTCATTTGGAAACACACAAGACTGCAAATAGCCAAGGCAATACTGAGCAAAAAAGAGCAATGCTGGAGGTATCACAATACCTGACTTTAAACTATATTACAGAGCCAGAGCAATAAAAACAGCATGGTACTGGCACAAAAACAGATATGAAGATCAGTGGTACAGAATAGAGGACCTGGATATGAATCCACAAAGCTATGCCCACCTTATTTTTGACAAAGGTGCCAAAAACATATGATGGAGAATAGACAGCCTCTTCAACAAATATTGCTGGGAAAAGTGGTTATCTGCCTACAGAAAACTAAAACTAGATCCATGTCTATTACCCTGTATTAGTATCAACTCAAAGTGGATTAAGGACCTTAATATCAGACCCAAAACTCTGAAGTTAGTACAGGAAAGATCAGGGAATACTCTGGAAGCAATAGGTATAGGCAAGGACTTCCTCAATAGAACTCCAGCAGCCCAGTAAGTAAGAGAAAGGATGGACAAATGGGACATGAAATTAAAAAGCTTCTGCACAACAAAAGAAATTGTCTCTAAACTGAAGAGACCACCCACAGAGTGGGAGAAAATATTTGCTGGCTATACATCAAAGGACTGATAACCAGACTATACAGGGAGCTCAAAAAACTAAACTCCCCCAAATCAATGAACCAATAAAGAAGTGGGCAACTGAGCTAAACAGAACTTTTTCAAAGGAAGAAATCCAAATGGCCAAAAAACACATGAAAAAATGCTCACCATCCCTGGCCATAAATGAAATGCAAATCAAAATCACACTAAGATTCCACCTCACTCCTATTAGAATAGCTATCATCAAAAACACCACCACCGACAAATGCTGGTGAGGATGTGGGGAAAAAGGAACCCTCATACACTGCTGGTGGGAATGTAAGCTGGTATAACTACTTTGGAAAACAATAAAACTAAACATAGGTCTGCCATATGATCCAACAATAACACTCTTAGGGATATACCCAAAGGAATGCTATTCAGGTTATTCCAAAGGCACCTGCACATTCATTTATTGCAGCGCTATTCACAATAGCCAAGTTATGGAAACAGCCAAGATGCCCAACTACTGATGAATGGATCAAGAAAATGTGGTATCTATACACAATGGAACTTTACTTAGCCATGAGGAAGAATGAAATGTTGTCATTCGCAAGTAAATGGATGGAACTGGAGACCATAATCTTAAGTGAAGTTAGCCATGCTGTAGGCCAAAAAATCATATGTTCTCCCTCATATGTGGACTTTTAGACCTAAAACAAATGTAGCAATATTTTTGGACATGGGACACATGTTAAGGGAAGAATGCGTACAGGAGGAGTAGAGAAAAGGAAGGAAACCTAAAACTTGAAAGTGTTTGGTGTGCCCACTGTAGAGGAGTGAATAAAGTAATCTTAAACTGGCAGAGGCCACTATGGGAAGGTGACAGGGGAGTAGTGAAGAGGTCTGGTAGAGATGAAACAATTTGGGTTGTAATACACATGTGTATGGAAGCAGTGCTAGGAATATCTTTGAATAGTTATCTTTAGCTCAAGCTAGCAAAAATGCTATGTCTTCCTTATTTGTCTTATGTTTTGTCTTCAACAAAATTGGAGAAGAGGGCAGAACAGGTTCTGCCTGGAAGCGAGAGGGGGTGGGGGTGAGGCAGAGATGGCCCAAACAATATATGTGCATATGAATTAATGAATAAACAATAAAAAATAATAATATAGAATAAACTAAAAAAGTTAAAAGTAAATTAATTAAAAAATAAATTAGAAAAGGGGGAGAGAGAATAAAATAGAAAAATACAAAAAAGGGGGGGGTAAAGAAAAAAGAAAAAATCCAATTGAAGAAGACAAATTTAAAAGATAAAAGAAAAAGAAAAAAATAATTAGAGATAGAATAGATTATGGGAAAGAAAAAAATGAGTAAAACCCTTCTCCTAAAGGAGGTACTTTGGAAACACTGCTTTCCTGATCTAATACTGCAATTCACCAGGAATGGGGTGGGGAGAGCAGTAGTGGAATACACCTAAAGCCTGTAAAAATTCCTCTCAGCGCACCCCAAAAAGTTGGGGTAGTATGCAGGTTGCATTCTACATTTCTCACAGGGCACCTTACAGAAAGTTGACCTTATCTCTGGATGCATTCTTTCTGGAGGCTTTTTGTGTGTGTGCTTGAGCATGTAGAGAATGCTGTGGCCTTTCTCCATTCTGAGCTTCAGTGGTCTGTGGACTGTACCAGCTGGGTGTGCACTACATCCAGAGGCTCTCAGTCTGCATGCCTAGTGGTGCAGTCAAGCGGCTGGATCAGTTTTGGTGGTGATAGAGGGGTTCCGGGCCCATGTGAAGACTGGCAGGGGAGATAAGAATTCACCCCTCCCTCGGACTGCCCCAGAAACCCTTTCATGGTTAACACTGCTGTTAGTGTGCTCTTTTGAATCATGCAAAGTGGGGAAAGGGCGATAACCAGATCCAACCAGTTCTCAAGGCCTGTGGAATGTAGCCCACCTGTCACCTTTTGTAACCTTTTAAGTACTTCTCCCTACTTAAGCCTTCATGACTATTACTTGCATCTCATGCATACAATTAGAGTGAAATATGGAAAAGAACATGCCCAGTTAGAAATCAGTTATATAACATCTGGCTGTCAATCAAATCTGCTACTCATACTAACTCACCCTACAGAAACACCCAGCTTTCTTCAGTCAGCCTGATCCAAGCCGAATAAAAGCTAGAGACTCCAGACCACGGTGCTCTTGAGCTGCAGGCGTTACTTTCAATAAACTTTGTCTCTTGGATCAATTCTTTGATCGCCACCCCAGACAAGAGCCTGATGAGACCCCCGACCCTGAATAATAGTGGTATGGTGGCCATGAGTATATCTAGCCCGGAGGATTCTAGTCTGCACATCAGGGTGCATGGCCAAAGTCCATGCATCATATCCTGAAGGGGGAAGGGGAGAGCAAGCAAACCAACGAGTTGTGCATTTGGTGGTGGTGGTGCTGAGTAAGGAACCAAGCAATTTGCCATCCTGTCTCTGTGCTTTCAGACCCGGTTCCCTCATGGAACCCCACGTGACTGGTCTTGCACCTCATCACTGAGGAGCAGGACAACTGACCACTTTGCCCTGTTCTCCCTAGTGGTCACAGCCTGTGCTCCTGCTGCTCAAGCTTTTCAGGGGGCCCATGGCAGATACTCCTCCCAAATACGATTGTCTCACATGGCCATCTCTATCCAGCCAGTGTGGCAAGGTGTCCACAGGGACCCTGAAATACAATTGCTCCATGTTTTCTGATCGCCAGAGCAGTTTAGTCCCAAACAATAAAAGCCTTCCCAACACGCTCCTGGTTTTAGCAGTCGGAAAGTGTGCTGAGTGATGGAATGAATTTCTTCTCTAAATCTACCTTGCTGAGCAGGAGTCAGTTCAGACCAAATCCCCAGGCTTTAAAATCCCCAGGATTTAAACCTTGTACCAACCTTGGATTTCTCCTGAAATCCAGGTGTTTCTCTTGCCAGTCAGCTATTATCAACAGGCTTGATTGCACTCTCTAGCTTATTTTATCCTTTTGTCTGATCCACTTCCCCCAGTAAGGAGCTGGGGTTAACGCTTTGTAATTTTGAGTTGCCTTTCTTTGTGCTATATAGGTTTCCGTGATTTCTTTACTTTTCTCAAAGTTCTGTCTCTTTCTCTCCTTATAACATTTTCTCCTTAGTTTCTCTGACCCTTCCTCCTTGCAAAGTTGCATAAAGGGTACTTCTAAACTTCCTTCTTGCTCAGAAATCTTTAACAAGTACTGTTGGATACAGGTTTTGAAAACTTTAAGATCAACTGCTAAATAAAAGTTTCTAGAACTATTGTGAAGGGATAGGTTCACATAAATGCTAACAAAGATCAAATAGAACAAGAATTGATTACAGGAGACTGAATGAAACAGTAAAATTTATGAGTTTTTATATAAATCTTATTTAAAACATCATTGCTTCTTTATTAAAATGTTTTTGTCCCACCCCACCCCACCCCAGAACTTGTTTCTTAAACTGTGTATAGTTACAGCACTTTGGTAAAGCACACTTTTGTGAACTTTTTTCCCTCTCCTTGATTCCTCCAAAATTCAAAAAATGTTCTTGAGTTTTTTTATGGAAATATGGGTTTTTACCTAAGTTCAATAGGAATCTGTTCTCTTAAACAATAAAGGACAGAAATGTAACTAGATTATGACAAGGAGAGGGTAGTAGCAGGAGGGGGAGGGTAAATGAAGAGAGTAAAGGATGGTGAATATTGTTGAGGTATTTTCTATACATGTATGAATATGGAACGTTGAAACCTGTTGAAGTCATTTTAAGAAGGGGAGTGGGGGAAGAGAGAGAATAATGGAGGGGATGAATCAAACCAGGGTACACTGTACACATATATAGGGGAGTGTCACAACAAATACCCCTGTACAAGTAATAGATGCTATTAAAAATTTTTTTTAAACCCCCTGCATTGGATTCAACATCATGTAGTAACATTACTTTGGGAAAAATATGTTTACTGATATGAACAAAAAAAGAGATTCTGTTCTCTTTATAGCAGGATGCAGTGGGAAACATGGGCATAATTAGAAACATGCATAGAACACCTGGCTTTAAGGGTTCTCAGCCTTACAGAGGATAAATAAAATTGTAACTTTCTAGTAGCCCAGGAAATGGAAGTGATTAGATGCTACAGGTGAAATCTATTGCTACCTTAATTTGGCTTTCTTGTCCCAAGAGATTTATAAATCTGAAATTACACTATAATAAATTACATTCCTTGCTGCACTTCTGTAAATAATTGGGTCAAAGCTGATAAAACTAAACTAATTGTGCCAATAAATTGGTTTTTCTTTCCCTATTCTTGCTAAAAATAGGTGTGACTGTAAAGAAAAAATTACATTTCTTAAAAAAAACTCTGATACACCCATTGTTATATTGCAATTCTATTAATTATTTTAAATTTTTTAAAATTTAAAATTTTTAATTTTGTGTTATAATGCATTAATAATATGAAGGGATATTCTATACTGATTAATGTAAATCTCTCTTTTTTTTTTTTTGTGTCCTTGTCGAGTTTTGGAATGAGTGTAATCCCAGCTTCATAGAATGAATTTGGTAGTGTTCCTTCCTTTTCTACTCCCTGGAACACTTTAAGTATTGGTGTTAGTTTTTCATTAAAGGGTTGGTAGATTTTTTTTTAAATTTTATTTTATATATATATTTTTCTCTTTATTGTTTTATTATTCATATGTGCATACAAGGCTTGGGTCATTTCTCCTCCATGCCCCCTCCCCCTCCCTTACCACCCACTCTGCCCCCTCCCTTTCCCCCCCCCACCCCCTCAGGACCCAGCAGAAACTATTTTGCCCTTATCTCTAATTTTGAAGGGCTGGTAGATTTTTGACAGCAAATCCATCAGGTTCTGTGCTTTCTTTGTTGGGAGACTATTATTGCCTCAATATCATTGCTTGTTATTGTTGCAGGAAACTATGAGCTGAGGTATGAGTCTCTGAGGCAAATTAGCAGGAAGCAATGTTCATTGTGCCAGCACAGACCCAGCAGACTCATGTCCAAAGGCTGAGCCCCAAGAACAAAGGGGTCTCACCTTATACACTCTTGCAAGCAGGACACAGAAGCAAAAAGCAAAGCTCAATCCACATATGGCTGTGACTTCATTGGCTATTTCATTTCCCCAGTGCTATGTGACCTTCATGTTTCAATTCTTTAAGTTTTACCTCTCTGCTTTGTCATCCCTTCACCCCATCTCGTGGTCAGAACACAGCCTGTCTGTTTCTTTTCTGGCCTCCCCTTTTTTGCTACATTATTTCCCTCTTTGACCCTTGGACCCACCGAGGGTCAAAGAGCATCACCTTGATCTAGGGGTTTGTATTTCCATAGCATTATTACATGCTCGGTTGTTTTCCTTTCTATAATGGTCTCTATAATAAGGCAGTATTAAGCATGCTCCCTAGGACTGGGCCTATTGCCCCTATCAGAGTCTTGAATCCACCTAAGGCAGAAAACTATCCTCCAAACAAGTTGTTGGGATCCCATCCTCTCCAAGTCTGGACGGCGACATGGGCAAACTTTCTCATTTTGTCTGTGATCTCTTCTATTCCTTTCCTTCATCATCAATCTGTAAGCAGCAGTTGCTCAGGTTAAATTTTCCACAAACTCCTCCCTCAGAGGCCAGCAAATAGTTTAAAGTCAAGTGGTTCTGACAGATGGCATTGCGCATCTTAGTGCTTTGTTTTGCCAGCAAATTGAGAGCTCTTACAGTTTCATTAGTTATAATTTCAACAACAGCCTGCAGCCTGATGATATGGTTGAACATATATATAGGAGTGCAATAGCCCCAGGACCTGTCTTCTGCCCAGGTAGCAGGACCATAGTACTGGATGTTTCATTCATCCTTCCAATTGCCAATTTGTAAGGCACCCTGTTTTGTCTATTTAATTTTTCTTTGTATATTGGGACTCCCAGTTTTTTTTTACCTTGTCTGAGAGGAATCAGGAAAAAGGATGGTCTGATTGAGCCTAGCATATAAGGCCCAAACCAGCTACTAGGTAGCAATGTATAAGCTTGCTTCCCACAGATCCAGTATAGCCCCCTGGGTGCTTGTCAATCTGTGTTTGAGGTAAGATTGTCCCAAGCTTTCCTGAAATTAGAGAAGCTGGCCAGTGGGTGGGGCTGGAGTTTTGTGTGGTTAGGAGCTCTCCATTATTGGGTCTCTTGGGCAGTGTCATTGTAAAACTTTTGTCCTAAACAAATTAAATCCCTCACTGAGGTGGAGAATTGGCCTTCTGGGTGGGAGATACAATAATTTCCAATGATGGAAGTTTTTAGGAGCCAGATTCCTTTCATGTGCTTTGGAAAAGCAATCTCATTAAAAGGTTCCCATGTGTCTAGCTCCCTTGCTTCCCAAGGCCAGTGGTCTCCCATGTTGGTCTCCCCACAAACATGGCATGAAGTGACATTCAGTATCTGGGCTATAGACTCAGCCAGTGAGAGGAAAGTTTTTAGCTTTGGCAGAGATGGAAAATTCACTCCTCATCTCCTCATAAAAGGAGTGAAAAGCTTGGTAGGAGGAACTCTTATGGGTAACAGTTACTAATTTGAGGTAAATCACAGTCCAGGGTCAAGGCCCTTTTCATCTATCCTTATGCCAATTATATGTCCCTGTGTCCAATCAGATGGCTTAAGTATAGTGAAATTTACAGGGTTACAGGTGCCATGGGTGCAGTCTGGGGCAGCTTTTCCCTTGTGAGTGAAGGAGGGCTGCCTGCTTAGCCCTCTGCCATGTGGCCCATGAAACACAACTCTAATAAGGACAATAATAAGAACTCATATCATCACATAGCCAAGAGTTGTCTCCCTGGCACATGTACTTATCATTTGACATATAGGCTCTTTCCTAAGTTAGACTCCCACAGCCATAGCCTATACCTCCATGTCCACCCTTGTCTGTGGCTCACATGCATCAATGAGCATTGACACTGATTTATCATGGCTAAACATCTGGGTGTGGCTGACGAGGTTCCCAGGATTGCAGATGCTCCTGATCACTAACCATTGCTCCCAAGGGAGGTAAGTGGGGTTGAAACAGATATGCTGATTACCATGGGAACACACTGAATTGATGGTATTGTTGTGAGTGCATGACCCGATGACATTGCCTGCACAAGAATAGTAAGTATGGAATAGCAAAATCCTAGTGACACATTTCCTGCCCAAGTAGTATGCATACATAGGTCACAGGATGAGGGCTCTGGGACCATGAAGGGAGACCATATCAGTAACAAACAGTAATTATGTATCCTGCCCAAAAGAGGTAGAAGAGAACTAATAAATCCAATCAGCAGGGGCAGTTTCTGCCAAACCTGTGGCAAAGACTAGGGTGAGAACTACAGCAACAGATACAGACAAGGAGTGAGAATACATTACAGTGAAATAACTTCTGTGGAAAACAGTCCATTTGTCCCGTTGGAGAGTTGACTCCTCAAGCTTCAGGTATGTGTATCTTCAGCTGTGTGTAGATTAGTCAGCTTCCTGGAGTGACTAGAGTAGGGCTGTTGTCCTGCTGTTCTTGGTCCCCTGTTGTTTCCTGGGAAGTGGAGTCCTGCCAAGGGAGGGTACTCAGGTTCTGGAGGGTGATCCTGCATGGTGAAGCTGATCAGGGATGCATTCCCACTCTAGAGAAGCTGGCTGGACCTGACTGTGGTGGATCCAAGAAGCAATCTCTGCTACTTTAACTGTAGTGGGGGTAGGCAAGACAACAACAAGGGCCCCTCTATTGGGGTTTTAATAGCTGGACATTTTATTCTTTTACCCAGACAATGTCTTTTGGTTTTTTTTTTAGACTGAGTAGAATTACCATGGCAGCAATATATTATCAGTATATATTCCAAGAAGATTCATTTTTTAAAAAAATAGTTAAAACCATCATCTTTAAGTATTAAAAGACATGTTTAGAGCCAGTAAAAACAGTTATTTTGTCTCTATTTAAGTAGAAGACCCTGTCTGAAAAATATGAGTTTGTATCTGGCTTTAATGCCAGATACCCACACATGTCTAAGAACCACTTCCTCAATCCTCTTGGCCTTGGTTATTTTTGAGAGGTGTGGCATGAGTGACTCCAATTGAACTTTGATGGCATTTGTTGGCAATAATGGCACCAAATGTTGGCAATAATGGCGCTGATAGGTTTCGGTTCTTACTGCACCCTTAAGCTTCCGTTTCTCAGGGTCATGGTCCTGCCTCAAGTCTAGCTTGAATCCTCCTTCTGCCCCAACCTCCAATCAGCATGAACCATAAGATCCTAACCAATCAGATCATGCTGAGTCTCACTGAGGGGTATTTAAGCATCTCTCTCTCTCTCTCTCTCTCCCTCTCCTCTTTCCCTCTCTCTCTCCTCTTTCCCTCTCCCACCCGGCAATAAAGAATCTTTTGGCCAGATCACTCCTCTCCACATGGTCACCTTTGGGGCCTATATTTCCTTACATTTGGTGCCATGACTTGGATGGGGGCTCCCCAGTAATCCTGGTGGGACCCCCATTCCAACTCACCCCACGACCACCCTGAGGACGTGACTGGCCAGGACTCATCCTCCCGATGATTGCCCTGCTTGCATCCAACACCGGACATTCTTTGGTGAGTCCACATACCCTTATTGGGCTCCCTTTGCAGTCTCTCCCTTTGGTGTCTCTGGGGTTTCAACACCCCCCCTTTTCAGATATCTCTGGGACTCAGATTGTAGAGGAGGGTCCCCTTCCCTCTGTTAGGCTTGGGTCTATTTTTGTCGTCGGTCTTGGAGACTGCCTATCTGCAAAGCCCAGCACCAGGTGACCCACAGCCTCCTGGCCCCGGGGGCCCTACAAGCCACTTGAACGCAGTGACAACTGTTTCTCGTGCACCTTGTACCATTCTCAGGATATTCAAGCCATGTGGGGATGCTCTGTGACTCCATATATCCTTCCAACTGGCTCCCACTATGGGGGCCACCTCCTCTTTGCTGTCTGACTCCCCATTGAAATGCCTCCTCAATAATTTAGACACCTTGGGTTTGACCCCAGACATAAAACCAAAAAATTTAATCCACTTTTGCACTCAAATCTGGCCCACTTATCCTTTAGACAATCAAAGTCACTGGCCCCTTTTCGGGTCTTTAGATCCCAACCTTTTATGGGACATATAACTACTGTGAGCAATCAGGACGATGGGGAGAGATTCCATTATGTCCAAGCTTTTTCATACCTCCATCTAAATCCGGCTCTCTGACTTCAAACCCTCCCTCTGTACTTTCTGTTCCCCTGTGCAGATTCTATCAGCCTGTAAACCAATTTCTAAATCAGCCAATTCCTCTCCCAAACCTCCTCCTTCCCCATGTAAACAGACTTCTTGCATTGCTTACCATACCTATCTCCTCCTATCTTCCTGAAAAACTTTCCCTGTCATGGAGTTAAGCAAGCCACTCCTTGCCAATTCTGACCTCAAGGCGGTTCCAGCTCTGGGAGAGCTCATGCTTTATTCAGTGACTGGAGAGTGGAGGTTTCAAGTTTTGCTGAAAGCCTACCAGTACCAATCAATGGGAGCAACCTGGAGGCACAGGTGATGGCTAATCCCTTAAGTGTGTGTCATGCCTCCAGGCACTGCCTTCCCCTCCCTACCTAAGATGTCAGGACACCTTTTCTGCCTCCTCCATGGTCTCACCACATGTCCTCTGTCTCTGTCTGCCTTCCCCTCCCTGGGCTTACTGGGACCCTGCCTCCCATGAAAAACTTGTAGCATGGTACCTTATGACTTAAGCTATTCCAACTATTTTGCCAGGCCCCTCAGTCTAACGTACCTTTAAATCAGCCACTTTACAAAAGCACTTACAAAAACCTGCAGCTGCCACACTTACGCTCTAACTCCACCCCCACAAGGGTATGAGAGAAAGCAAACGGGCACACATGTGCACAGGATGCCAGCTTCTGGACACAGCAAAAATGCCTGCCATAGCTAAGAAAATCCATAGAGAGGACCCAG
Organism: Castor canadensis; assembly: GCF_047511655.1. NCBI lineage: Eukaryota > Metazoa > Chordata > Mammalia > Rodentia > Castoridae > Castor > Castor canadensis. The sequence goes on from NC_133392.1 coordinate 126,599,942, forward strand.
TACATCCTGGGCCACCAGCCATACGTGGCGATGGCTGTGGCCCACCGCCACTTCCCCTGGAATAAATGCACGAAGAGTACACAGGAAGTGGGGAAGGGCGACAGGCCACAGGATCAGGCCTAGGCAGTCAGGGTCATTTGTCTCAGGTGTGTGTGGAGGGAGTGGTGCCTTGCACAAGTCCTGCTCTTAGCCCTACCTCACACTTCAGGGCATCAGACCCTTGTAAGTCAATTGTTAGCTCAAGGTTATAGTTCCAGAAATAACTAAATAGACATCACTGTGGTCTCTAATTTCCTCATTTAGAATTTTCTATACCTTTGGCCTCAGCATAAATTTTTCCCTCCAAATATTAACACTAGTTGTCCCATATGGCACTGTTATTGGCCTAAAATGCCCTCTGAATGCCCTTCTCTAATTTTACAAATGATTTCTTTGTTAAAAAGGTAGCATTTTATTAAAGAGGCTGCCTGCTGTTTAGCTAAAAGACAGGATCCTAACGTATTGTTCTTTCTAGATGGGACCTGCATCTTCCAGTCTTCTGGCTGGTAGATGTTGGAAGCTTTGTACTGAGGCCTGGCCTCAGTATGCCTTGGGTGACCAAGAGAAGTGGCCTTCACAGGGTTCCTTAAATTACAATACCATACTCCAATTAGACCTTTTCTATAAAAGTAAAAAAAGTAAACTGAGGTCCCCTATATAAATTTCTACTCTCTAAGCCACCCCAATACTCAGAACCTCTTAATGAGTGCTTCCCTCTCCAACATGCAATGGTAGGAAGAGGGCAAATCGTATGTCCCCTTCCAGTTATCAGATCTAAGGGAAATTTAAAAACATCTAAACAGCTGTACTGATGCCCAAATACATTCAAGCCTTTATCTCTGTGACTAGACCAGACTCTTATCTCATTAGAAAAGCAATGGGTTCTTGCCCAGGCCACTCAGGTTAGAAGTGATTATGTGGCTCAAGCAGTAGAGTGCCGCTTTACAAGCATAAAGTCCTGAGTTCAAGCCCAGTACAGCCAAAGTAAAAATAATAATAATAATAATATTTGGGGCTGAGGAAGTAGCTCAATGGGAGAATGTCTGCCCAGCATGTACATAGCCCTGGGTTGAATTCCCCAGCATTACTAAAAAAAATAAAAAATGGTAAAGAAGATAAGTGGCATTAATGTCACTTCAGCCATCTCATAGTAGAAAAACGTAGTTTAACCTAGACCAGATCCCTCATTCTTCAAGCGAGGAAACTGAGGCCCAGAACAGTTCAGACACTTGCTCTCCAGAGTGTCAGGTATCAATGTAAAATAACAACTTTACTTCACAGTAACAACCTATCAGAAAGCATACCACGGTGGACTCAGAGTCATAGGTGAGAGAGGTTCTCCTCAGAGATAATTTTCTAACAGTCAGCCCCAGATATTTGTAAAAAACTCAGACTGTGGCTGAAGGGAAAAGACATTGAACCAAGTAATACAGCTAGCCACGTCTGTATTTATGGCTACGTCTGTATGTCCGTGACCTTACTAACAGGAGAGAAAAAGATAAGAGACACCATGGCCTCATTGCTGCTTAGAGAGGGCCCCACCCAACTAGGGCCTGTATCCTGAACTACCATGGTGGGCAGGAGGGGCACTTCTGCAGAGAATGCTTAAAGGGGAACAGCCCGGGAGACAGCCCCACCCCCAACTGGGACCCTGCCCTCTGCAAGGGTAACCACTGGAGGTCTAAGTGCCCCCATCACCAGATGGAAGGCGAGGTGCCTCCTCCTATGGATTGATGGGTCCAAGCCTCCTATCCACACTCCACTTCTTGGAATCAATGTTAGGAGCCATAATGGCAGAAAAACAAAAGGCCATTTTCCTCCTAGACAGTGGAGCCCGTCTCTCTATTTTACCTTTTACTCCTGGTTCCTGGTCCAATGACAAAAGTTATTGTTCGGGGCAAATCTGGCCAGCCCCTAGAATGCTAGTTTACCTGGCCTCTGGCCTGCTCTTGGGGAGACCTTCTCTTCTGTCACTCTTTCCCCATAGTACCAGTGTCCCTGCTGGGACAGGATTTACTATCTCAATTAAAAGCTCAAATTCTCCTCCCCCCAGGCAGCTATCTCTGCTGCCCCCTCCTTCAGGAACAAAGAAGATTCCACAGTGTGGACTGATGAGATGAGTGTAGGGGGAGCCAGGACAGTCCTCCCTATTCAAATAAAACTCAAAAATCCCTCACGGTTTCCACACCTAAAACAATATCCCCTCAAACCTGAGGGATGATGAGGCCTTATGCCTATTCCTAAAAACAATAAGGGCTACTAATTAGTTGCTCCAGCCCCTACAATAAATTTAAAATTCTTATAAAAGCTAATTTTAAAATACAAGTTACAAAGTGAACAACTGGAAAGGATATAGATAGGTAATAAATGTATTGTTTGAGAAGTTAAAGGAAAAAGGAATGGTTTTTTGGATGAGAAGGGATTTTGCAAAGAAAGCATTTGTCCTAAAGATTGTTTCAAATAGGAAGGATTAGGACAAGCCATCAAAGGGTTTAGTATGTTATATAAAGGTCTGAGTAAGTTTTAAAGGTGTATAATAAAAAACTTCGATGTGTGTAAAAATTAAAGTTGAATATAATCTAAGAGTTGCCTAAAAGATTTTTAGGGTCATGTCAAACTAAAATCAAATCCTCTATGTCATGAAATAACAAGGTTATCTTAATATTGTTCTGCTCTGAGTAACATCTACAAAAAAACCATTACAGAGAAAGATTTTATCAAAGAAATTATTGTTTTCTGCTGATCTTGTCAAGCTTTTAAGTACTACTAAATCAGAGTTCATTTATATATTTGCTTATGTGTCTTAAATGACCACCTTGTAACAGTGTTATATTATACTTTATCTAAATATGGTACAAACATTTAAAAAGTTAAAAGTGTCAATTTATATAAAATAATGAGCTAAAGCTCTCTTTTATCCAAGAGTGTTACATTTAAATCCTGACAGTCCCTGTCTTCCTCAGGTCACCTACCTAGGTGTGGCCTTACAGGGACAGACTCACTCCCTGAGTCACAAATGCATCATCCCAATCTTCCGTTTCCCAACCCCCATACCATAAGACAGCTTACAGCTTTCCTGGCAGTTATAGGATTTTGCAGAATTTAGATTCCTAGGTATGTAGTCCCTGAGCAGACACCTTTTTATGCTCCTCCTAATATTCCTATTTGGGTCTTAGATAATGTATGGCCACACATTTCTCTCTCTGTAGTTGGAGGACTCTTGAAATTGTGTAGGGAACAACATTTCACAGTGGTTCTCCTGGCCAATGCCCATCCTAATGCCTATGTTCTTGCTCTCCTATTCTTAAGCTTCCTCCCTTGTATCATACTACAGGTCTGCTCTTGCTAATCCAAAATTTAACCAGTTATACCTCCAGGGATACCAACCTCTCCAAAATGTGAGGATAGTTGGCTGATACCCACCATGCGGAGGTCAGAGGATTGGCTTGAGACTCTTTATGACCTATGGCTACAAGGGACCTTCATAACTTCAGGGAAGAGGAAATCTTCATTTTTGGAGCCTGAGTGTACACCATCATGAGGCTCAGCACCCCAACATTGTTTGCCAACTAACCCTCCCTTCCCCTACACCGCCCCTTGGCAGCTCGAAGAGGCCAGAGCAAACACAACACCTCCCTTCCTTAACAAACAAAAAAGGGAGGAATGTTGGCAATAATGGTGCTGATAGGTTTCAGTTCTTACTGCACCCTTAAGCTTCCATTTCCCAGGCTCATGGTCCTGCCTCAAGTCTAGCTTGAATCCTCCTTCTGCCCCAACCTCCAATCAGCATGAACCATAGGATCCTAACTGCCCTTCTCTCTCTCTCTCTCTCTCTCTCTCTCTCTCTCTCTCTCAGATCTCTTGGCTCTCTCCCTCTCCCACCCAGCAATAAAGAATCTCTTGGCCAGATCACTCCTCTCCACATGGTCACTTTTGGGGCCTATATTTCCTTACAGCATTCCCCCCTTGTCTCCAAACTGTTTGTCTCTAAGCAGTCTCTTTTGAAGATTTGTCTCCCATTCAAGTACTAACCAGGCCTGACCCTGCTTAGCTTCTGAGATCAGATGAGATCAGGTGAGTTCAGGGTGGTATGGTGGTAGACTGAAGATCTTTTTTGATGGTGGTCATTTTCTTTCTTCATAGTGAAGATTTGTTCTTTCCTGGATTTTGTTTGTTTGGTTGGTTTTGATCTCATATCAGGGGGGAAATAGCAGCAGATCAGGTGGGAGTCAGTGCCAACTAGACTCTTTTGGCCAAATTTAAGCAATAAAGAGGCTTAGAAGGAGTGGTCCTTAGGCAATGGGCTTTTAGACAAAGACAGTATAGAACAAAATCCAACAAAAGCAGATGTCTAAAAAGTTAACCTGGTTGATACATAAGCACTTATTGGAGTCATTTTTTATGGACTTGATTGTAAATGACCCAGAAGGATCAGAACTGTAATGGCAAAAACTTAAAAGAGCCATGGTTAAAATTTTGATGGACAATTTAGCAACTAACAGAACATTATATCAGTACTATTAACTTTTGTTACCATGTTTATCTAAATTTTGTATTTTAGAAGGCTTGATATACTTGAAAAACAAATATATTTAGTATAAGGAACCAGCAATAGCATCATAGCTCTATAGAGGTTACATATACATATTAGTTTAGTTGTTCTTGAAGTAAAACCTTAGATTTTTATCAGTTGTAGGTGGGAAGAAAAGTTTTAGTAAATCCAAATAGCCCAGTCACAGACACATATAGAGTACCAACTGTATTAGAATAATCCAAGACAACAGTTGTTTAACCATGAGGTCATCTAGAAAATTTTATATAAACTGTTAGAAAATAAGGGGCATGGAAGAGGCAGAGAGACAGCTGAAACACCAGCACAGGGTCTATTGTTTGGGCAGGAACCCTGTGGAGAGGGATCCCAGCAAGAGAGCTAGAGCCCATTGCCATACACAGGATTGGGCTAGATATGGGCTAGTGGAAAAGTACCAGGAAGGTCACTAAGGGATACTGTTGCTGGGAGACCAAGAAAGATAAGTTGTAGTTAGGTCACTGTCTGCCCAACTGTCCTTGGCATCAATTTGGGGAGATAAATGTTAACAATTGTCTCTTTGTCAGTCTTTGGGATTCAGTGGAGAGTCTCTAGTAAGCCATCTGCAAGGGGGGAGAGAGTCTAGTCCTAACATGGCTGTCCTTACTTTTAACCCCAACATAAACCAACTCTTAAATGAACATGACTCAGTAACCTTTGTAGTTAAAATCCCAACAAAAATCACCAGAGAACACAGGTAAATATTTATGGGGACTAAGTGTGGAGTTAGGAAACCTAATGGCCAAGAACCATGGCTCAGATGTTGATAAGGGATCATATCCCAGATGGTTGACATTAACAAATGGCTCATGACATACAGCAGGATCCCATCAACCTAAATTGGGCCCGCTAAAATAACAGGCCCAATCTGGCCATCCCAGGCTACAAATTCCCTCTGCCTGACACGTGGAAGGAGTAGAATTAACATCTGCACTTTGTTGACTCCAATAGAAACTGAAGGTCTTGACTTTCAGTGGTGTCATGCTCCTTTTTGAGTTTTTTATTTTTTATCCTATCTGGAGGGTGCATTTTTTTTTTGTACTTTGCTTTACATAAGTAAATCTGTCTCAACCCTCTTATCAGTGTAGCAGTACTCCATGCGCTCAGCTGCCTCTTGCCTCTCTGTGTTTTAATAAACTCTTGTTGTCTTAACAAATTTGTGGATTAACCTGTAGCACCAAAAACTCCTAACAGTTATTTTGACAAAACAAAAATGATTTTTAAGATAGTTTTTGTAAATGTTATTAATAATAATATTTTTAAGTTAGTCCTGTTATGAGCTTAGAGAACTAAGTTTTAGTTTAACATCAGTACATTAAATTTTGACCTTATAAAAACCTTTAATGTAACTGGATTTTAGTTAATTCAATCATTTACATAAGCACTTATAAGCTCTATCCTTTTATGATAACTTACTCTATACATTTATGACAACTTATTTTGTATCCCCTATGGAGCTTGTCTTTATCTTTTTTTTATTTAAAAGTATTTTTTATCCTTTCATTTAAAAAACCATATCTTTAATATCACATCTATATGATATATATATATATATATATATATATATATATATACACATATATATATATGTTACTTGTTGAAATTAACTTATAAAACCTTTTAACTTAGAACCTTATATTTGTATGGAAAAAACCAGAAAGAAAGCAACCTTATAATTATTTTTTGTATAAAAACAATTTATAGAAAGCCCATTTGTTAATAGACCCTTGTATTATAAGAGAGAATTAAATCCCAGATTTTATTTATGACAGAATGAAACAGGCTAAGGTCATTTTTAACTACCCCAATTTTAAGATTTCTGTTGCAGACTATAGCCTCCCTTTTTGTTTTCTTACTCTGGTTTAAGCCAGAGTGTTAACCCCTGAATGCCTGCATCCTAGTGAGACCTGATTGAAATAAGTTTGAAAACCTGTTTTCTTAAAAGTAGCAGTAGAACAGAGTAATAATTTTTTATATTTACTTTATAATAAGAACCATCCTCAAGATGTTTACATATTTAAATGTAAAAAGCTGAAGCCGTTTGTAACAGAGATCTTTAAAACAAACACCTTGGTTTTTTTTGTTACTTTGATATCACATTAACTTTATAACAGCAGTTTAAGAACCATTTTGAAGATGCTTACACACACACACACACACACACACACACACACAATTAGAGTGCACTCTCAAAAAAAGAAAAAAGAAAGTACCCAGGGGACTATCTGGTGGAATGGTGGATGATGCATCTATTCCCTTAGGAGTCCCCCGCATTTGGAACTGAATTTTTTTGTTATTCATCCCTTAACCTTAGTTGTGACTATTTCCTGGGAAAATCTCAACCCTCCCAAACTTCTGGAGGTGTCTTACACACTTTTATCTCACTCCTTAACCTGAAAGACCCGGTTTCACCCCAAATAGGGTTATTAGGGTGTCTCTGGGAGGTGATCAGTCTCTCCTTCTGTCTCCTGATGCAGGCCTGAATTTGAACCCAGGTTCTTACCAGTACAAAGAGTGGTGCTCGTAAGTTGGTTCCTATGCCTCAGTGGGTTCCATTGTGCACCCGAGGCCCTCACCCCAACTCACCGGGAGGATGAATTCCCCCTCCAGATCAAGCTGTTCATTGGCACCTGGTGGGATTGCCTCCTAGTAGTCCAAGGGATGCACCCTGGTGAAAAGGGAGGTGATAACCCACCATCTCCCATTATCCTAGCAAGCCCCCAAGTAATGTTGGGGGAAATTATAAGCTGAGGTATGAGTCTCTGAGGCAGATTAGCAGGAAGCAATGCTTATTGTGCCAACACAGACCCAGCAGACTCATGTCCAAAGGCTGAGCCCCGAGAACAAAGGGGTCTCACCTTACACACCCTTGCAAGCAGATTACAGAAGCAAAAAGCAAAGCTCAACCCACATATGGCTGCATGTGACTCATTGGCTATTTTGTTTCCCCAATGCTATGTGACCTTCATGTTTCAATTCTTAAAGTTTTAACTCTCTGCTTTGCCATCCCCTCCCCCTGTCTCATCGTCAGAACACTGTCTGTTTCTTTTCTGCATCTCCTTCTTGCTACATCATAGTCCTATTTAAGTGGTTTATATCCTCTTGGTTCAATTTTGGTAGGTTAAACACATCTAGACTTTTATCCATTTCTTTTATATTTGCCTGTTTTTGTAGTTCTTGATTTTTTTCTATTCTTCATTTGCTTATGTATTCATCTGGTGAGATATCCCCCTCCACCCATTTTCATGGTTATATTTATTTTCCTCCTCTGTGTGTAGGATTCTCTTGAGTATTTTCTCAGTACTGGTTTAGTGGTTTTAAATTGCTTTAGTTTTTGTTTATAATGGAAGGTTTTCATTTCTTCTTCAATTATGAATAATAGCTTGACTGGGTAGAATAATCTAGGAGGGCAGTTATTTTCTTTCAGTGCTTGAAATACATTGTTCTATGCCCTCCTGCTTTTAAAGTTTTTGTTGAGAAATCTGCTGTTATTCTGTTGGGTTTATCTTCATATGTGACTTGCCACTTCTCTCTTACAGCTTTGAAAATTCTTTGTTTGCTCTGCACACTTAATGTTTTAACTATGATATGTCTTGGAGTGGTTCTTTTCTGGTCTTATCTGTTGAGTGTCCTAAAAGCCTCTTGTACCTGAATGGCTATCTCTTTCTCATGATTTGAGAATTTTTCTTCTATCATTTCATTGAAAATGTTTTTTATTTCTTTAGTTTCACCTCTTTTTCCTTCTTTTCTCATTGGTCTTTCAATAGTGTCTCAGAGGTTTTGCAACTTCCATTTGTGCTTCTTTATTTTTTCCTGGCTGTTCTAATGCATCTACATTGTCTTCAAGTCCTGACATTCTGTCCTCAGTTTGATCCATTCTATAGGAGAGACTATCCACTAAATTTTTTACTTGATTTATTAGGCTTTTCATTTCCAGAACTTCAGTCTGATTCTTTTTCAGGATTTATGTATCTTTATTGAATTCCTCCTTTATATTCTGTAATTTCATTCAGCTTTTCATTTGTATTCTTAAAATTCATTCACATTTTATACAGGTCCTCATTCATTTCATTCATCATTCTTGTAACTATACTATTGAGTTCTTTATCTGGGCTTTCTTCCTCTTCCCTCTCCTCATTGTCTGTTACTGTGGGATTGTTGACCTTTGTGAGTATCATGATGCATTGTTTTTCATATTTCATGTGTTTCTGCATTGAAATTTATGCATCTGAGGTGTAATTTGTTGGTTGGAAGTTTTAATCATCAGTGGTCTGTAGTCAAATTAATCTCAGTGTTCAGGCAGGTCTGTATAGTGGGAAGGTTGCAGTGTAGTTTCCCATCACTGGACTGGGGGATAGCTCTGTAGGAAGTCCTTTGCCTGCATGTCAGAGGCACAAGCACTGGTCCCCAGCATCACTCAGATAGAGGAGAAGTAGCTGGAGTCTCTTGTATTTCCTTGCGCATGGGCTGTTGTTTTATGTGGGTTGAGCTCGGGGCTGGTCAAGGGTCAGTTGTCCACTTCTATGCAATTCCCACCTCAGAAGCTTCCCTTCATTTTGTATTAGAAGCCATGGCTGGCAACATGGCACTTTTCTACATACATGTCCTCCTATTTGTGCACCTTAGGCAATACACAGGCAATCCTCAATGTGTCTCCTAAATACACCTGATTGTAGGGGAACAAGTAACACAGTGTGCTCTGTACTAGTGGTGGAGAACTGAGGGACCCCACCCAGCAGTTTGCTGCCTTGTGGAAAGAATAAGGCTGGAGATAATTGTGTTATTCCTGGGTTCTTGGCACAAAGTTCCCAATCTCATTTGGAAGCAAACTCCCAAAGCTGAGCACTGTGCCAGTCACAGACTTGGTGCTGTTTCTATAGTGGTCTCTTGGCTCTGGAGCTTATTCCTGCAAGGGACAGCAGAGACACCAACCACCAGGCCCTTTGCTGCCTGAACTCCTAGTGCTGCATTAATTTCTCAGGTCTCCCATGTCAAAATCTCTTCCTCTCCTCAACCATTTCGCATGCCTGTCTCCCTCCCAACTCTGTGACCATAAGCTATGATTTTTCTTATTATTTTGAGTGGCACACTGGCTCAGTCTCAAAGCCAGTCTGGCTACTAGCAGATTGGAGTAGTTTCTGTAACCTGAACTCTCTGCCAGTGGAGACTAGGAGCTTCATTTTTGAAAATTTCCCAAAGGAGCTGCTCTTATTGGGTAGGGCAGGAATATTCAACTCTGGGCCTTTTGCTGCTTCCTGAGCTACTGCCAGGAGCCCTCAGCTTACTCCAGTCAAAACCTCACCCTCTCTGTGTCCTCTTTTGGTGGCAGTCTCCCACCCAGACACTGTGGCTGGGAATCCCAGAGTTCCCAGAGCTGTAATTTTTAAAAAATCTCCCAGAGTTGCTCATTCTCAAAGCTCAGGCTTGCAGGCTGTTTGCAGAAATACTAGGCTCCCTGCCAGTGAAGGCTAAGTTGAAAATTTCCACAGGCAATGGAGTTGCTTACCAGGTAATGTGGGGCCATTAAACACTGTGTCTTTCCAGAGCCCTTCCAGAGCTCTCTTTAACTTCAAAGCCTCTCTCTCTTTGTGAGCTTCTTCTGGCCATCCCCTCTTATATACTGTGGTCAGGTGCCTTAAGACTCCCTGATCTGTGATTGTGCCTTGTTTTCAAGACCCCCCCACACTTAGTCTTGATCAGAAGGCCCTCTCTCAAGATGGTGCCTTGCCACACCCACCCTAGATACAGGGAATGAATGGTTGTTTTGTTTGATGCTGGTCTGTCACACTGGGGAAGTTACTGTCCTGTCCAAATCCCACACTGGCAGGAGGGCAACAACACTGGGGGATTAAAAAAATTATCCTAAGAAATGGGGGAAAAAGGGGATAAGGGAGAATGATGAAAGACATGAATCTAATTAAAATGCACAGTAAGCACATATGTAAATGTCACAATGCATCACCCTGTACAACTATTATAGTTTAATAGAGATGTGAAATACACACACATATGTATATATGTTATATATACATATTATATATAAAATATATTATGTATCTATATTGCTAGGCCAATGATATGAAAAGTTCATTGATCTTGGAGACCTGAGGCAGGAATTGGGGTAAGTCTATTAGTGGAAATGCTCTTGTTGAGCAGGTGCTCTGTCCAGAGTTCCTTGTTTGAATTCCTGCAGGTTTAAAACACATTAAATTTTATTAGAAAAGTATGCAGATATGTGCAAGGTATATAAAATATTGGGTCATGCAAACATGAAGAAATATCAGGTAGATTTTAAAATTCCTTAAAACTGTACTTATTTCAATCAGACCCTTCATTATTTCCCCCACTCTGATTTTATATGATAACAGGAATGATTTATCTTGGTATCAGTCACCTTCACAAAACCATAAGACCAAAAAAAACCTCAGTGTCCTGAGAGGAGCAGGGAGGTAGAGACCTGAGAGTGACTAAACAAATGAGACCAAGATGGCAAAGGACAGCATTATGTAAAAGAGGCAATCAGACCCTTGCCACTTGGTTTTGGACAGAACCAAAGAAATTAGGAGAAAAATAAAAGAATTCTGGCTTGTATAGTGAGTCACTTTGTCACAAGGTGGCCCAAAGGAGGTGGGTAGGGGGATTGGGATTAAGACCAAGTTGGACAAAAACATGTGACACTATTTAAAAAATATCTAAAACAAAAAAGGGTTGGGACATGGCTGAAGTGGTAGAGCACTTGCCTAGCAAGCACAAGACCTTGAGTTCAAAACCCAGTATCACCAAAAAAATTTAATGTGGAATGAAAGAATGATTGAAATAATGAACTGTCATATGAAGAATGTAGAAAAGGAATTATTATCCCACCTTACAAATTAGCTCAGATAGGTAAGTTGCTGGCTACATATGTTGTGATGCTCACCTGGGCCTTAAGCCTGAGTCCAAGTCCAGTACTCTGTCCACCACCACTGTCACTCAGGGCCATAACTAGAGAGCAGATATGAGAAGACCCAGGGAATATTTCCAAGGCAGCTGTGCCAGCCCATGTTGGAATCCAGCACAGAAGGTTTCTAACGTCACCATGGACTCTCAATGGCTCTTTCCTTTGAACAGATCATTTACCTCTACGTAATCAGTTTCTCACCACTGAGATCATGGTAATTGTACAGCCAGTCACACTTACTGAACATTTAGTAAAATACACATGAATCCTGTCAAGTTGGGAGGTTTGTGGCTATTTAATTGTTGTTCTACTTCACAACTGAGAATCTTGCTTGGCACATACTAGGTGATCATAAAATATTTGTGAGCAGCATGGAGAACAGAAAGTGGTTTGTGCACGGCTATAATTACTGTCAGTGGACAAAGTTTTGCTCTCACCATTTATCATCTGTATCTTGCAGGTTGTCCAACTCTGGATCCAAGGTCAAGCTTTGCATTTACCTCTCCCTTCTCCCTCCTACAAGAAGGTGGAGCAATCCTTCCAGTTCTTAGGAATCGAGAAGGGTCAGTTACAGTCAGTGACAGTCAGTGATCCAGAAGCCACTGCACCATGAGTGTCTGTGCACTGAGCCCCATCAGATTTCCAGGCAGCATGTCTGGGTTTTTCCAAGTGGCCTCCTTGCTTGGATTGCTTTTGCTGCTATTCAAGGCAGTCCAGCTCTCTCTGCGCAGGCAGTGGCTGCTCAAAGCTGTACAGCAGTTTCCATCTCAACCTTCCCACTGGCTGTTTGGACACAAGAATGAGGTAGGAAGGAACTGAACAGGGCAATGGGAGGCAAAGGAGGGCTAGGACACTAGAGCCTAGATAGTAAGTCCATGGGTCAAACCCACACCTCCTCCTCCTCCTCTTATTCCTCCTCTTTTCTTCCTTCTCTTCCTCCTCCTCCTCCTCCTTCTTTTTTGGCATTACAGAGATTGAACTCAGAACCTTGTACATGTGAGGCAAGTGCTTTTCCGCTAAGCTACATCCTCATCCTGATAGGATGAAGCCACTATGTGATCAGCACAAAGCCTCTGATAAAACACATTTTATCTCTCAGGCAGGGCTCATCCCAGTGATGGGGAGCTACTGTCTCATAAGAAGCCTGTCCTGCTGTTCCTCAGCTCTATCACATTCCCATTACTTATGCAGGTCTGTCATCTGTCCTGGCAGCCCTGAATTTGGAAGACTGTGACTTATCCTTCCTGAGTCTCCTTCTGTCCAGGCTGTGCATTCCTTGCTGCCTCAGCTGATCTCTAACAACTAGGCTTCTAGATGCTTCCTTACCCCACTCACTTAATGTCCTCTTCTATGTTTGGCCCAGAGCTTTCCTGGGACACAGACATTAGTGTGATGGAATCTCTGACCTTTGGGGTTTGTTATGTGGTTACAAGACACTAAACTCAGGATCTGTCAGGACACAGGAAGAAAGTTCACTATCCTGATGTGGATGAATGATGTCAGGTGGAGGAACCAACTGGTTTGATTTGTCTGAGAGTGATGAATTTCCCAGAATGGGTGATTTTCAGGTGTGAAACCCTAACAGTGATGGACACGTATTAGGGAGACAGCTATATGATATTATGCATCCAAGGGGGCAAATGGTTGAGCTGTCCCCTTAAGAGGGTCTATTTATTGCAAGGCTCTCCTTACACACATCCTAGACTATGATATCCTTGCAGTTGAACAACCATTGCCCTCCTGTAACATAGTGCCCAGCACAGAGCCCATTACCTTTGTGTGAAATCACCTAGGAAGGATGGAAAGGGGTGGGGAGGGGCAGTCCTGACCTACCCCTCCTGTACTGCCAGCCTTATAGGTACAGCTGCATAACTAGTCCGCTGTTTTCAGTAAAGAAGCCAAATGATTGTTAGTAGAGGGGAAACAAATATTGGAACTTTTAAAATTGGCCATAGAGAAATAAACAAGGCCCAAGAGCCAATGTTTGGTCGTGCAAAATTTTATACTAATTACTTTCAGATTATATGTTGATTTGGGACATTATGACTTTCTTTGATGTAGCTATCACCAGCTGAATAGAGCTGTGTGTGTGTGTGTGTGTGTGTGTGTGTATGTATGTGTGTGTGTGTATTACTGATGTTTGAAACTCAGGTTCTCACGCTTGGTAGGCAGGCGCTGTACCACTCCACCAACTCAAGCTTTTTCTCTTTTTTTTTGAGCTAGCAGTTCGTTTTGGGAACCACTAAAAACTACTCAGTGATGTTTTCATTACACTAATGACCATTGGATGATTCATAGACCTAACAAGTAGATAATTTTCATTTACATAAATAATGTTATTCATAGTGCTGAATCACCTCTCAACTTCTTTAGCTAATGGCAATTGTAGTCCAGTATTTCTAGTTCTTATAACGCTGAGATTTGTATTTATTTACTACTGCTATTATTGCCTAAGTTAGGAACAAGAATGCCATAGGTAATTAGGTGGAACCCCTGGTAGCTCACAAAAGCAGGAGTTGCAGACAGCAGACTGCCTTGGATTCCAAGCAGTCAGAATGGAGTCTTGCTGCAGTGCTGTACAGGGTCCCCAGATCTGTTCAGTCACAACATAAGGGGTTCCTGCAGGACAACATCATGTAGTTTGGACTTACTAGATTCCACTGGCCAGTCCTTGACATGGATCTAAGGACAAGGGACATTTCTACATTGGAAATGACCAGGAAATATAGAGCAACCTCTAAGGAACTTCAGTAGAATAATTTTTAGTTCTGGTGAGGATTGACAGTCCCACACTCACCCCAAGAGAATATAAGATCCATGACAGTATGAACATATTTATTCACTGACTAATCCTTAGCTCCTCAGAAGGAATTGAGTAAGTGCTCAATAAATAGCTATCAGTGAATCTAACTATCCTACTACTCTTTGTGTATTCACTCACTGACTTTAATAGATCATTTTCACATCTCTGCCTAGCTTAACATCCTATCAGATTTCTAGTCTTCCAATGGGTGACCCTAAAAGCCCTCTGCAATTCTGGCTATCCTTGATTGGACAGGTGGACATGGAGGCCATGCCATCACAATCTGATTCTCAAAAAGAGATTCAGTACACCACACATACATGACCTCCATTAGCATGGTGTTGTATCAGTGCAGAAAGAATAATAATGCCTTGGCCACCAGGTGAGCCTGCCAGGACATGGAGTGTTTCTGTTGATTCATGACTGGATCACCAGATTTCAGGAAAGTGTCCGATACATACTAGGGCTTGAATTTTCAAGATTGATGAATGTATTGATGTGCATGAGAAAAGACTTGGAGGTCCAGCAGCTCATAGTCCCGGGTTTGATCCATTCTACACAATAGCTTCCCCTTGTCCATGGTTTTCATAGCACTCCCCTGTGCTCCCAGCCTTCTTTTGTTCTTTTCACTTCTCCTCACCTTAGCTCAAGATTATAACTGTTCCTTGTAACAAGAATTTTATTGAAGAATTATTGGTTTGCTCTCCCACAAATATTAATTTATTCCTTCCTCATTTACTCATTTCTTTAAAAATAGGTATGATTCCATGTATGCTGGGATCTAAGAACACAGAGATGACTGAATTTGAAGCTAAAGTACAGGGTCAAGGATTAGAGCACTGAGTAGAAATACGATCATAGACATACCCAGAAACTATGGTATCTTGGGGGAAGTACACCATGGGGTTAGCACAGTTGAGTTTAATGTAATCACATGGGCATATCATTTAACATTGGTTTCCTCAATGCTTTACCTTTATAAAGACTCTATGTCCAAATTATGTCACATTGTGAGATATTAAGTGCTAGCACTTCAGCATATGAATTTTGAAAGAACACAATTAATCCATGACTTTAATGTAAATCTGAAAAAGTTTTGGGCACTTTGGAGTCCATTCCTGAATATTGATCAAGCACTTGCTAAATGAAAGGTTGTAAGGGCAGTTCTGAGTGAGGACCTGTGGATGGCCCAACAGTGAGACAGAACCTAACCTTAGGCCAAGTTCTGAGATGACAGCAAGAGTCTGGACCATTATTCAGGTCCTCACAAACAGTCTGAGTCTCTGATCTATGTGGATAGATTTAGTACCATGTCCTTGTGGATATGCAATCCTTCATCCTTACTTCAGAAAGTAGACCAAAAAGGAAGATATTATTGGTTTTATTTCCTTTGTTGACAGTTCCAAAAGGACCAAGAACTACAACAACTGTTGAAATGAGTAGAGAATTTCCCAAGTGCCTGTGCTCGCTGGCTATGGGGGAGTCAGCTTTTTGTCCTAGTCTATGACCCTGACTACATGAAGGTGATTCTGGGGAGATCAGGTGGAGTGAACTCCCATCCCAGAAGCTCTTCTCTCTTCAGTACAAGCCCTAAAATCCACAAAATTCCAAAATAGAGTTGCAGTTAAAATGTCAATATGTGAAATGTCTACCTTTCTCCCCCTTCTCCCAGCCCACAACCAGGTCTAAGGCCAACAATATTTACAGAGTATTGAATGTTATAACAGCTGTGTGTATCTGAATTTAATTTCTTACTTTCTTAAATGGCATAATCTGCTATGTAAATTGTCCTTGATCCGGAAGAAAAGCATCATATCTATACCGCGTTGGCTTTGAAACTTCTAATTATTGCCAGTCCTTGGGATGACTTGGTCACCACCCACTGTAGGAAGCCTGAGGCTCTGTCTTATCTCTGACATTGAAGATATGACTTATGTGGCTCAAAAACTCCTCATTATCTCCTAGGATAGTGAGCTCTGGCACATGGAGCCTGTCTTTCTGAGCCCAGATGACTATTAGGACAGAGACAGAGGGTATAGGAAGTGTTGGGTGGAATCATGGGACAAACTGTCAACAGATAATCATCAAGAACTGTTGGCAAGCCAGGCGTGATTGTATATGCCTGTAATATCAGAATTCCAAAAGGTGAGGCAGGAGGATCATGAGTTTGAGCTCAGCCTTGACTGTATATTGAGTCCTTGTCTCATAAAACAAAACAAAACAAAACAAAAAACTTCATAGCAGCCCATGGCATCAATCATAGCTACATTATATGGTCAATATCAGTTTCCTACAAAGCCTTTCCTCTTTTTTTCAGACCCAAAACCTCATGGTACCTATAGATTCCTGTCTCGCTGGCTTGGTATGTATATCTAAACATCTATGTGGTCACTCCACAGTTAGGGTTGGCAGGATATATCTCTCTGGCTCACAGTGAACAAAAATTAATGAGACATCACTGTGATGTCCACCTCTAAATGTACCCTCATTTCTCTTTTCTAACTAGAGCCTCATCTCTTTCTCATGCTGTTGTGAGGTCCCCTGAGGATCATCTCTTTCTGCATCTCCTTCAGTTTATCTCCAAACATTCTCAGCCTGACATCTATTTGAGTTCCTCCTTGCTCTACCATAAAGTCTCTTCAACCATCCCTGACAGATGTCATAATCACATCAGATAAACCAGCCCAACTGGGAAACTCACATTCTTGAAAAAGTGCCACTTTTTACTGCCTTTGTCCAAGAAACTGCTCTCTTGATTTTCTTTCTCCAGAAACCTCACTGTCTGTCTTTCCCAAATTGTCCCCAGTGTTCCCTCTGAACCTATTGTCCACAAACTCATGCATCAATCATCTCTGGCCCAGGGAATGGTTTGCTCCTCTTGAATGGGCAGACACGGTTCCAGCACCGGCGAATGTTGACCCCAGCCTTCCACTATGACGTCCTGAAGCCCTACATGGAAATCATGGCAGACTCTGTCTGAGTGATGTTGGTGAGTCTGTCTTTATCTTTCAGGTCCCCACATCTAACTCAGCACACATTCAAATTCTTCTAACACAGAAACCATCAGACACAATCACATGAAACAAACATTCTCAGGCCATTAGTGTGAAGCTAAGTTCATCAAAAGAAATGGGACAAAGAGACCCCAGGCAACAGAATTATGATACACTTTGCTCATTGTCCAAGGTAGAGAGCATCATGGTTGACACAGGCTCAAGTCTGTACAGAATGGATTGGGGGAGTAGCCAATCCTGCCAAACAGCAGGACTACATGACCCTGGCTGGCCTGGTAATGGTAGCTTTAGTTTAGTAGTAGGGGCAACTCTTTAGGATGTCACTCGATTAGGCTCTGACCTGGAGGTCCAGGTCTTCTGCATAGACTTGAGTGACTCATGCAGTGAAATGCACTCTTGTTCCATATTGTCACAACCAAATCTACCACGTTATCACCACCCACTGGGATTTTTGTTGTTGTTGTTTTCAGCAATGCATGCTTAGTCAAAGCTTGCCAAATGGATCCTCTGATGTTGCTCCCTTAGAAGTCACATCGTGGGTTTACAGGATTTATGTTGCCATCAACTTTTGTTCCTTCACATGGAATACTCCCTGCCCCTCTACCCTAGCTCAACTCTCAGAAAAAGAGAGTTTCTGCCCTTAGTTCTCAAAAAATAGTATTTTCTGACTTAACAAAAGATAATTCTCATAATAACTTTTTCCAAAATGCAAACCAATGACTACTATGAGAAAACATGTTTAACTTTAAAGATAAGTTTGTGGGAAAATGTGTCCCTTTACAAATACTTGCTTAGGAGCCTTAATTGGCTGCAATACATCTTTTTTACAAAGTGAGGAGATCCCATCAGAATCAGTAGAGATATAGAAGCAAGTTGAGCCTTAACAGCACAGGCCATATGGGAGAATTGAGGGGGTCACTGTCCTTTTCCTACCACAGGACAAATGGGAGCAGCTCATTGGCCAGGACTCCCCTCTGGAGATCTTTCAGCATGTCTCTTTGATGACTCTAGACACCATCATGAAGTGTGCCTTTAGCCACACTTCATGGCAGGGCAGTGTCCAGTTGGACAGCTCAGTATGAATCCTTGAAATACTGGGTCCTTGTTCTTACCAATGGCTGTGGACTCACCTAAAAAAAACTTGGGCAGCTTGGATCTTCACCTCTACATAAAGCAATACTCTTACACCAACGCTGCCCAGTTCATTTTCCAGATCTAACCCAACACTGACCCAGCTACAGACCTCTGATCTCTAACCCAGGTAGAAGCCTGACTGCTCATGCCATTTTCTAAAGGCCCCAGTTCTGTCTGTATGACAGAACTGATGTGTGACTCAATGTTATTTTTCCCCACCATACAGGGAATCTATACCCAGAATCTTGTCTCTGGATCAGACCTCCCTATCATCAGTCTGTTGTGCATCCTGTTCCTCAGGAATTCACAGTTCTACATCCAGGCCATTGGGGATCTGAACTACTTGACATATTCTCGTGTGAGGAATGTCTTTCATCAGAGTGACACCATCTACAGGCTGAACTCTGATGGCCGCTGGGCCAATCGTGCCTGCAAGATCACACATGAACATACAGGTTCTGTCTCCCTTCCTGTTTCCTCTCCTTTTCCAGGCTCAGCTCAAATCAATGTCCATGACCCCATCAGCATAGCCAGCCCCTCTGATGCCCCTAAAATTCGCAGGAAACATTCATGCTGGGTACTTCCCTAGTGTAAATGTTGGGAACTGAGATGTTAGAGTGTCAGGTAGTATGTGGGTGGTTACCTGTGCCATGAAATTGGTGAAGTTGCATGAGACCTATCCTAGAGTTCAAGCAGAGCCTCTGACAGCTATGCTACTGAGGGGAGGTCTGGCCTGCATCAGATATTTCTAAACCCCCACCACTGACTCACACAGCTACTCCCACACACATGCTGTGATCTATGGATTGGGGGAGGGAGGCCATAAGGTTTTCTGTAGCATTTGGCAATGTCTGTTAACTGCTGTCCTGGGACAGATTGAGTGATCAAGCTGAGGAAGGCTCAGCTGCAGGATGAGGGAGAGCTGGAAAAGGTCAGGAGGAAGAGGCACTTGGATTTCCTGGACATCCTCCTGTTTGCCAAAGTGAGTGTGTGTTGCAGAGGCCTGAGGCTTTTCCCAGAAGCCTAGACCAAAAGATAAACCCTGCTCTCTCACTGTGGCCTCCCCAAGATGGAGAATGGGAGCAGCTTGTCTGACAAGGACCTGTGTTCTGAGGTGGATACCTTCATGTTTGAGGGCCATGACACCACAGCCAGTGGCATCTCATGGATTTTCTATGTTCTGGCCACACACCCACAGCACCAACAGAGGTGCAGGGAGGAGGTCCAGACCCTCTTGGGAGATGGGGCTTCCCTCACCTGGTGAGTGACATTGCAAAAGGAAGGAGAGCTTTGCTTCTCTGGGAGAGAGAAAACCCTTGTTTTTGAGCCCCTTCTTACTTTTCAGGATGGACTTTATTTCAGGGATCACCTGGACCAGATGCCCTACACCACCATGTGCATCAAAGAGGCCCTGAGACTCTCTCCTCCAGTACCATCTGCGGGAAAAGAGCTAAGCACACCTGTCACCTTTCCTGATGGATGCTCCCTACCCAAAGGTATGTGCTTCCCAGACTCACTCACCTACAGTGTGGACAAGGGAGGATCAGAAATCCACACGTGCTTCTGAAGTTCTGAACCTCTTTAAATTTCTCTTGTTAGTAAACTAGTGCTTGTTTTGTACTTTGATATGTATGAAAAGGTGGTACTTGCGATACCCCGCACAATTTCAATAAGTATTAATTACCTTTTAAAACCCAGACAATTTTTTCCTTTTCTTTTGTTTTGGAATATTGTTGTAAATGATCTATAAGATCCCTTTCAATTTTGTTATTTCATGGGATTAAAATCATGATGTTCTTTTGTTCTCTAGGGCTAACAATCACCTTTTGAGTCTGTGATCTCATGACTACAGTGCCCTCCATTTAGGCTGCATGATATTTCAGATTCTAACATTACAGACTTCATTCCTGACTCAAAGATTACAGTACACACAGAGCACTTCTCCTTTCACTGTACACTTTAAGTAACATCCTTTACATTGGACAGAATGTGTGCATAACTCCATTGTGGTACATGCAAATGGATACCTATCAGTTTACATGATAATGACTCAATTCTCAGAGTCTTCTCCACGTGAATATTCACAGGATAGACTCTGGAAGTGTTTTCAGGACTTAAGCCCTAAATTTGTCTCCCCTGAGATGTGGAAGATGGAGGGAGAGTCAGACAGGGGTTAGGGAGATGGGCTTCCTTCCCTGGTTAAAGGTAAATGAGGAAGATCAGAGAATTCTGTGTCATGGATGAGATGTGGTCTAGTCTGTGAGGAGTTCCCTGCCATTGGCTCTGATGTCTTCCCTGCCACATTATAGCTGTGTGATCATAGAAGTGGCACTCAGCACCTCTGAGTCGCTTGTGCCTTATCTGAAAAATGAAGATTCGAGTACTTTCTTTGGAGGATGGTTATGAATTGATTTATAGTCTCAAAAATTCACAGAAGACATTGACTGTGTATTGTCACTTGAGAGACTACAATGAGTTTCCAGTATTTCTTGCTTCTCTTTCCTGAATCATTTCCTGCTCCTTGCCTGTGTTCAAGTGCTTTGCCAAACCTGTCCAACTACCTGTAACATGATTTATGGCACCAGGTCCGCTGTTGGCTAAGGGACTAGGGACTCACCCTATGGCATAATCAGTTTCTCTGTCTCCTACCTGCTCCACAGGGATCATAGTTATGCTCTCCTTTTATGCCCTTCACCATAATCCAACAGTGTGGCCAAACCCAGAGGTACGAGGGCCCTGGAGGATGGGAGGGGAAAATTTCTTAAGACCAAAACCTCCTCCCACTCCCACTTCTGGATGTCCTGCCCCTCATCCACTGGAACAGGGACTTGACGTTCTTCAGTTCTGGCCTTGTGGCTTTTCTGTAGGTGTTTGACCCTTCCCGGTTTGTACCTGATTCTTCCAGACACAGCCACTCATTCCTGCCCTTCTTGGGAGGATCAAGGTAAGGTATCCTGTACTGATATTGGGGTGGAGGAAAAGGGGAGTCTTTTGGAATATACCCAATGTTTGTGATTTCCTATGCAACAATGTGGCAAATTCAGGTGTGCCTGTTTGCTGGCGTTTGTGGAAAAGACGTCTCGTGTGTGTGTATGTGCTTGAAAAGAAGATGACATTTCAGGGCACATCATAAACATGTTGGCCCCATTGTCCTTCCCAGTGGACACTCACATGTCAGTGTTAATGGATTTCCATTTTTCAGTGTATTTTGTTGCTTCCCTCACTTTTTAGGAGTAGGACTTTACAAAGTAGTTTTTCTCATGTAAATTTAACTTCAGGGGTTGTGCTTTTCAGCTGCCAGTTTTTTTACAGGGTGAATTTCCACACCTTCTCAGCCTCACCCACTGACCTTTCTGGTTCTATAATCCTAGAATCATTGAAGCAAGTGATTAGTTTGCCTGGGTTTGTTTTGTTTTCTGGATACCTGGCATGTGCTAACTGTTCTGTCAGATACCTGAAAGGTTATGGAAGCTATTCAAAAAACATTTTACACCTATGTGCATTGTCTCTACATTTCAAGCCTTCCTTTATGCCGTTTTTGACTACATGTTAATGTTTATATTCCCCTTAGAACTTTTCAGTTGTCAAAACTTGACATGAAGTAAGATCTGTTTGCCTTGAAATTACACTGCCAATATGGTCCAATCTGCTATTGGATCACCAGTCCAACTTCAGACAAAAAGCATCAAAATTCAGAACAGAAAACTGCCTCTGAGGAAAACCCCACTATTTTGATTTGAAAAATAGATTTAAAAAGTTGCTGGTGTGTATAATTTAAACTCAATGAAGTAGTGGTAGACAAATAATTCCAAAAGAACTGCTGTGATAATCCACAAAGGCTCAAGGAATTCCCCTGTGAATTACAAGTTGCCACAAACCTTGTAAATGTAAAAAGAAACAAGAATTGTCAGAATCGTAATTATGTGACTTCCTCAAATGTTGACTCAACTTTCACATTAAGCATATTGTTCATCCAAAAACTGGTTCCAGTATTTGGTTTTCTCAGGGCTGAGTACTTTTTCTCCTAGGTATTGACTGTAAATAACATTGCTGACAACAGGGTATTTGATTCCCCAGAGAGTCATAATAATTACTTTCAGTGCATTCCAATGGGTTGTTTTTACCAACTTAATTCAAATACAAAGTTTAAAGGTGTGTTTCTCTGTTACAAATACTGTGTTAAGACATAGGATGCAGAGATGAAGAATACCTCCTTTCTAGTTCCACAACAAGAACGGAAAGATTTTGCACAGAATCAGATACCTTTATTTGAAACAGACATCATCCTTCCTTCATTCTTTCACTCTTCATTCCCCTATTGAGCTGCTTAGGAAATGTTCTGTGTTCCTAACACAGTTTGGGCCCTGGAATGGTGCATCCTTGAATAAAACACTGATGATGCCTTGGGTATCTGGAAGGGAGAAGGGCAGCTGGCAGAGGTGTGAAGGCCAGCCAGTTATTGGTCTAAGCCTTTAGGGTATGCAGGCAGGGGTGGAGAGGAGATATTTTCAGCAACCTCAACAACATGAAGTAGGGCTTGGCAGGTAAGAGGTGGGGAGGCAGCAGTCCAGAGAGTGTGTGGATGTAGCTGGGGCATTTGGACACCATTTTACCTGATACAGGGTATGGGAGAGTCCTTGGGTGGTAGGGGAATCAGGGAGACCAATGGAGTCTGGGAGAGGAAACTGAAGATAGCAAGCAGGGATCATTTCTGTACTAGAACTAAAAAGCTGCAGATGCTGGTAGTCTGGGGCTGAGGACCTGGAGCCTGACCAGAGTGGGAGCAGATGGGACTTCACCCTGATGTGCTGTCCAGGAGCTACTCTGTTGATATCTCATTCCCCTCTTGTGATCATGATTCTTTTAGGCCAGAGGTGGTGATCCCTGGAAATGTGGCCCACTCTTCCCTGTGTGACTCTGACCAGTGGCTTCCACAATGGAGAATCAGAAACTATTAGTGGAGGGAGTGAACTAACCAATGGCTCTTTGAATGATAAATGTTTTAGACCATGTTGCATAGTACTGGTACTGTACTAACAGAGCTTTCATGCCTGGGATCAGCAGTAGAGTCAGGTCTAGACTTGGAAGACTGGGAGTCCTTGTCAAAGGTCAGGAGAGTGTAAATCAAGACCTGATGTAGGCATGTTTGTGACCCATAAGGGGTCAGATTGAGTCCATGAATGAAGGCCCTGAACACCCAGCTATAGGGTGAGGCTCAGGAACTAAAGTCTGCCCAGCTCTGAACAGAGTTTGAGGTCATTTCTCATTTCAATGTCTCTGACACAGGAATTGCATCGGGAAACTCTTTGCCATGAATGAGCTGAAAGTGGCCGTGGCCCTGACCCTGCTCCACTTTGAGCTGTTGCCAGATCCTACCAGGGTCCCCATCCCCATCACACAAGTTGTGCTGAAGTCCAAGAATGAGATATATCTGCATCTCAGGAAACTTCAATAATGCTAGTAGGGACAAGGACAAGCTCTGGGGCCTCCTGTCCACCATTCTGTCCTCCTGTTACATGCTGCTGTTCCCTCTCTGTATCCACACACTACTTTCTCTCTGCCCAACTTTCCTTCTTCCCACCTGCCTGCTGAGTGTCTCAGTCCTCCTGTCTGTCTACCCTTTTCTTTCTCACCTCCTTATATGTTCCCTACCTGATTATCTGTCTACCTGTCTCCAATCAGCCTACATCTTTGAATGTCAACATAACCCTGATCACCTGCTTGCCCTCCAGGTACTTCTACCTTTATTTTCTCTTTGTGCTGCTAGTCTGTGCCTGTGTGATCTTCCTATTTTGCTATAATGAACCACTGCCACTTTCAATGGTTTAAACCAACACATATTTATAATCTCACAGTTCTGAAGGTCAGATGTCTGTAATGGCTTTTCCTAAATGAAAAACCAATATTTACAGGAGTTCTCATGAAGAATCCCTTTTCATTCCCCCTTCCTACTTCTAGATCTTTGCTTTCAAGACCTCAAGTAATTGGATTCACCTCCCAACACACACACACACTGTCAAGGATCATTGCCTATATTTGAAGTAAACTAATTATTGATAGCATCCAAACTACATCATCTCTTCACAGCAGAACTATATTCATATTTTTAATTAAATAACTAGGCAATTCAGCCCAGCAATGCTTCACTTTAAACATGACATTCAACCTGTGTCGACTTGGCATGCATATACATCCCCTTAGACTTATTTTATCTGCAAATAAAAATTTACTGAATACCCAAACCACCGTGAAGTTATTTTCAACCTTCAGAAGTATAACAAAGCCACTCTTCTGACAACTATTCTGCACAGTATTGAAAATACACTAATCAGCCAGGTGTTGGGGGCTCACACCTGTAATCTTAGGTACTTGGGAGGCTGAGATCAGGAGGATTATGGTTCGAACCAACCAGGACAAATAGTCCTGATTAGTGAGATCCCCATCTCCAAAATAGTCATAGCAAAATGGACTGGATATGTGTCTAAAGTGGTAGAGCACCTGATTTGCAAGTGCAAAGTCTTGAGTTCAAACTTCAGTCCCACCAAAAAGCAAAGAAAATACACTAACATTTCCCTGAAGACGTGGCATGGTGTTTACTCTTCTCCATAGTATTCTGTGATTTCCATACTGTGATATAATAAAAGCTAAGTATTATCAATACATCTCATGCTAGATGTGAATGTGATAAGAGGAAAAGAAAGCTTGGTATGCACACATGAACATATTCATAACAAAATGAGGAAGAAATAACCCTTACTACTACAGTCCTGATTTCCTCCATTGTGCACATAATCACAGCAGCATTTGGAACTATCTTCTACCACCAATTTTATATTCCCTCTTCCCCCCAGCAAGCTCCTCAGTAAATTGTGTTATCTTTATCTGGCATGGCAAACCTTCATTTTTACTAGTTCTGGACCATCCAAAATCCTGCCTGAATCACGTTGTTATATTTTTCCACCAACTTTAGTCACAGGGCATGTTAGTGCTAGAATATATTCTATGAAATCTGTTTTATAGACATTCTTTCCTCACTTTTATTGTTAAAGACCCTATCAAGTTCTCCTTGAGAATGAGAACCACTTGCCCTGACAGTATAGTAACTCCCTTTGGTTCAGAGACATGAGGAGCACAAAGTAGCCAGATGGGAATCTTAACTTCAAGGTTAACAGAATAATTGTTGTATCTGTGTGAAAGTCTTTTGGTTTTTTAGCTATTAGACCTGAAACAAATGCAGTAATATTATTGGGCATGGGTCACATGCTAAGGGGAGAACACATATAGGAGGAATAGGCAAAGGTAAGAAACCTAAAACTTGAAAGTGTTTGATGTGCCCACTGTAGAGAAGCTAATATAGTAATCTTAAACTGGCAGAGGCCATTATGTGAAGGTGACCAGGAAGTAGTGAAGAGGTCAGGTAGAGATGAACCAATTTGGGTTGTAATACATATGCGAATGGAAGCAATGCCCGGAATCTCTCTGTATAGCTGTCCTTATCTCAAAGTAGCAAAAATGCTACGTCTTTCTTATTATTGCTTATGTCTTCTCTTCAACAAAATTGGAGAAGAGGGCAGAACTCTTTCTTATTATTGCTTATGTCTTCTCTTCAACAAAATTGGAGAAGAGGGCAGAACAGGTTTTGCCTGGAAGTGAAGCGGTGGGGGAGGGGGAGAGGGAGGGTATAGGGGCAGGGGGCATGGGGGAGAGATGGCCTAAATAAATGAATAAAAAAAGACCTCTAGGCCAACAAACAACAAGGTTATAGGACAGAATGTTAAAGTTTTGCTGCTGGATCGCTAAGGGCAATAGGCAGTGGTGCCATTTCCATTTCTATCTCTTGATTCCTAGACCCAGGAGTCCTGGCTATGGGAGAGACAGTGCCATATACCAGACATTAATTTACAGCATACCCAGTCTCTAAAGAACCCATCCCTGAAATGTATTGTCACCCAGATGGTGCTGCATGCTAAAAACATTCTGCAATTTTTTCTCTAGGTTTAAAATGCATAACTGAAATAGATGTAGTCAGAATTTGCATAGGAGACTCAGCAGTATTTAGAAAGCTGATGGTCCCTGCTTCATTGGATCTTTTCCTATGTCCCCATTTCAAGTTTCATGCTCCCATTAGTTCCCAGTCAGTGCTCACTTTAATAGAAGATACACTGTGAGGCTGGGAATTGAAATTGTTATGTAATCAAGACATTGGCAAAATAAGACTCTGGGTTTATTTTCAGAAATCTCAGCTTTTCAATTATAGGACATATAGATTTCTTTCCAGACAGATGGAAGCGTCCAGATCGTGAATGCATGTTTCAAGTTTGAATTCCTGATCTCATCTCTTTCTCCACTTTACCTGATTAGGATCAACCAATCAACCTGAATATAATTTTATTTTGACTAAATAGTCTGAGGTATTGAGTACAAGACTATCCAGAACCTTGCCTTTTAGGAGATGTATTTTCTAAGATACTTGGTTAATAGTGTCTAATGGTGGTATTTTGCTTCTCTATTCCCATATTATGCCTTGGACAACCTTCCAGCAAGAGATGGGAAGGGAAGAGCCAGGAAGGCAGGTGCTTACTCACCAATGCACTGGAGGAACAAGTCACATGTATCTGAGTCCTGAGGGTCTGCAGAAGGAAAAGTGTGTTAATCAGGAACAGAGGTTCCCAGAGAAATCTCGTTGATGAATGGGGTGGAGGCTTCTACCTCCTCTTCCCACACTTTGGATACAGGCCCTGGCATCCTCCCCACATTAGTCTTGAGCCCTTTACTCTCAGAAAGGCATGCCTTCTCCCAGGTGGGTCTAATCCTCAAGGATGGACACAGATTTCACAAAATCAGGCTCATAGATATTCAGGAGTCCAGTTAATTACCCAAACCAGAGTGGATGGATGCACAAGAACTGGTGAGATCAGGCCACCACCTGGTCCAGGCTCTTTGTCTGCTGCATCTGAAATGGTGACAGATAGCAGAACCACTGAGAAACTCAGTGTCACCATTCAGGCCCCAGCTCATTGTGAAAGAAATGGAGGACACTGCCCTAGCAGGCCCCGGAGCCTCCTTCCCGTACTCTTCTTTTCTGAACAGTCTGGCACAATGTCTACTGCAGTCGCACAGCCACTATTCTAACTCCAAGCCACCCTCTTCTTACACCTGGGTTAGCTCAACAACCCCAATGGCCACCTTCCAATCACCTGGCATCTGATACCAACCTTTTCTCTGTGCAGTCAGGGAGAGCTTCCTTCTCAACATGAGATGTTTACATAACACCTGCTTGTTATGAAATAGAGAAGCCACCTGGACTCCCCTTGCTGTGTTAATCAATAGGCTTTTACTAAGGACTAACATGTGCAGGGCTTTGTTTTACACATCTTAAGGCAATGAGAAAGATAAGTCCCTGCTTTTTGCTTTTATGGAGAAGAGGGAAAGTAGACAAGTAAGTGTAATAGTCACAGACAGAAGTAGTTGCTGGAAGGAAAAAAAAAATCAGATGGTGCTAGGATAGTGACAAACAGAGAGGACCAGCTTGGATCCTTAAGGATACAAGGGCTTCTTATGGAGAGGACACTTAAATGTAACCAGAAGGATAATAAGGATGTGGTTTATGTAGAGTAAGGGACGAACATTCTGAGTCAGCAAGCACAAAGACTTTGGGGTGGGTAGAATCATGATGCCATCTAGGAGATGTGGGAGGATAACTGAGGTGAGTTTGCAGAGATCATGGGTAGGGTGATGTGTGCTCTATGCAGGGTCTCAAAACGATGAAGGAAGATAAAAGCACTGCCTCCATGCCCAGCACATTGCTAGTGTCATACTAAATTAGTGCTAGTCAGGTGTTAGAACAAGTAGGGGTAAGATTTTTTTAATAATGGCCCTGTGTCACAGTTACTTGCTTTTGTGACTTTGAATAAATCAGTGTTCATCTCTGGGCATTCATCCTCTTGTCTTGAAATGAGGTTTGTAACACCTGCTAAATTGAGGAGTAGCTGTTCTTTGCAGAGGAGAGGCTCTCTCTAATGTGGAGGGTTTTTGAAGCTTTCCTGCATGCTAGCATTGTGCAGGATGCTGAAGCAAGGGAACCTCCCTTTCTCAGGCTCATCTCTGCCTGTCATGCTGAGAGATGAGAATGGCCTCGGCTTAAAGTAAACTCAACAGTCCAGTGTCCTTCCATCAAGAAAAGTAGAAAATAGTTGAGGTTTCCGGGAATATTCAGCCTTTGCAGAGGAATAAATGTGAATAAGGAATGTAAAATTTGTCTCGGTATCAAACTGAACTTCATCAAAACCCAGAAAGTAAAAAGGGCCTGAACTCAACACCGGTGTTCCAAACACCAGCACAGTCACTCAGGGTTGTGCTGGAGAGTGATTGTGACAAGCCCCAGGGAATATTTCAGAGGCAGCTGGGGCAGGCAACTTTGGAATCCAGCATAGAAGGTTTCTAATATTACATGCCACTTTCGATGGCTTCTCCCTTGAACACATGGTAATCAGTTCCTCATTGGTGAGATCATGGTAGCAGTACATCCAGTCACATCTAGCAAACACTTGATAAAATAGACCAAGAATTCAGTGATGTTGAGGCTCGTGTCTGTTTTCCTGCTCTTCTGCCTTACAACTCAGCATTCTGTTTGGCGTCTACTTGGCGTTCATTAAGTATTTGTGAGCAATTTAGAGAAGATAAAGGGGGTGTGGGCATGGCCATTACCACCGCCAGCTGATCAAGCTTTGTTCCCACTGTCTCCCGGGTTTAGTAAAATATGGACTCTGAGGTCAAGCTCTACCCTCACCCTTCTTCCCATTGATGGACAGAGCAATCCTCCCAGACTTACACAAGGGAGATAAAGACAGGAAGTGAGAGTCAGAGACAGTCAGTGTTCACAGACATTTGCAAGTATCTTTCCACTGAGTACCAACAGATTCCTGGGGAAGCATCTCTGGTCTTCACATGGTTTCCTTGTTTGGATTGCTTCTACTAATACTCAAGCCAGCTCAGTACCACCTGAGCAGACAGTGGCTGCTCAAACCCTTGTAGCAGTTCCCATTCCCACTCCCCTAACTGGCTCTTTTGGCATTACTAGGAGGTGAGAAGGGTAATGGGGGTAGAGGGAGGGTTAGAGATCTTATATCCTGGTCAGTAAATCTACAGGACAAAGCTTCTTTTTTGGCTTAATGGGGATCAAATCCAGGGACCTGCGCATTCTAGAGAAGCCTCTATACTACTGAGCTGCATCCCCAGTCATGCAAGATAAAGTCTATCGAGTGATGAGCCCATGGCCTCCAAGGAACACACATCTCACCTCTCATTCTGGGCTTATCCCAGTGATAGAGTGCTCACTTGGTCACAGGAAGTCCATCCTTCAACAGCTTGTAACAGAAGGTTACCTGCTATCCTTCCCTATGCAGGTCTGTTATCAGCCCTGCACTTGGAGGTCTATGGTTGGTCCTTCCTAAGTCTTATCTTCAGGCTGTACATCCCTAGCTTCCTCAACTGATCTTCAAGAACCAAGCTTCTAGATGATTTCCTTCCCCACTCAATGACATTCTTTAGTTCCTGGTCCAGAGCTTACCTGGGAACACAGACATTGTGATGGAAACCACACCAGAAGGGACACTGTGTTTGATGTCAATAAGATGTCAGGACCCAGGAAAAGGGTTCCCCCACTGGGGTGAGGGAGAAGAACCAACTGAGTAGCTTTGCCCAAGACTGAGGAAATTTCCATAATAGGTGTTTTTAGGGACTGAAACCTTAAAGGTCATGGTATATGTGAGTGGGGTGGCAGAGGAATGTGCTTTACGTGAGAGGTACTGACATTAGAGTTGCCTATTAAGCCAGGACTGTTTAGTTTTCTGCTCTCCTCCCACACACCGAACATTGTGAGCTCCTTGGGGGTGAGAACACCTACCCCTCCCTGTACCCCCGTGACCAGCACAGAGTCTAGCACTGCTGTATTGAGAGACTGAGGAAGGAAAAAAAGAAGAAACAGTCTGGGAGCTGAGAGAGACAGTTCTGATGCCCTGCACTGTCACCCTTGGGAATGGGAGGCACAGAGCTAGGTAAGTGGCAGCTTGGAGAGGCAAGGGATTGTGCATTTAACACACTTAAGGGGAGATGAAATGGAGCTCAAACAGAGCTGAGACTCTGATGCCCATAGTTCCTCAGAGGCAACAGAGCTCCATCCCACAGGGTCAGAGGATCTGGCTCAGAATAAGACCTGGGAGTCAGCAGAGGTCCAGATGATAGGTCACTGAACTGCTCCAAATTCCTGACTGCTGATGAAACATCCAGAACTATGTCCCTATGTTGTTTTGCCCTTCAATCCACTGCAAGAGCAAGAATTGAACAAAAGTTTTTACTGGTTTGTTTTTCCCTCAGTGACAGTTTGACAGGGACCAGGAGCTTCAACAGATTCTGGCATGGATAGAGAAACTGCAAACTGCTTGTCCTTGCTGGTTCTGAGGGGGCCAAGTTTTCTTTGATGTCTATGACCCTGACTGCATGAAGATGATTCTGGGGGAGATCAGGTGAGAGGCAAACCTCTTCATATCCAGAGAAGTTCCTCTCTCTTTGATGCACATTCCTGGCCTGTCAAAGTCTAGAAGAGAATGACACTTCAGCCACCATCCTACATGCTTTTCCGACCATCCTCCCAGGCCACAACCAGCATATGGGCAACCAGACTCAGTACTGGATATTTCAAACAGCTGTGCAGGGTCAAATTTCTTTACCTTTTCTTTCTTTCTTTTTAAGTTGAACTGAGAAAATATCTTATGTAAATTGCCCTGTATCTGAAAAACACATTCAAATCCCCACTCACTTAGTTGTCACCCTTCTTGGTCACAGGATGATTTATCCACCATACATTGTTTAAAAAAAGTCTCTGCCCTAACTTTTAGCATTGAGAATAAAACCTGCATTCTTTGCCATCTAACCAACCAAATCCCTGGGGTTCTCTGCCACTGGTACATAGAACTTGCCTTTCTGACCGGAACTGACTGCAAAGAGAGAGACAAAGGGGTGTTAGGCAGTGGGAGCTGACATTGAACAAACTCAGAGTCGTGAAGAAATCATGGCAGGTAAAAAGACATCCTCTTTAACAAATGGGATTGGGAAAACTGAATATCTACATGTAGAAGACTGAAAACTAGACCTCTATCTTTTCCCCCAAACAAAAATTAATTCAAAATGGATCAGAGATCTTAACGTAAAACCTGAAACTACTATGTGAAAAACACAGAGAACACACTTGGAGATACAGGAATAGACAATGACATTCTGAATAGGACTTCAATTGCTCAGGAAATAAGAGTGAGAATTGACAACTGGGATTGCACAGCAAAGGAAACAGTCACCAGAATCAAGAGACAATCTACAGAATGGAGAAAATCTTTGCCAGCCGGTCGTCAGACAAGGTACTGATACCCAAAATATATAAAAAGCTCAAAAAAGTAAACACAAAAAGAACAAATCATTCAACTAACATATGGGTAAATAAATTGAACAGATAGTTCTCAAAAGAAGTACAATTGGCTAATAAGTACACGAAGAAACGTCCAACATACTTAGCCCTGAAGGAATTGCAAATCAAAATAACACTGAGATCTCATGTCATCCCAGTCAGAGTGGCTATCATCAAGAAGACAGACAACAACAAATGTTGGGGAGAAGCTAGAGAAAAGGAACCCTCATACACTTTTGGCAGGATTGTAACCTAATGCAGTCACTAATGGAAATTAGTATGGAGTTTCCTCAAGAAACTAAAAAATAGAACTACCCTATGATTCTGCTATACCACTCCTGGGCATATATCTGCAGGAATGCAATCAACATACAATAGAGGTACCTGCCACCCATGTTTATTTCATAATAGCCAAGCTATGGAATCAGGCTAGATGTCCACCAACTGAAAAATTGATAATGAATGTAGTGTATATACACAATGGAGTATCATTCAGCCATGAAGAATAATGAAACTATGTCATTTTTTTAGGAAAAAGGATAGAACTGGAAATCATCACATCAAGCAAAATAAACTAGTTTCAGAAAGACAAATGTTGCATGTTCTCTCTCATATGCAGTCTCTAGACCTAAAAAAATAATTACACAAACATAAAAGGGAATCTGGGGGAAAACAGAAAAAGGAGACAGAGAGAAAGGAGAGGGTGCTGCAGGGGTGGATATTATCAAAGTACCTTGTATACATGTATGAAAATAGAATAGTGAAGCACATTAAAAATTATAAAAAAGGGGGGGTGACAAATGCGAAAGAATAATACAGAGGGTGAATTTGAACAACGCACATTATATGCATATATGGACATATCACAATGAAATTCCTTTGTTTTAGCAATTAATGTATGCTAAAATAAAAAAAGAACTCATGACAGCCCATGGTCTGAACCACAGCTGCCTCAGGACTGCCTTATTTGTCCTGTGTTTCTAACTAATGCCTTATTTTTCAGACCTGAAATCTTATGGTTCCTTTAGAATCTGGGTATGTAATCTAAACTAGGACTGTGGTCACTTGCCATTTAGGTTATCCAAGCACTATCACTTGGGGTCACTGAGAATAGTTGGTGACAGGCCACCACTGTGGTGACCCATCTCTAATTGTAGCCCCAGTTTTCTTCTTCAAAACAGAGTCTCGCCTCTTCTTCATTCTGCTATGAGAACTTCTGAGGCTCAGAAGTTCTTCCACATCTTCTTCTAGTTATTTCCAAACATTCTAAACATGATATTGAGACTGTCTCCAATCTGCCCTCATCTCTTTTGCAAGCATTATCTGGCATCTATCTCTGGTCACATAGCTGTATCAGCCTAATGGGGAAATTCACATTCCTGGAAATTGTCAGACTTTACCATCTTTGTTCAGGAAATTCTGCCTTCCTGATTTTCTTCTACCTGGAATCCCACCATCTCTCTCTCCAAGTCTTCCCTCTGATCCCAATGCCCATGGACATAACCATCTGAGGCCCAGACTAATGTTTGATCACATTGAATGGGTAGATATATGTCCAGCATCAATGCATGTTGAGCCCAGCCTTCCATAATGTTATTCTGAAGTCCTACATAGGAATCATGGTGGACTCTGTCCAAGTGATGTTGGTGAGTCTGTCTCTCCCTCTCACATTCATACACCCACAGCACACACTCAAATTAAACTCTCTAACACAGAAGTCACCAGATACATTTTCTTTGAATAACACCCTCATATCATTATTGTGAGGCAAGATTCCTAAAAGTAAATGGGACAGCTTAAAGGGTGGATATGCTTGTGATCACAGCACTTACAGGTTAAGGTAGAAGAATCCAGAGTTGGATTCTTCTATGTAGCCAACTGGTGCTACATAGCAAGACTCTGTCTCAAAAAACAAACAGGGCTGGAGCATTGATCAAGCTGTACAGCACATGCCTACCAAGTGAGAAGTCCTGAGTTCAAACCCCTGTATCACAAAAAAAAGAAAACAAAAAACAATTGGGACTAAGAGGACCAAGCCACCAGAACGGAGCCAAACTGTGCTCATTGTCTAAGATCATCACAGTGGTTAGAGGGCCCACCTCCTTTCCAAATACTCAGCACAGTGAACTGGGAGCAGTCCACTTTGCAAGACTACCTGTCCCTAGGTGGCCTGGGCAATGGCAGTTTCAGTGGCAGCACTGACTTCCTGGGATGTTAGCCAATCAGGCTCTATCCTGTCAAGGTATCTGCATGGAACTGATTACCCATGCAGTGAAATGGACACCAGGTCCAGAGTCTTACAGCCAAACCTACCATATCATCACTTCCCATGAGACTCTGATCCTGACCTCACAGCACTCAGTGAACTTTTGATGAGTGGAAAGGAATTGATGTCCTAGTATGGCCTCCC
Organism: Castor canadensis; assembly: GCF_047511655.1. NCBI lineage: Eukaryota > Metazoa > Chordata > Mammalia > Rodentia > Castoridae > Castor > Castor canadensis. The sequence continues at coordinate 126,634,329 of NC_133392.1, forward strand.
ATTAGGAGTGTTCTTGTAGGCCCATAGGCTTTCTTTTCCTTGACACATTTTGTTCTTAGGACTGGATTCTAACAGTCTTGAAGCCTAGCTTAGATTTCAGAAAACTGAAGGATTTCTTGTTGCCCCAGGAATTTATTTTTAATAAACTAAGAGGTCATAATTGATTTCCAGATTTCAAAATGGAATAAAAATATGTTTAATTTTATAATAAAATGTTGTTAGAAATAAGCATCAGGTTACAAATATTTATTCATGGGCTGGCAGATTGGCTCAACCGGTAGGGCACTTGCCTAGCAAGCATGAGGCCCTGAGTTCAAACTCCAGTACAAAAAAAAAAAAAAAAAGAAGAAGAAGAAGAAGAAATATTTATTCATGCTGTTAACTTGCTAAAAGTTGTCTGACTCAGGGAGTTGGAATTGAGTATATGGAGTTGGAATTGAGTATATGCAGATGCAGAAATGTGACCAGTCTAACCAGCACAGCTCTTCCGAGGAAAAAGAGGAAGTCAATATCTCCTTCCCACCATGAAACAAATGGGAGCAGTTCATCAGCCAGGACTTCCCACACCAGATCTTTCCCCATGTCCCCTGATTACCCTCCATCATAAAGTGTGCCTTCAGTCACCAGGGCAGTATCCAGTCAGACAGATCAACAATTTAGAAGCAGGATATTTGTTTTTACGAACAAGTGTGCATTCACACACTTGAGAAGCAAGTGGGACAGCTTGGATTCCTATCACCACACAAAGCAAGATTCTGACCCCAGCCCTAGGAAAATCTCCAATTCTTGACCAGGTCCATTCCTACACCAGCCACAGAACCTTGATCCCTAGCACAGGTGGACATGCTATCTTTTAAAGGCCTGAAAATTATAAGGCTTTAAGACAGAACTGAGGTATGCCTCAGTGTTCTCTGTCCCCACAATTGAGGGAATTTCTACCCAGAGCCCACTTTGTTTGTGGGTCAGACTGCTCCATGACCAGTTTTTTTTGTACATCTATTTCAGTATGACAACCATGTTGATGGGGGATCTGAACAATCTGGACTTTTTTTTTTCCATTTTTAGGAATGTCATCATAATGACACCATTTACAGTCTGACCTCTGATTGTGGCTTGTCCCACCATACCTGCCAGTTCACCTTGAAAAGAAAGGTTCTGACTTCCCCACTTGTCTCCTTCCTTTTTACCAGGCTCAGCCCAAAGTTGATTATGACCCATCAGACAGAACCAGTGCCTGGATATCCCTGTAAGGTCCTGGAACACACTCAAACTAGAAGCCACCCAAGTACAAGAGCTAAGATGTTCAGGTATCTGGGTGTTATATGAGAATTACTGGAGCCATCACACTGTTACGTTGACTAGGACCACCCAAGCAGCATTCTGCAGGGATCTGATGGGCTGTACTCCTAAGTAGGGACCTCACTAGCATCAGATGGTACTGTACTCCCAACTCTGATGTACACACCTACTACCATATGCATCCTGAGTTCTTTCTGTAATGTTTTATCAGTATATAATATTAGTATAAGGGATTTCATTGTGACTTTTTCCATATATGCATACAACATACTCCAGTTTGGTTTATTCCCTTCACTATTTCCCTTTTCCCCCCACCACTTCTTAAAATGGCTTCAGTGTTCCATATTTATACAAGTGTGGAATATAAATTGAACATATTCACCCTTCTTTACCCTCTCCATTTACCCTCCCCCTCCTGCTGATACCCTCCCCTTAACATGACCTGTTTTACATTGCTATCCTTCATTGTTTTAAATATCTGTTCGTTGTTAAGTGGGGTTTTTGTCTTGGTATTTTACCTGTGAATAGACTTTAATCTGTCTAGCCCCTTACTCTTTTTGCCTTACCCTGTGTTGTTCAACAGCTTTCAGTGCATTTTGTTGTGTTTTGATCCTACACAGGTGTGATATATTTCAATATTATTCATGCTCTATTATTTCCTTCTTTCTGTCCTTCCTTAGTCTCCCCTAAGAGTCCCACTATTGGAAACAGTTCACATATACATATGAGAGAAAACATGCAATCTTTGTCTTTGTGAATCTGGCTTACTTCACTTAACATGATGTTCTCCAATTCCATTCATTTCCCTACAAATGAGAAAATTTCATTCTTCTTTTAGCTGGATAATATTCACCACATTTTCTTAATTCATTCATTAGTTGCAGGGCATCTGGGCTGTTTCCATAGGTTGACTATTGTGAATAATAATGCTGCAATAAACATGGCTGTGCCGGTGTCTTTATTGTATCCCTACTTATATTCCTTTGGATGTATTCCCAAGAGTGTTACTGCTGGATCATATGGTAGTACTATTTTTAGTTTTTTAGGAAACCTCCATACTGCTTTCCCTGGCAATTCTAGTAATTTACATTCCTACCAACAGTGCATGAGGGTTCCCTTTCCCCCCACATCATTGCCAAAATTTGTTGTTGTTTAAAATCTTGATGATAGCCATTCTAACAGGAGTGACATAGAATCTTAATATGGTTTTAACTTGCATTTCCTTTATGGCCAGGGGAGTTGAGCATTTCTTCATGTGTTTTCTGATCATTTGTACGTCTTTGAAAATTTTCTGTTCAATTCATTTGCCTATTTCTTCACTGAGTCATTGATTCCTCGGGAGTTTAGTGTTTTGAGCTCCCTGTAAATTCTGTTTTTTAATCTCTTGTCAGATGTATAGCTGACAAAAATTTCCTCCCATTCTGTGGGCTGCCTCTTCAGTCTGGTGACCATTTCCTTTGCTGTGAGAAGCTTTTTAGTTTCATGCAGTACCATTCATCAATCCTTTCACTTAATTGCTGAGCTATTGGAGCTCTATTTAGGAAGTTATTGCCTATATGTTCCCTACTCTTTCCTGCAGAAGTTTCAGGCCTCACATTAAGGTCTTTGATGTGCTTTGAATAGATATTTATAGAGGGTGAAAGACAGGGATCCAGTTTTAGTCTTTGACATGCAGATATCCAGTTTTCCCAGCAATATTTGTTGAAGAGGCTTTCTTTTTCTCCAGTGTATGTTTTTGGCTCCTTTGTCAAAAATCAGGTGGCTATAGCTGCATGGATTTATATCTGGGTTTTCTATTCTGTTCTATTGTATTTGTGTCTATTTTTGTGCCAGTACCATGCTGTTTTTATTGCTGTGGCTCTGTAGTATAGTTTGAAGTTAGGTATTGTGATACTTCCAGTGTTGCTCTTTTTGCACAGTATTGCCATGGCTATTTGTGGTCTTTTGTGCTTCATAAGAAATTTAGAATTGATTTTTCTATCTCTATAAGGAATGTCATTGGAATATTGATGGACCATCCTGAGTTCTGTAGGACAGTTTGGGGCAGAGGTACATGTGCCTACAGGGTGTTGCTATAAGTCTTGGTGCTGTTTGGTGACTATTGTTCTGGGACAGACCAAATGATCAAGCTGAGGAATGCTCACCTGCAGGACATGGAGAGAGGAAAAGGCACTTACATTTCACCAAACATTCTCCTATTCATCAGAGTGAGTGGGGGATGGGATTGAAGTTTTATCTGGAATTCCAAGGTGAGGGAAAAAATTTGGTTTCACCCATAGCCTCCTCCAGTTGGAGATTGAGAGCAATTTATTTGACAAGAACTTGCATGCTGAGGTGGACATGGTCATATTTGAAAATCAAGACACCACAGCCAGTGGCATCTCCTGGCATGCTTTGACCGTGAACTCTGAGCAGCAGCAGAGGTACAAGGAAGAGGTCCAGAGGCTCCTGGTATTGGAGCCTCCATCACCTGGTTAATGAGAGTGCAACAGGTGGGAAAGTACTGTCTTTCTGGTGGGAGTGCCCTGGTCTTTAAGGCCCTGACTGCTCTTAAGATGAACATGATTTCTGGGACCACCTAGATGAAGTGACCTACAATACCATGTACATTAGGTTGTATCTACCAATACTGATTGTTTGTAAAGAGTTCAGCCAACTACTGGCCTTTTCTGATGGACACACCCAAATGTGTAAGTTTACCTAAGCATTCAGCATGGACAAGGACTGGAAATCCATATGTGCTTCAACAGTTCTGCATCTCTCTTGATCTTCTGTTTTTCATCAGTAAATTAGATCATTACTGCTTTGAACTTAGGATGAGACTATGAAATTCTTGACACAGAGCAGAAGTCAGCAGTCTCAATAACTGTGCATCAGCCTCTAGATTAAAAGTTTATCTCTTTGGCAGACAGAATGCCTGAGTCCTTCAGTTGTCCACTACTGGGGAAGAACTCAGTGTTTCAGTTGCTTACACCACTGTGTGATGAATTTGAGGGAAACCCCTTAGCACGGACACTTGTTGCTCCTAGGGATGCAAGCTGGGTGAGGAGGGGGGCAGAGGCTGTGGAGCAAGTGTGAATCTGTCTGGTCCATAAGCTGCCAAGCTCCCTGTAGCTGACATCAGTTTCCAGTACACAAAGAATAGAAACTTCTAAAGTGAATGCAGCCAAAAGACAGACAATTGACACTTGACTAGCCCCATCTTCAACCTACATATAAAATCAACCTGTATACTAGGAACAACAAGAGAATCTAGACAATTTTCCTCTACCTGAGTGGTGCTGAGCATCAGGCCTAGTGCCTTGAGCACGTAGCAAATGTTTGGTTACTGATGAGAAACTGCACCTCAACCTTTTATATACACAGTCCTACTGGAATATGGAGGATATTTGAACCAAAATACTCTACGCGATTAAAACTGTCAGCCAATAACTTGGCCTCAAATTTAAAAACACCTCTGCAGAAACACAGGAAATATGGGAAAAGAACAAAGTAATATGCTTCCTCCAAAAGACTTCAACTCCACAAGAATGGAGTCTAATGAATTTGAAGTAGATGAAATTCCAGTCAAAGTAATTAAAAACAGTGATTGTAATAATGATCAATGAAATTAAAGAGGACACATATAAAACACCTGGATGAATTAAAAGAAAACACAGATAAATAGCTGAACAAATTAAAAGAAAATACAAATAAGCAGCTGAATGAAATAAGGAAGACAATGCAGAATATGAAAGAGTAATTGAATAAGGATATGGACACCCTGAAAAAAATTGAAATTCCATAGGGGAAAAGCTCAATAAGTCAAATAAAAACTCAAATAAGAGCCTATCCAATAGACCAGATCAAGCTGAAGATAGAATATCAGGACTTGAAGACAAGGTAGATGAACTAAAACCATCAGATAAGGATAAATAAGAATGTACAATGAACATGGAAGAACTCTGGGACATCTTTTAAAAGCCTGAACTATGAATTATGGGCATAGAAGAAGGAGAAGAGGTATAGGTTACAGATATAGAAAACATATTCAATAAAATAAGAGAAGAAAATTTCCTAATACTTGGGCCAGAGATGGTCATTCACGTACAGGATGCTTTCAGAACACAAAAAAAGAAAAAGCCTCCATGTATCATATTATAGTTAAAATGATAAGTATACAGAACAAGAAAAGAATACTGAAAGTTGAAAGAGAGAACCATATCATCTATAAAGTCAAACCCATCAGAATAATTGCAGGTTTTTCAACAGAAACTTAAAAGCAAAGAAGGCATGAAATGATGTATTTCAAACCCTGAAAGAAAATAACTGCCAACCGAGATTACAGTATCCAGCAAACTATCCCTCATAATTGAAGGAGAAGAAAAAAGCCTTCCATGATAAAGAAAAAAACAAAAGGAATTCATGACCAACACTACCACTGCAGAAGACACTCAAAGAATCCTACATACAGAAAAGGAAGATAAAACAACCAGGAAATTATGAGGAAGAATAAATCTTTCTAGATGCATAGCTTAAAATGAGGATTAGGAAAGAACAAAACAATGCAAAAACAACAAAATTACAAGCATTCCTACAAACCTTTCAATTATAATTCTGAATGTCTGTGGTTTCAATTCTTCAATCAAAAGACTAGTAGATTGGATTTTGAAAGAAGACTAAACCATGCACAGGTGGCTCACACCTGTAAGCATAGCTACTCAGGAAGCAGAGATCAGGAGGATCATGGTTCAAAGCCAGCTCAGGCATCTCAGCATATTTCATTTGCATTTCAGTTGTGGAAAATGATTTGAACATCTTTCATAGATTTGTTAGACATTTCTGTATATTCACTTGAGATGTGCACATGCAGATTATATTTCCATTTAAAAAATCAAATTATTTTTTGTGTTAATATTCTTTTAGTTCCTTATGCAATTTGAATATTAATCCTTTGTCAGATAAATAGGTGACAAATATTTTCTTCCATTTTGTAGGTTGTCTCTTCATTCTGTTGATTTGTTCTTTACTGTGTAGAAACTTTTTAGTTTGATGCATTCCCATTTGTGTAGTTTTGTTTTTGTTTCTTGTGTTTTGGGGGCACTACCAAAAATATCATCGTCAGTGTCATTAACATGAAGTGTTTCTTTGTTTTATTTTATTTTTTTTATTTTGTGGCTCTGGAGTTTGAACTCAGGGCCTACACCTTTTTATTTATTTATTTATTTATTTATTTATTTTTATTATTCATATGTGCATACAATGCTTGGGTCATTTCTCCCCCCTGCCCCGACCCCCTCCCTTACCACCCACTCCTCCCCCTCCCTCTCCCCCCCACCCCCTCGCTACCCGGCAGAAACTATTTTGCCCTTATCTCTAATTTTGTTGAAGAGAGAGTATAGGCAATAATAGGAAGGAACAAGGGTTTTTGCTAGTTGAGATAAGGATAGCTATACAGGGAGTTGACTTACATTAATTTCCTGTGCATGTGTGTTACCTTCTAGGTTAATTCTTTTTGATCTAACCTTTTCTCTAGTTCCTGGTCCCCTTCTCCCTTCTTTTATGTCTGCTTCTAGTACTCTCAGACTTTCAGGTCTTATAGTAGGTTTTTGATCCATTTCATGTTGATTTTGTATAGCATAGGTGACAACGGTCAATTTTTATTCTTTTGCATATGGTATCTGGTTTTGCCAGCTTCATTTAGTAAATGTTCTTGCTGTTTTGTCAAAAATCAGCAGCCTGTAAATTTTACTTTATGTGTTTTATTTTTACTTATGTGTTCTCTATTCTGTTTCATTGGTCTTTGTGTCTGTTTTAATGCCAATACCATTCTGCTTTATTTACTATGGCTCTGTAGTATGTCTTTTTTTTCTGTTTATTCATATGTGCATACAATGTTTGGGTCATTTCCCCCCTCTTCTCCCTGCCCCCTCCCTTTCCCCCTGCTCCATCCCTCTCCCACCTTACTCCCTTGCTTCCAGGCACAAATTATTTTGCCCTTATCTCTAATTTTGTTGAAGAGAGAGTATAAGCAATAACAGGAAGGACCAAGGGTTTTTTGCTAGTTGAGATAAGGATAGCTATACAGGGAGTTGACTTGCATTGCTTTCCTGTAGATACGTGTCACATTCTGAGTTGATTCTTCTTTAACTGACCTTTTCTCTAGTTCCTGGTTCCCTCCTTCTATTGGCTTCTGTCACTTTAAAGTTTCTGCATTAGTTCTTTTGTGTTAAGGACATCAAATGCTATCATGTTTTTTGGGTTTCTTACCTATCCTCATACTTCCCTTGTGTGCTCTTACCTTATCATCCCAAAGTCCAATCCCCCTTGCTGTATTTGCCCTTGATCTAAAGTCCACATATGAGGAAGAACATACTATTTCTGGTCTTCTGGGCCTGGCTAATCTCACTCAGGATGATGTTCTCCAGTTCCATCCATTTATCTGCAAATGATAAGATTTCGTTTTTCTTCATGGCTGAGTAGTATTCCATTGTGTACAAATACCACATTTTCTTTTTTTTTTAATTTTTATTTTATTCATATGTGCATACAATGTTTGGGTGATTTCTCTCCCCTTCCCCCACCCCCTCCCTTACCCCTCAGCTCCTTCCCTTACCCACCCCACTCCCTCCTTTACCCCCCCTTACCCCTCGCTACCCAGTAGAAACTATTTTGCCCTTATCTCTAGTTTTCTTGAAGAGAGAGTATAAGCAATAATAGGAAGGACCAAGGGCTTTTGCTAGTTGAGATAAGGATAGCTATACAGGGGGTTGACTCACATTGATTTCCTGTGCATGTGTGTTACCTTCTAAGTTAATTCTTCTTGAACTAACCTTTTCTCTAGTTCCTGGTCCCCTTCTCCTATTGGCCTCAGTTGCTTTAAAGTATCTGCTTTAGTTTCTCTGCATTGAGGGCAACAAATGCTATCCAGGTTTTTTGGGTGTCTTACCTATCCTAATACCTCCCTTGTGTGCTCTCGCTTTATCATTTGATCAAATTCCAATCCCCTTATTATGTTTGCCCTTGATCTAATGTCCACATATGAGGGAGAACATATGATTTTTGGTCTTTTGGGCCAGGCTAACCTCACTGCTTCCTGGCTGCATAAAATTCTATTGTGTATAAATACCACATTTTCTAAATCCATTCATCAGTAGTGGGGCATCTTGACTGTTTCCATAACTTGGCTATTGTGAATAGTGCTGCAATAAACATGGGTGTGCAGGTGCCTCTGGAGTAACCTGTGTCACATTCTTTTGGGTATATCCCCAAGAGTGTTATTGCTGGATCAAATGGTAGATCAATGTTTAGCTTTTTAGAGGCCTCCAAATTTTTTTTTCCAGAGTGGTTGCTCTAGTTTACATTCCCACCAACAGTGTAAGAAGGTTCCTTTTTCCCAGCATCCTCGCCAATACTTGTTGTTAGTAGTGTTTCTATTTTCTTATATCTGCTGATGCTTGCTTTGTGCCCTAGGATATGATCTATTTTGGAGAAGGTTCCATGGGCTGCTGAGAAGAATGTATATTGTGTAGAAGTTGGATGAAATGTTCTATAGATATCAACTAGGTCCACTTGATCTATGGTATATTTTAGATCTAGGATTTCTTTATTGTTTTTTTGTTTGGATAACCTATCTATTGGTGACAGTGGGGTGTTAAAGTCTCCCACGACCACTGTGTTGGAGTTAATATATGCTTTTAGGTCCTTCAGGGTATGTTTGATGAAATTGGGTGCGTTGACATTGGGTGCATATAGGTTGATAATTGTTATTTCCTTTTGGTCTATTTCCCCTTTTATTAGTATGAAATGTCCTTCTTTATCTCATTTGATCAATGTAGGTTTGAAGTCTACTTTGTCAAAGATAAATATTGCTAATCCTGCCTGTTTTGGGGGGTCATTGGCTTGGTAAATCTTCTTCCATCCTTTCATCCTAAGCCTATGAATATTTCTGTCGGTAAGATGGGTCTCCTGTAAGCAACAAATTGTTGGATCTTCCTTTTTAATCCAGTTCATCAAACAGTGCCTTTTGATGGGTGAATTAAGTCCGTTAACATTAAGTGTTAGTACTGATAGGTATGTGGTGATTCCTGTCATTTAGTTGTCTTAGTTGTTTGAAGGTTTGATTGTGTGTACCTAAGTTGAGGTTACTCTCTACTTTCTTGCTTTTTCTTTTCCTGTAGTTTGGTGCTGCCTGCCCCTTCATGGTTATGTTGGGTTTCACTTTCTGTGTGCAGAATCCCTTGAAGAATCTTTTGTAGTGGTGGCTTTGTGGTCACATATTGTTTTAGTTTCTGCTTATCATGGAAGACTTTTATTGCTCCATCTATTTTGAATGATAGTTTTGCTGGGTAGAGTATCCTGGGGTTGAAGTTATTTTCATTCAGTGCCCGGAAGATCTCACCTCACGCTCTTCTTGCTTTTAATGTTTCTGTTGAGAAGTCTGCTGTGATTTTGATGGGTTTGCCTTTGTATGTTGTTTGCTTTTTCTCTCTTACAGACTTCAATATTCTTTCTTGGGTCTCTGTACTTGTTGTTTTAATGATAATATGCCATGGGGTAGTTCTATTTTGGTCTGGTCTGTTTGGTGTTCTGGAAGCCTCTTGCATCTGTATGGGAACAGATTTCTCTATTTTGGGAAATTTTCTGTTATTATTTTGTTGAATATATTACACATTCCCTTTACTTGCACCTCTTCTTCTTCAATGGCCATGATTCTCAGATTTGGTCTTTTGATGGAGTCAGTGAATTCTTGCATTTTCTTTTCACAGGTCTTGAGTTGTTTAAATAACACTTCTTTGGTTTTACTTTAATTACCATTTTATCTTTGAGTCCTGAGATTCTGTCTTCTGCTTGTTCTATTTTGCTGGATAGGCCTTCCATATTTTTTGCAATTCTGTTTCATTCTTTTTTCTGAGGTTTTCTATATCCTGAGTCACTTGCTCTGTAATGTTGTCTATTTTTGTTCTGAGTTCATTTATCTCTTTATTAATCATGTTCTTTGTTTCACTTTGGAGTTTAAACAGTACTTTTTTGGTTTCTTTTAGTTCTTCTTGTACTTTCTCAAATTCTCTATTTTTGTTTTCTTGGAATTTCTTGACTGTCTCCTGTACATTTTTGTTGACCATATCCAGGATCATCTCTATAAAATTCTCTTTGATTACCTGTAGGATTTCTTCTTCTAGATTATTCTTGTGGGCTTCATTGGGTTCTTTGGCATAGTTTATCTTCATTTTGATGGAGTATGGATCTTAGTATCTGTTTTCTTCATTTCCCTCTGGTTCCTGTACTAATTTTTTGCTGTGGAGAAACTGTTTTCCCTGTTTTTTCTGTCTTCCCATCATTGCCCTTGGTGTTGTTATTGTCCCTGTAATGTGTGCAATTAAGTATTTTCTAGCTTGTAATATTAACAATGGGGATATTTAGGATGGAAGGGTGAGAGGAGAGAGAAAGCAAAGAAGTTAAAGAAAAAGGGAAAAACAAATAAGTAAAACAAACAAACAAACAAAAAGTTTCAAAGGTATAAACAGGGCTAGATAGAGTACTAATCAACAGTAAACTAAACAGGCATTAGAGAGATAGAGAGAAGATTGAAAAAAAATCTCCAAGTTCAAATGCAATAAAGTTTCAGTCTTAATAATTTTGGTTTTAGTCCCTCAGCCTCCAATTCTGGAGATGGTGTCTCAGAAGTAGTTCTGTCATTATCTCATCGAATTGGGAAAAAAACCAAACCAAACCAAACCAAACAAAACAAAACCAAAATAAAGCAAAACAAAACAAAACAAAAAAACTCCACAAAGTGTCCCAAGTTCAAATCTAATACAGTTTCATTAAGTTTTTCAGCATACAGGTGTAGTTCGGTTGTTGTCTCATCAAAGGAAGAGAGAAAAAAAAAGAGTCTGGTGACAGTTCTGTGAATGGCTATCTGAGGCTATGGCTCACCTGCCCGCTGCTGTCAACCTGCTGTTGCTGGAGACATTATTTATGCAGATCTCAGGGGTGAGCTTAGCACTCACCTGGCCCCTCAGGCTTTGTTTACTCAGAGTTCTCCTGTGCGCAAGCCTCTGCTACAAGCTTTCCCCTTTCCAAGCACACTGGGGGAGGTGACACTGCACCAGCTTTCTCATACCTGTGTGTTTATTTACAGTTCCCGTGGGAAGTGGGTCTTCCCCCTCTCCTGTGGAGTTTTCCTCCCATCTCCACTTTTACAAGCTTTCCCGCTCCTGGTTGCTGGGCGTGTGCCGCTGTTCCTGCCTTCTCTGGCTGGCTTGTTATGAGGGATTTCCCCTCCCCCCCCTTTGGTGCTCAGGGCGCCCCACCCTCTTTGCTACGTGTCTTTTTTGTTATTGCTTATTATTCAGTTTCTCTTTTTTCCCTGGTGGTTGGTCTGTCCAGGGGGCTATGCTGATCTGGCCCAGGGTTGTCTGTGGGAGTACCACATACCGCTTAGCTCACCTTGTGGTCTGCATCTTCCCAAGTGTTCTGGGGCTGGCGTCTGGTGGTGGCACCAGAGCCCTCCTGGTTTCTCTGTTTAACAGAAGTTAACCAGCAGTGTATGAGAATTCCTTTTTCCCCACATCTTCAACACCTGTTGTTAGTGGTGTTGCTAATGATGGCTATTCTAACAGTGGTGAGGTGGAATCTTAGTGTGGTTTTAATTTGCATTTCCTTTATGGCTAGAGATGATGAGCATTTTTTCATGCGTTTTTTGGCCATTTGAATTTCTTCTTTTGAGAAAGTTCTGTTTAGTTCACTTGCCCATTTCTTTATTGGTTCATTAGTTTTGGGAGAATTTAGTTTTTTAGGTTCCCTATATATTCTGGTTATTAGTCCTTTGTCTGATGTGTAGATGGCAAATATTTTCTCCCACTCTGTGGGTGTTCTCTTCAGTTTAGAGACCATTTCTTTTGATGAATGAAGGTTTTTAGTTTTATGAGGTCCCATTTATCTATGCTATCTCTTAGTTGCTGTGCTGCTGGGGTTTCGTTGAGAAAGTTCTTACCTATACCTACTAACTCCAGAGTATTTCCTACTCTTTCCTGTATCAGCTTTAGAGTTTGGGATCTGATATTAAGATCCTTGATCTATTTTGAGTCAATACTAGTATAGGGTGATAAACATGGATCTAGTTTCAGTTTTTTGCAAACTGCTAACCAGTTTTCCCAGCAGTTTTTGTTGAAGAGGCTGTCTTTTCTCCATCATATATTTTTAGAGCCTTTGTCAAAAATAAGTTGGTTATAGTTGTGTGGCTTCATATCCAGGTCCTCTATTCTGTTTCACTGGTCTTCATGTCTGTTTTTGTGCCAGTACCATGCTGTTTTTATTGCTACTGATTTGTAATATAGTTTGAAGTCAGGTATTGTGATACCTCCAATGCTGTTCTTTGCTGAGTATTGCCTTGGCTATTCATGGTCTCTGTGTTTCCAAATAAATTTAATGGTATATTTTTCAATCTCTTTGATGAACGTCATTGGGATTTTGATGGGAATTGCATTACACATGTAGATTGCTTTTGAGAATATAGCCATTTTTACTATGTTGATTCTACCAATCTGTGTGCATGGGAGATCCTTCCATCTTCTGTAGTCCTCCTCAATCTCTTTCTTTAGGGGTTTGTAGGTCTCCTTGTAGAGGTCATTCACATCCTTTGTTAAGTTTACTCCAGGGTATTTGATTTTTTTTTTTGAGGCTATTGTGAATGGAATTGTTGTGATATATTCCTTCTCGGTTTGTTCACTTTTGGTGTATAGAAAAGCTAATGATTTTTGCACATACCCTCACCTTAATCTACTTTATTCACCCTCCACCCTTCCCCCCAAATCCCCCTCCACAGTCCTGTCTTTCATTATTAATACTTAAGTTGGTGTTCAAAAGGGTTTCTCAATGTATCTCTGCTGTGAGAATACTTTACTTTGGTCTGTTCAATTCCTTCCATTACCCCTTTCCCTCCCACTCCCGCCCCATTTTTCAACAGTTTTCAATATATATCCTTATTTTCTCTACCTTCACAGATGTTGTTTTAGGATATGGTTGATATTCTATCGTACTCTTTTCCTTTCCTTCTTTCTCTGAGCTCCAGAGTGGTTCCTATATTACAAACATGTTCTACATATGAGTTTGTATAAAATCATGCTTGTTTTTTGTGTATATATTTATCTTTTGGATCTATCTTCCATGTATGAGAGAAAACGTGTGGCCTTTGTCTTTCTGGGCTTGGCTTACTTCACTTAACATGATGTCCTCCAATTGCATCCATTCACCTTAAAACCACATGTCATTATTCCTTCTGGCTGAGTAAAACTCCATTGTATATATATATATATATATATATATATATATATATATATATACACATTTTCTTGATCCATTCACCAGTTATAGGGCATCTGTGTTATTTACATAGCTTGTTTATTGTGAATAATGCCACAATGAACATCCATGTACAGGTGTCTCTATTGTATCCTGACTTATGTTCCTTTGGGTAGATGCCCAGGAGTGGTATCACTGGATTATATAGCAGTTCCATCTTTAGCTTTTTGAGGGATCTCCATACTGCTTTCATAATGGTTGTACTAATTTGCATTCCCACCAAGAGTGTATAAGTGTTCCTGTTTCACCACATCCTTGCCAATATTTGTTGTTATTGCCTTTGAAAGTGGCCATTCTAACTGAGGTAAGATGAACTCTTAGTGTAGTTTTGATTTTCATCTCTTTTACAGCCAGGAAAGTTGAACACTCTTTGTGTACTTACTGGTCATTTGTATCTCTCTCTCTCTCTCTCTCTCTCTCTCTCTCTTTTATTTTTAAGAATTCACTGTTTAATTGATGTGCCCATTCTTCACTGGGATGTTGATTCTTTTTGGGTTTTTTGTTTCCTATAGATTCTGGATATTAGTCTCTTATTGCATGAAAATTAGGCAAAGATTTTTCTCCCACTCTGTTGGCAGTCTCTTGAATCTCGTGACTCTTTCTTTTGCTGTGCAGAAGCTTTTTACTTTGATGCAGCCTCATTTGTTCATTCTTTCTCTTAGATGTTAAGCCTTTTGAGTTCTGCTTAGGAAGCAATTCATTATACCTATCTGTCCCAGTGTAGTTTCAAAGTTTCAGGCCTTATGTTTAGACCTTTAATGTACTTTGAGTTGATTTTGGTGCAGGGTGAGAGACAGGGATCTAGTTTCAGTCTTCTACATATGAATATTCAGTTTTCCCCACAATATTTGTTGAAGAGGTTGTCTTTTCTCCATTGTGTGCTTTGGGCTCCTTTATCAAGATCAGTTGGCTGTAGCTGTATGGGTTTGTCTGGGTCTTCTATTTTAATCCATTGATCTTCATGTCTGTTTTTGTGCCAATACCATGCTATTGGTATGGTATTTTTATGGCTCTGTAGTGTAGTTTGAAGTCAGGTATTGTGCTACCTCCAGCATTGGACTTTTTGCTCAGAATTGCTTTGACTGTTAGAGGTCTTTTGTGTTTCCATATGTATTTTAGGATTGATTTTTTCTATCTCTGTGAAGAATGTCATTGGAATTTTGATAGGAAATGTATCGAACATGTAGATTGCTTTTGGTAGTATGACCATTTTCACAATGTCAATTCTACCAATTCACGAACATGGGAGATCTTTCCAATTCGGATGTCTTCTTTGATTTCTCTCTTCAGTTGTTTATAGTTTTCATTGAAAAGGTCTTTGGTTTCCTTCATTAAATTTATTCCAAGGTACTTTATTGTTTTTAAGGATATTGTAAATGGGATTTTCCCGATTTCTTTTTCAGTCTGTTCATTGGTATATAGGAAGGCTATTGATTTCTGTATATTAATTTTGTATCCTACTACTTTGCCAATAGAGTTTATGATTTCTAATATTTTTGGTAGAGTTTTTAGGGTCTTTTAGGTATAGGATCATGTCATCTGCAAATAGGGATAGTTTGACTTCTTTTTTCCCTATTTGAATCCCTTTTATTTCTTGCTCTTTTCTTATTGCTGTGGCTAGGAATTCCAAAACTACATTGAATAGGAGTGGGGAATTCTGGCATCCCTGTCTCTTTCCTGACTTTAGTGGAGGTGTTTTCAGTTGTTTTCCATATAGTATAAAGTTGGCTATAGGTTTGTCTTATATAGCCTTTATTATGTTGAGGAACATTCCTTCTATTACTAGTTTCTTCAGAGTTTTTGTCATGAAAGCACGCTGGATTTTGTCAAAGGCTTTTTCTGCATCTATTGAGAAGATCATGTGGTTTTGTCCTTGCTTCTGTTTATATGCTGTATTACACTTATAGATTTAAGTATGTTAAGCCAACTTGGTCATGGTGTGTGATCTTTTTTAATGCATTATTGAATTCTGTTTGCCAGTATTTTGTTGAGAAACTTTGCATCCATATTAATTAAAGATATTGGCCTGTAATTTTCTTTTTTGGTTGCCTTTTCCTTGGGTTTTGGAATGAGTGCAGTGCTGGCTTCATAGAATGAGTTTGGTAGTGTTACTTCCCTTTCTGTTTCCTGGAAAAGTATAAGGAGTAATGGTATTTGTTCTTTAAAAGTTTGGAAAAATTTGGCCATGAATCTATCATCTCCTAGGCTGTTCATTGTAAGGAGGGTCCTTACTACTGCTTCAATCTCATTCTTGTTATATGTCAGTTGGGTGGTTAATGTTTTTTTGGTTCAATTTTGGTTGGTTATATGCATCTAGAAATTTATCAATTTCATCTAGATTTTCCAAATTACTTGAGTATAAGTTTTCAAAGTATTCTCTAATGATTCTATGGATTTTGTTGGTATTTGTGATTATTTCCCCCTTTTTGTCTCTGATTTTTATTAATTTGGGTCTTTTCCTTTTGTCATTTTGGCTAAGGGTTTGTCAGTTTTTTCAAGGAACCAAGTTTTTGTTTGGTCTTGATCTCAGCCCTGATTTTTATTATTTCTCTCCATCTGTTAGTTTGGGGTGTAGTTTGTTCTTGTTTTTCTAGAAGTTTAATCTACCAATAGGTTGCTTATTTGTGAAGTCTTTGGGTTTTTTTGTTTTTGTTTTTGTTTTTAATGTAGACACTATATCTATAAACTTTACCCTTAGCACAGCCTTTGCTGTGTCCCACAGATTCTGGTGGGCTGTATATTCATTATTATTAGATTCTAGGAACTTTTTGGTGTCTTCCCTTATTTCTTTGGTCACCCACCAGTCATCCAACAGTGGGTTGGTTGTTCAGTCTCTAGGTGTTTGAATATTTTCTGTGGTTTCTTTTGTTGTTAAGGTCTAGTTTTATTCTGTTGTGATCTGATATGATACAGGGGTCTATATTAATTTTCTTCAATTTTTTGATACTTCCTTTATGTTCTAAAATATGATTTATTTTGTAGAAAGTTACACAAGCTACAGACAATAATGTGAATTGCATGGTTGTTGAGTGAAATACTCTGTAGATGTTTATTATGTACATTTGGTCTAATGTGTATAATAGTTCTATAGTTTCTTTGTTGATCTTTTGCTTGGATGATCTATCTATTAGTGACGGTTGGGTATTTCAGTCTCCACTATCATCATGATAGGGTTTATCTGTGCTCTTAGGTCCATTAGAGTATTTTTTAAAAATGTAGTTGGGTGCCCCTGTGTTTTGTGCATATATGCTAAGAATTGATATTCCCTGTTAATGGATTTTTCCTTTAATTAATATGAAGTGACCTGCATTGTCTCTTCTGACTGATTTTAGTCGGATATGAGTATACCTATTCTTGCTTATTTGTGGGGTCCTTTTGCTTGGAAAACCTTTTTCCACCCTTTGACTCTAAGCCTCTGTTCATTTTTTCAGTGACATGAAAATCTCTTGTAAGCAACATATGGTTGGGTCTTGTATTTTTTAACCCAGTCTGCTATTCTATATCTTTTTTACTGGAGCATTGAGGCCATTGACATTCACTGTTAGTATTGAGAGATGCATGTTGTTTCTAGTCATTTTTATTCCTCTGTTGCTATTCCTTGTTCACTGGTCTTCTTGGTTAAAAGAGTTTATTCTTTCTTGCATCTTCCTGTCTCACTCTAGTTTCTTCTGTGTATGAGTCTTTTAAGTATTTTCTGCAGTAGTCATGTAGTCTGGCTTGGTAGTCATGAATTCTTTAGTTCTTGCTTTTTGTGGAAGATTTTAATTTCTCCTTCAATTAGGAAGGATAGTTTTGCTGGATAGACTAGCTAAGTTGATAGTTGTTTTCTTTCAGGGCCTGAAATATGTCTTTTCACTACCTTCATGTGTTTAGATTTTGTGTTGAGAAATCTGCTGTTCAAATGAGTTTGACTTTACATGTGACTTGTCTTTTCTCTTTTGTAGCTTTCAGAGTTCTTTCTTTGTTCTGTATGCTGAGTGTTTTGATTATGATATGTCTGGGAGTGTTTCTTTTTGGTCCAGATGTTTTGGTGTTTTGTAAGCTTCCTACACCTGAAAGACCTTCCCTTTTTTGATGTTGGAGAAGTTTTCAGTTACTATTTTAGTGGATAAGTTATCTATGCCTTTAGTTTGTACCTATTCTCCTTCTTCTACACCCATGATTGGTAGGTTTGGTCTTTTCATGCTGTTCCAGATGGCTTGCATATTCCCTTCATATTTTCTTAGCATTTTTTCATGATCTTTTACTGTTTGATCTAATTCCTCTATTTTGTCTTCTGTTTCTGATACTCTATTTTCAACTTGCTCCATTCCCTTTGCCAAGCTTTCAATTGAGATATTTATTTGTTATATTGAGTTCTTTATTTCAGATTGATTATTTTTCATATCTTTATTGATTTCCTCTTTCATATCCTGCATGGACTTCATAATTTCATTCATCTGTTTGTTTGTATTCTTTTTGAGTTCGTTTAGTTGTTTGTTCACACCCTCTTTGAGATCAGACACTAGCTTTTGAGTCTCTTCTTTGAGTTCATTAATCATTCTTACTTTTATTTTTTGGAATTCAATATTTGATATTTTCCTTCTCTTTGCTGTTGTTTAGATCCTTAGTGGTGGAGTTGGCTTTTGAAGGAGAGCTGTTGCCTTGCTACTTCATGTTTCTGCATTGAGATTTACGCATCTAGGGTTGCTTTTGGCTCAGAGGTCAAATGCCTTGTGCCCCCATGGTTGAGGTTTCATGAAGGATTGTATGGGATGTGATTGAGCTCTGATGTGTTTTCTTGTCTCTTGATGGTTGGGTAGAGGCTCAATAGTATTCCCTTCTGCTTCTTATTCTCAGGGTGCTGGATTCCACCTCCTGTTCCACTTAGGGCAGGGAGGCTTAGCTATTAAAGTTACCACAGCTTTGAAATTACTGTAATCCCTCATAAAGATCAGTTATTGCTATTGTTCCAGTATCTTGGTTGTCTATTGGAGAGAGGATGTATCTTCATTGTTCTGAAAGACTAAAGATATTAGCGATTATGTTGGGAGGGAGACAGAGGGAAAGCTCTAGTGGGTTATATGAGGTGAGAAGTTTATATAGCAGGAAGGAATGAAAGTTTAGGTATTAAAAGGGGATGATTGAGAAGACTGGGATGAGATGAAGAGGGTAAGTAGATGTTGAAATAGGTGAGAAGGTAACAATAAAATTGAACAGATGGACAAACAGTTATGGACACAACAAATTGCAAACTTGATCTGAGAATCAGTTTAACCAATAGTATTGATAGTGAAGGAGGATTGTGTGTGGGTGAACAATAAAAGGGAAAAATAAGAGCTAGGGAGAGGTTGTGGTTTTTGTTAGGTTGAAAATGTGAGTTGGGGAGGGTAATACAAAGGGAAAAAAGAAGTGGTATACCATTAAAGACTGAAATGCGGATTACAGGTCTCTCCTGTGATGATGGCTCAGAGTGGAAAGAGAAGGATATGGCTTGAGAGAAAATTGGGAGGCAAGAAAGCAAAGCTACTGTTGGAGTACACAGCCCAAGAAGATATAGGTAGACCAATATAAAATCTACATCACAGTCTTAATAGCAACAAACACAAATTTTACATTAAAAGATTGTGAATGTTTTAGTACTCTTGAGAGCAACTTATCCCCACACCTTTCTTCCACTAGATGGCAGTCTAATTGGCTACCTGCCTGGAATGGTATCTGATGATGGGAAGGAGGGGGTGTTTGGAGATCTAATCTGGGTCTCTTGTCACTTTGCCAGTCTCTTGCCATTACCTGCTGCAGCTTTCCCTTCTTCTGGCTCCCCAGAACTTACAGTCTACAGTTATACTCAGATGCAGGATTTTGCCAGAAGTCCTCACTGACAGAAGACTTGGGTGCCAGCAGTTCCTTTGAGGCCTTCAAGCTAAGGGTTCTGTGGTTGCCCAGTTCTGGGATGGTCTTTGTCCTAAGGTAGCCACATGCAACATGTCAACTTTTTCTCATGGGGTTATAGCAACTTTCCTCAGGGAGAGGGACACCAAAAATCTGAGTGGAAGGCTCTTGTGGTGCACATTATTGCTTTTCTCCTCTCAGTGGAGGAGCAAGAGCTTCTGCTCTGTGAGGAGGGAGCAGGGACTCTCAGGCGGGTGCAATGGGGAGTGCTGGGCCTCTGTATGAAGTAGGGAAGCAGGCCTCCTAGCATCCTCAGAGTAGTAGAGCCTGGAATGTGGAGATCTCTTGCATGTGGCAACGGGTTTCCTGGTGCTGAGTAGCACCACAGGTAGATACCACAGGTATCTGTAGGCCAATGGTGGGTGTATGCCTTCTGGGGAAGGACCCTGGGGTCTGCTTGTGTGGGAGAGTGGGTTTCCCAGTACTGAGCAGGGCCACTTTGCAGGGCAGACCGCTACAGGATACAGGAAAGCAAAACTGGAAGTTGTGTGCCTTCTGGCATCCATGGAGCAGAAGGTCCAGGGGATTTCCCCCACAAGGATTTCCTCTGTATTTCAGGGCATGGGGTGGCAGGTCATGGAACAGTGAGGAGCACAGAGCTCAGAGCCTCTGTGTGTGCAAGAAAAAGGGACTTACCCTGACTGTGGAGGAGTGGAATCTTGGCGCTTTCAGAAGCAAGGGATCTGGAGTGCTATCTTGTGAGCCGTTTTTTCACAGTTAGTTGCTTCTCTCTTTGTGGATTCAAAGAGGACTCTGCTTCTGTCTGGTTATGGAACTCTGTGGGTGTCTTTTGGGTTTCCCAGTGTCTTCCTTTTTCAGGGTTTGGAGGCACTGGGATTTAGGGACGTTAACAATCTGCCACTTTGCTGCCTTCTCCCCCCTTTCTCCATTTTAAAAACGATTTTTCACAGGTTTCATTATTTTGTTTTCACACATGTATATAAAGTACGTCAATCATTTCACCTCCTTTTCAGTCTCTCTTTTCACCCTTCCCCCTTTTGGTGGTTACCACCCCAAAACAGTCCCTGTCATTAATTTTTTTAAGGTCTAGATTCTGCATATGAGAGTTAATATGCAATGTTTGTCTTTTTAAATCCATGCATTTTCCTGAAAAAGACATAATGTTATTCTTATAGCTGAAGAACACTCCATTGGGTGTCTATGCCACATTTTTCTTATTCATCAGTTGATGCCACCTTTATTCCCTAATGATCCTCTGGATTTCATTGGTATTTCTTGAATATCCAATTTCCATCCCTAATTCTATTAATTCCAGTCTTCTTCTTTCTTTCAGATAGTTTAGCTAATGGTTTATCAATCTTATTTATTTTTACAAAGAGCCAAATTTTTGTTTCATTGATTCTTTGTATTGTTTTTTAGTCTCCATTTCATTAATTTCTGCCCCGACCTTTAGTTTTTCCTTACATCAAATTCTCATGGGTTTTGCTTGTTCTAGATTTTCTAAGGGCATGACATGCTGATGAATGGGTCCGAGGTGCTCAGCTACCATGGGTTCTTGTTCTCTAAACTTTAAAGTATTAAGGCAAGGAACACTGGAAAAGTTAAGGCAAAGTTATTTTTTATTGCTACAAAGTGAAAGCAAAGGCTGTTCAGAGAGTCAAGCAGTGGGATCTGGAAACTGGTCGTCCACTAAAATGCTTTGGGATTACCCTTTTATTCCTCTTTTAGCTTCCCCTTTTCCCCCCTCCCTCCAAAGTTCACTGGTCCCTGGAATATGCATTCAGAGCTTCTGCTTCTTGTGGTTTTGTCATCTCTGTTCTCAGCACATTCTTACTGCAGGTGGGGACTTTTGAGAAAAACCACCAAGCCTCCTCTGCTGCTGCAAAGATGGTCTCACAGTCCCTGCTCACAAATTTAATTAGACAAGCTGCCCACCAGGGCATTGCTGAACATTGCATCACTCTCCCTTTCAGTGCGTCATTTGGTTATTTTTTTTTAAATTGCTCTGATTTTAAATGTAGATACTTATTGCTATAAACTTTTCTTTTAGCACTACATTTGCTGTGTCCAAATGTTCTGGTAATTTGTGTTTTCATTTTCATTTGATTCTAGGAATTTTTAAATTTCCTCCCTGATTTCTTTGATGAAACACTGATTATTTAAAAGTAAGTTTTTTAGTCTCTACATATTTGAAAATTTTCTATAGTTTCTTTTTGCATTGGTTTCTAGTTTTATTCTATTTGGTCTGATAGAATAGAATGTTATTTCAAATTTTTAAAAATATTTGTTAAGACTTGCTTTATGTCCGAAAATATGATCAATTTTGGAGAACATTCCATGGGTTGCTGAGAAGAAGGTGAATTCTGAGTCTGTTGGGTGGAATATTCTGTAACTGTCCATTAGGTCCACTTGATTATGAAGTTGCCTTATTGATTTTTTTTCAAGATGACCTGAGTATTAGTGAGAGTAGGGTATTAAAGTCACCATTGTTATTGTGTTTGTGGACTATCCAGTAGTGCTTCCTTTATGAAACTGGGTGATATGATATTTGATGTGTATATGTTTGCAATTTTTATTCCTTCTTATGGATTATTCCCTTTATCAATATGAAGTGATCTGCTTTGTATCTTCTGAATAATTTTGGCTTAGTGTCTGCTTTATTAATTATGAGTGTGTCTACTCCTGCTTGCTTTTGGACACTGTGTAGAAAATTTTTTTCTATCCTTTATGCTAAGCCTGTGCTTGTCTTTATCCATAGGGACTCCCCCCAAGCTATCCACCTGCTTATTAGAGGTGGGAGGGAAGATCTAGGGGATCACTTGCTTTGGAGGGCCTGGACTTTCAGTCCCTCTTCTCAATCCCACCTGGCAACAAACTCTTGCCAGAATGCTATACCTGAAGATGGTTCTCAGTGCTTTCAGACCCTGTCCAGCTGTTTGCCTCCCTATGTGGGGGTGGGGAATAAACTGTGTAAATCATGTGATTCAGAGGGCCTGGACTGGGAGCTCTTAGATCCACCTGGCAGCCAACACACATAGACAGAAGGCAGATCCCAGAGCTGAGTATCATGCCAGGCATAAGTTTGGTGCTCTGTTTCTGCTGTGACTCTTCTCTAAAGAATTTCCCTGAATAATAAGGCTTAAATTTATTTCAATATGTGTAGTAGATAACTTCTTTCTACTTAGAAACAATATACAAAACATAGCAAATATGGAACACCCCCTGCAATGTTTGTGAGCTGCCATATGAACTAGAGGCTCAACCTAATCATCATCTCCTTTACATTAGTGGTTAGCCACAAAGTCTCTGGAGCCATACTGCCTGGGTTAGAGTTCTGGCTGCACCTCATATCAAATGGATGACCCTGGGCATGTAGCCTGTCTCTTTTGACTTTAGTTTTCTAACATTTACTGTGAATTTTTTAAAATAAAACTGTTCTATGGGATTGTAGTGAGAGGAAGTATATAAAGTTCTTTGCTCAGTGCGCTAACTGTAACTAACTGTTTCTGAAATATATTTGTGTTTTACTCTTTGCATTCTACATATTGAATTTGACTCTGGGGAAAATAACAAAGAAAATGTGAAGGTAATGGACTTTAGGATGAGCACATTTAATTGGTTGCTCTTTTATGTCAGATCTTCCTTGCTTTCCTGACCCAGCACTCTCTATTTAGTAAATTCCTATTCACCCATCCAGATGTTATTTCCTTTATGCTTTCCCTTCTCTGACAGGTATTTCATTCCTACAGTACAGCCGTATCATAATTTATTGTACTAGTGTGCCTTTTTTTTTTTTTTACAGTACTAGGGTTTGAACTCAGGGCTATACCTTGAGCCACTTCACCAGCTCTTTTTTGTGATGGGTTTTTCTCAAGATAGTCAGCTCAGGCTTTGAACTGTGATCCTCCTGATCTCTCTCTGCCTTCTGAGTAGGTAGGATTACAGGCATGAGCCACTGGTGCCTGGCTACTTGTGTACCTTTCTAACATTAGCCACTAGACTGTGAGGTCAAGAAATATTTGTGGAATGAATGAATGGGTACCCTATGGGGTGCTTGGGAAAAAGGTTATTATTCCACATTTAAAAGAGAAAACGCCAAAGCTCAGAGAAGATAACCTGTGTCTACATATGTAGTGAGGCTGTCCGGGCCTGAGTCTCCTGCATCCAAGTACAGTGCTCCATTCACCAGTACAATCACTCTGCATCATGTTGGACAGTGGATATGAAAAGTTCTAGGGAATATTTCAGAAGCAGCTTTGTAGGACAACACAGAAGGTTTCTAATGACCCCTTTGAAATCTCAATGGCTCTTTTCCCTTGAACACATCTCTATATAATCAGTTTCTCATCACTGAGATCCTGGTAATGGTACAACCACCCACATCTACTGAACATTTGATAAACTGGACTGAATCCCTGGAAATTAATGTTGATGTGTTAAATTAAAAATAGGACTATCTGTATCCGCCTTTCTCTCTTTGAGATATTAACAAGGTCCCAGCTCCTTGGATGGGTGGAGAATATCCTGTCTAGCAAAGGGAAGTTCTTAAGCACACCTATTGTCCTTGTATTTTGGGTAGGCCAAGATGACCCCTCCCTGTTTTAGCAGCCATCTTACCACCCAGATCCATTATCATTGACCATGTGCATTCCTCTGGATTGGAAAAGATAAGACTAAGAGATGGGAGTGCTCTCTACTCCCATTCCTGCATGTGTGTGTTGGAGGCAGGGTATATTTCTATATCTTTTGGTTTTATTTCTCATTACTTCTATCCTGTTATGTTGAATTCCTTTCCTAAAAAACTTCACTATTATTTTCCAAGCCACTTGTGCTACATAAGGAACTGGCCTGTATGAGGGACTTGACTGTCAAATGAGCTTTCAAAATGTTAAGTGAAACTGGATATCTAACCAAGGAAATGTTTGATAAAATTAATCTAGGCTTATTACAACAATGGTAGTTTGCATTTTGGTTATTAAACAGTATCTGGGACTGGTTTGGGCAGAATATTACTCTGTTTAAAACTCATTTCATTGCCAATTATTTTTTACCAAATACAATGTTGCTTTTAAGCAATATGCTTGGTTTTAAAGAAGTTCTCCTATATACTTCTCATAAGCCTAAGCTCCTGGACATAGCTATTGTGACACCTTTAAATGACTCCATCTTGAATGTTTTGAATCCACAACAAATAATGTTTCAAAGTTATTCCCTTGCTACTTTACCAATACTGGTATCATTCCTGGGATGGTCTGCTGATTTAAAAGTGTATTAGTCCATTTGTATTTATTTCTATCCCTTGTCAGAAAAGATTTTATAATACTGCTTGTTCTAGCCAGAGAAATACCCCAAAACACTATTCAGTTTTTGTAATTATTGACTGCTGGCTTCCATCAGCCAAACTTACCTTGATTTGGTAGTTAATTCTGTGCTGGTTGCAGAGTTCATTTTGAGATTTTTTTTAATCACTCAGCAGATTGTTTTCCTTTATATTATCATTTTTTTTATGTTGCATGTATCTTTTGGTATCAGTATGACTCTGCCCAGTATATGATAGTTCTGCTGATATTTTATCATTTATTGATGAACATATCTTCTTTAAGAGTTTTTTTTAAAGACCTCAGTAAACTCAATGGATAAGTTTTCTTCATAATTCATTTGGAATTATTTACTACATTCTCTTCATCTTGTCTAAATTCATCTCTTGCCAGATGCAAGAACTGGGGTACTTATTCAGTAACACTGAGGAAACTGAGTTTAAACTAAGTAAAAATTCTTTTAAGTGGTTCTAATAATAGTGAGTGCCTTGTATGTGTGTCTAAATGATGTAAGATCATTTATAGAGTTAAAAGTATATGCATGTAAAGTGAATAATTATAGCTCTTTTATCTAAGGTACATTGTACCTAATAAGGTCTTTGACATTTCTGCTATTTTTTATGGCAAATGGTAAGAGGTCTACTATTTAGGCTTGACATCTGCTTGTCTTGGCTTAGATAAACATTGTTTTATATATATGCTATGCAATTGGGGGTTAAAACAAGGGCTAGTTGGGATTACTGACACTGCCTTCTTCTAACTAGTGGAAAATCTAGGGTTATTGATTTTATCAGTATGTTCCACCCTTTATTTTACCTAACCAAAATTCAAGGCTTAAACTGTAATGCTAGCGGTTACTGACTCCTTTATATGTTAAGTATATTTATGTTCTCCAAGTATACAAGCCCTCTAAAATACAAAGTTATAAAAAGATGCTGTACCAAGCTGATGTCATCCAAATTAAAAATAGTAGTGATGCTAGCCTTTTGTAGATTTGTGCATATGTTCCTAATTGTAATAAGAAAGGTTTAATAGAGCTGTATAAGTTGGAACTAATTATACTGTTTTGTTAATTGAGAAACTTTGTCAAAATTTAACTATGGTTATTTTAAGTTTGTCATTATAGTTCAGATCCTTCTGTAACATTTACAGACGAGCCCATGGAAAATGACTCTGACAAGTACTTATCTATCAACTGAGTCAGACATTCTTAAATATTGGGGTTGTTTTGTATTTTCCTTGTAAAGCTTTATAGTTGCTGTCTGTTGACATTTTACAACTACAGAGGATGCCAATACATCCTCTATAGGATAGACAAAATTAGACTTAATTAAGTCTTCATGCCAGAATAACAATTCCTACATCCCAGGGCACCCTGGGAAAGATGGCTCACGCTGCACCAGTGTCATGCCCAGGATATGTGGCTGGGAGGGACCAGATCAGGGGGTCCCAGCAGGCAGCTTGAGGTACTCCATGGTGCCTGTTCCCCCTACATTCACTTCTCCCCAGGAGCACAGCTGGGACATGCTGTGCTGGGACACTCTATGCTACCCCATTCTCCCCTCCTGTTATGAAAGAGAGGCATGCCCCCATGGCCTGCAAGTGTCATGGAAATGCTCACTTCAAGGTTGAGTTCCTGCCTGCAACAAATGCATGTGCTAAGCATGGGTTTGGGACCCATCGCTTCTTGCTGCAAACTAAAAGACCTTTCTCTTTCTCCTTTCACTTGCTCCCTCACACCCCTACTGTTCTCTTTACTCCTTCTAAGCTTTAGTGGAAAATGGTGGTTTCCATTCAGAATCACAAGACTGACCTGAAAAAAATTTTAAGCCTCTTTTCTTGAAGAAAGCTGTTAAGGGATGGCAGAGTGGCTCAAGTGGTAGAGTACCTCTCCTAACTTAAGTAAATGACCCTAGTAAAGGTCTATCCCAGCTCTGGGTATTTGCAATCACTCTTGACTCTAAATCCAGTGCTTTACCCCCAAAATCCTTCATGCACAGATAGGGACAGTGGTCTCCTGGAGGAAGTCAGACATGAGGAAGGGTACTCATAGCTAAGCTAATTCTGGAGACATCCAGATGTAGAAAAATTCCATATGGATCCAAATTAGAATGCCTGAGGACCATTGGGAGTTCCAGATACCAGGAAACTCCTTTTTCCCTTTACCTCTCAAGTACTTGTGGGACAAGCTCATATCCTGACTGGCAAAGAAAAAAAAATAACCTGAGGTATCTTAATGTCCACAACCCAGCATGTGGCCAGCAATGCTTATTAGTACTGGCAATTTAACACACTTTGTAAGGCCCTCTTTGTTATACCAAACTGAGATGATCTGCTATGTATATTGTCCCATAACTGAAAAAATAGAGTTCATATCTATACTGACTTGGGCTTGATACCTGTCTTCAGTAATGGGATGACAAAGTCACCGACCACTGAAGAAAACCACAATTAGGCAAGATACATAGGTCTAGACACTATAATAAGGAAGTAAAAATTGAAAAGCCAGAGAAGCTATCCTCTCTTATCTCCTTTCAGTTACAAGAATTGGGAGACTTAAAGGGGTTACCTGGATCTGCTTTCCTCTTTGAAATGCAGTTGCAAAGTTCCTTGAATGGGTACAGGGAAAGACTCCCCTGACAAAAGGAAGTCCCCAAATCACCTATTGTCCCGGTGTTTTGGATGGGTATAGATAACATCTCTATATTTTAAAATAATACAGCACCCATCTTAAGCACTCAGAACCACTGGCTAATGATTAGGGTTGCTAGACTTCTGATGATGCATATTCTCCCAGTTCAGAAAGTTTAAGACCACAGATATGAACCACCGTTTTGAGTCTTTACTCCTGTTTCCTACATGAAGAACAAGAAATGTCCCCCCCACACACTTCTTACTTTGTCTTGTTAAACTGAAATAAATCCTTGCTAAAGATTTTATTTTGTGAAACTCCTTGCTGTGAGATGCTTTGAAATGCTTTTAATATTTGTGGGTCTCAAGGACCTGTGATTTTGCATGAAAAATGGGAAGTTGTGGCAACACCCTCACCCCTCTTCCAGTGACAAGACTTTGTCTTATTCTTTGGCTTTGAAGACATGGTTTACGTGTCTTTAAAAATCCTCATGGCAGTCCAGGGGTGCTCAGCTGCTAGTACACAGAGTCTGACTTCCTGAATCCAATTAATATCAGGTCAGAGATAGATAGCATTTGGAGATGACAAATGATAAACTGCTAACACAGTCAAGAACGTATGGCAACCCCTAGCCTCAAACACAGCTGCCTCAGGGCCGACTTATTTGGGCACTGCCGGGTTCCTATAAACCCCTTTCTTTTGTTTAAGGCACAAAGCTTCATAATACCTACAGATTTATGTTCCCCTGGGTTGGTACATGCAGTCAGTCTCCTGTTAGGTCTGCTTAATGCCATATCTCTGTTCCACTGAAAACAAGAGTTGACCACATTCATGACTCATCCCTAAATTAAGCCCCACTTCTTTTCCATCTAGATCTCACTCCTTCTTTTATCTGATATGAGTTCCCCTGAAGTGCAGCATCTTTAAAATTTCTTCTGTTACCTCCAAACATCCCCACCTTGACATTTATGTTCCATCTTGACTTTCCTTCAACTCTTTCAACTTTTATCTCACATCTTTCATGCTCACATCAGATGTACCAATGTAACTGGGTGATTCACATTCCTGAAAAGTACACTTTTTCCTGCTTTTGCCCATGATTTACCTTCTTCTGGGCTTTCTCCCCCTGAGGACCTTGCTCCATCCCTGCCAAATTATCCCCAGTTGTCCCACTCTACTACAAACATACACACAGCCATCTCTGACCCAGAGAATGATTAGCCTCTGATAAATGGTGAGAAGTGGTTCCAGCACCTGAGGATATTGACCCCTGTCTTCCACTATGACATTCTGAAGCCTGTATCAGAATCATAGCAGATTCAGTGTGAGTGATGCTGGTGAATCTGTCTCTGTCTTCCATTTCCACACAGTTACTTATATACTCCACTCTCAAACATATGTACACACTGATACAGTCACATGAAACAAATTCTGAAGACATTAGTTTGAGTACAAGGTTTTCTAATGTGGGTTGCATAGAGAGGACTCAAGCACCAGAATAAAGTCACACTTTGCTCATTATCCAGGGCAAAAAGCATTATGGTGGGTACAGGCCCAAGTGTTCAATATAGTATACTGGCATAGTAATTAATCCCACAAGAAAGCAGGACTACATGTTCCTGCCTTGCCTGGAAAATGGAAGTATCAGTAGCAAGGAGGCACTTTCGCTGATGTCACTCAATCAGGCTTGGCCTGGGTGTCAGAGCTTCTATGTGGGCTGGAGACACCCTTGAAGTGAAATAGACACCAGGTCCACATTCTCACAACCAAGCCTGCCATACCATTCCCTCCCCTTAGACGCCTCACAGTGCTCAGTAGTGAGTGAATAAAAAGGGATTGAAGTCTGTGATGGCCCTGATCAGACTGCTCATAGAGGCCCAGTAGACTTTTCATTTCCTTGATAATTTTATTTCCAATTTTGGCTTCTAACAGTTTCTCAGGTCTAGCTTTGTGCTCAGAAAGCTGAAGTGTGCCACTGCACTTTATTCCTAACAACAAGAACAAAAACCAGAAATAAATGAAATTCTCATTAACCAAAATATCATAACTGAATCCTAAAACTTAAAAAGTAATTATGACTTCATAAGAATATATATTTAATTTTACAATGAAAAGTGGTTAATATCAGGCATAGTTTATTAACATTTGCTTCACAAACTTAATTTTCTGAAAGAAGATGGTCTTTAAAGTGAGGGACTCTGAAAAGAGTACCTGAACAGGGAGGGGGCATAGTCTATTAGTGTAGACTTTCTAGGGGGAATTGAAGAGGTCAAACTCCCCTTCTCATTACAGAGCAAATGGGAGCAGCTTAACCTGGGGGATTCCATCTAGAAATATTCCAACACATATCCTTAATATCCTTGGAAATCATCATGAAGTATGCCCTCAGCCACTAGGGAGGCAACCAGTTGGACCAGTCAGTAAAAAACCTTAAGCTACAGGATTCTTGTTTTTTAAAACTGGTATGGACTCACTTGAGCCCCAAGTAAGGCATCTTGAATGCAAACTCCACAGGAAGCAAGATGGTGACCTAGGTCCCAGGTAAAGCTGCAGTTTCACAAATATTCCATCCATGCTTCAGCCACACACCCATAATTCATAGCATAAATGGAAACTTGGCTGGTCATGCCATCTTCTAAAGCCCTAAAAGCCACAGAAGTGTAAAACAGAAGTGATGCCTACTCCACTGTTTTAGAGAATCTTCAACTAGAGCCCACTTTGCCACCAAGTCAGACTTCACCATCTCTAGTATGAGATCTTAGGCAGAGGGAGGTTCAGTGAAGGACATCTTTATGAGGAGATGCTCTAGGGAAAGGGAGCTAAAATGCTAAGGTGTCAGGTACTTTTCAGGTGATTAACAGTGAAATCAACTTGGTAATATTGAATGAATTCCAACCCAGCAGCATTCAATAGAGTCTCTATGGGCTGTGATCCTGAGCGGACCATTACCTATATCAGATGGTGCCAGACTCCCACCCCATGACCCACACACTCACTCCCACAATATTCCTGATCAGTAAAAGGCATCCAGATTGGGGCAGGAGGCACACAAGCCTACTGGGGTTTGCTGAAGCATTTGGGTCTTCCTGGCAACTGCTGTTCTAGACAGTGATCAAGCTGAGAAAGCTCAGCTGTGGGCCAGTGGCATACTAGAGAAGGTCAGAAGAAATTGGCACTTGGATTTCCCTGACACCTTCCTGTTTGCCAAAGTGAGCATGTGGTGAAAGGGCTGAAGCTGTCTCCAGAAACCCAGAGTAAAGGACAAACCTGGCCTTCTCACTGCATCTCCTCTAGATGGGGAACAGGAGTAGCTTATCTAACCAGGACCTGTGTGCTGATGTGGGCACCTTCTTATTTGGGGTTCATGACACCATAGTCAGCAGCATCTCCTGTGTTCTGGCCATGCACTCCAAACACCAACAGAGGTGCAGGGAAAGTCCAGCGTCTCCTGGGTAGAATAGAGTCTCCATTACCTGGTGAGTGAGAGCTCAGCAGGTGAGAGAGTCCTGCCTCTCTGGTAGGGGGAACCCCTGGTCTTTTCATGGCCTACCTGCCTTTCATGATGGACTTCTTTTCAGGTACCACCTTGATCAGATTCCCAAGACCACCATGTGCATCAAGGAGGACCTGCAGCTTTATCTACCATTACAACTGTGGACAAAGAGCTAAGCAAACCTGTCAACTTTCTTGATGGTCACTCCTTACCTAAAGATATGAGCTTATCAGACTCACTCACTTAAGTGTTCAGTGTGCACAAGGAGGACAGAAATGCATCTCCAGGTCCCCTGTTTCTCATCAGAATATTGGATCCTTACTTTGAAGTGAAGATATAGCTTATGAAATGCTATATACACAGCTAGACTTAGTAAAGAACATTAAGTTAATGCTAGACTGTACATGTGGGCTGTAGATATTAGCCCTCAGATTTTACTCTCTGTGTGGAGGAGTTCAAAGAATCAGAATGGGGCAGATAGAGAAGTGGACTTTCTTTTTAGGGTCAAGTGAAATGAGGGAGATCGGGAAAACCTATTTCATAGGTCAGATGTAATCTAGTTTTAGAGAAGCGCTCAGATTGATGGAGGAAAACAGTTTTTGACTACATAGGAGATGCCTTCTGTGATAGAAGCACCAGCTGACATATTCACCGTTGCATCTTTTCTCAGTCGTTCCACAGTCTACCTGTGGAAACTTAGATAGGATAATCAATTTTTATGAGACTCAGGTACCTATGACATATAATGGTGTGTACAAAGACAAAACTCCCAGAAAAAGTATTGAAATGGACAGCTGTGATAAAAAAGGAAATCCACAAAGATGTCAGGAATCACTGAGGAGAAAATGAATACCCATAAACCTTATATATAAGTAGGAGAAAGAAGATTTTCTTGAGTCAGTAATTTTCTGAATTCTACAATGCTGAATCAAGTGTCACAGAATTGCCTCCTAGGCATTTTTTTTCACAAGCCAGATTTCTGGGATAAAGCTTATCCCCAGGTTGAGCATCTCCTTAGGGACAATATTTCCAAGTCATGATACTGGCATTGGAGGACAGGAGAGTACTGGGTAGCTAAATTATGAGCTAAAAAATTTACCCTCAATTTTTATTTTGTTATTTTTAATAGACAATAAACTTATTGTGTAAATAAAAAAGTACTTAAAATTATGTTTCTCTGTTCCACATTCTGTGTTGAAACAGCAACACAGAGATGCAGGATTCTACCTGTCTTTAGTGACAAGACCATAAATGTGCTGTGCAGAATCAGAGACCCAAACATAAGACAGATAGCATCCTTCCATCATTCTGACTCTGTCAGTCACTCATTGGGCCAAATGTGGAATGTTCAGTGTTGTTGATACAGGCTCAGTCCATGGAATGTGGTGTGTTCTTGAATAAAGCACTGACAGTACCTTGGGGGCCTGGGAGAGAAAAGAACAGCAGGCACATGGTTGAGGGCCAGAGGGTCAATGGCCTGAGTCTTTACAATGTATAGGCAGGGCTGGAGGGAGGATATCTTCAACAACGTAAGCAGAAGTAGAAAGTGGGACTGGGCAGGTAAGAGAGGGCTGATTCAAAAGCCCATCAAGGATGTGGAAGTAGTGGAGGCAAGTGGACACTGTCTGACTTAATGGAGGGCATGAGAGGATCACTGGGGAAGAGGAGAAGGCAGGAAGACAAGAGAGGCCCAGGAGAGGAAAGTAAAGATGGGAAGCAGGGACACTGTCAAGTGAAATTAGAAGGCTACACACACTGGTGGAATGAGGGTGTGACAGGTGGTAGGAGGCTGACCATTAAAAGTGGGAGGCATTTGAGGCAAAAGAAAGGAGAGAAGATGGTTTTGAATGTCCCCAAGCTTCTCTCCACAAAAGTTTCCTGGTGCCCTTCCAATACCTCTTTCCCACTGATCTTGTTCTGTGTCTGAGTATCTGGGTCCCTTACATAGTGATCCCTGGGAATGTGGCCCACCAGTCACCATGTGGAACTGAAAAATGATATCCACACTGGGACACTAAAATCTCTTATTCCAACAGTGAACAACCCAATGACCAACTCTAAACAGTTCGTGTGATTGGACTCTGTCCCTCAGAGCACTGGGCTGTCCTAAAGTGATTTCATAAGTAGGGGAAGGACTATCGCTGGAAAGGAGGGAGGCTTTGTTAAGGGTGAGGAAAGTGCCACCAAGGCCTGGAGCAGAGTGCAGGTGGCCTGTAGGAAAGCGGTCACGTTGCATTCATGAAGGAAGGCCTGAATGTCCAGCTCTGGGCTGGGGATCAGGAGCTCAGAGGTCTATCTCTGCTCAGTTTACATTTGGGTTTTAGGCCATTTAATATTTCACTGTCCATGCCTTCCCAGAAACTGCATTGGAAAACAACTTTCCATGAATGAAATGAAAGTGACTGTGGCCCTGACACTGCTTCACTTTTGAACTGCTTCCAGATCTCTTTAGGGTCCCCATCCTATGGCATGATTTATTTTGAAATCCAAGAATAGGATCCACTTACTTCTCAGGAAGTCTCCCTAACTCTGATGGGGAGAACAGCTCTTTTGGCCTGCTCCAAGCCTTCCTGTCTTCCTGTCACTTGTTTTTGTCTCCTGCCTATTTTCCCACACACTGCATTTTGTCTGACTACTTCTCTTTCCACCTGCCTGCTGGAATGTCTTCTGTACTCCTGCTTATCTGCCCCTCTCTTCCCTCATCTTCCTCCAGTATCCCTTTACATGCTCATCTATCTACCTGTCTCCCACTGCCTGCAACTCTGTCCATCTAACCCATGATCGTCTGCCTGCTTTCCAGCCTACCTGGTCCCTCTGTAGGTCTTTTTCTCTTTCAGCTGATTGTCAGTGCCAATGTAAGTTGTCTGTTGCTGCTATTAGAAATTGCCACAAACATAAAATTTTAAGTAAAGACATGTATTCCTTTTGGATAAGGAAATCAGAAGTCTGGAGAGGTTTCTCAGGGATACAAAAAAGGTACAGAAAGTTCTGACTTACAATCGTTCAAATTACAAAGTTTTACTTTATGATAGTGTAAAAATGGCATAGTTTTAGTAGAAACTCTACTACAAATTTTGAATTTTTTATTTCTTTCTATGGTAACAGTATGCAGACAAACTCTGTTGACCACATACAGAATCCAGTGAACTTCACTTGTCATTCACCCGCGTCATCAGGAGGGTCAACAATTGATATTCTACAGCATTCTGTAATCCTACCAGTGTGTCTGATGGATTTGTTAGTCAATTTCATCATCGCTGTGACCAAATACCTGAAAGTGTAACTTAAAGGCAGAAAGATTTATTTTGACTCGTTTTGAGAAGGTTCAGTTCACAGCTGCTCGGCCCCATGCACTTGTGCAAAACCTCATCGTGGCAGGAGCAAGTGGAGGGAGTTGTTCACTTCGTGGTGTAAGAAGCACACTGAGAAAGAGACAGGAGACAGGAGCAAGATACAACCCCCAAGATCACACCACCAGTGAACTACTTTCTGCAGTTAGGCCCAATCTACTAAAACTTCTAGAACCTTCCAAAATAGCCCCATGAACTGGGAACATTTCATAGTCAAGTCATAACATTCTTCCCATGGTCCTCAAATGTTCACGGCCAACTCATAATGCCAAATGTATTTAGTCCATCTCTAAGAGTCCCCAGTCTTAACTAAATTGCTGTAGGGTATCCATTATTGACCCTCCTGATGCATGTGGGTAAATGACAGGTGAAGTTCACTGGATTCTGTACCAGATCAACAGAGATTTAGCATTACTTTATTATTTGACAGTATTTCCTACAAAGCCAATATATCAAACCTAAATAACTTATCATCTCTAGAAGATGGAAAATATACCTTTTCCATATGTCCAAGGTTCCAACTGGAAACCTCAAGTTTAATTCTAGTTCAGAAGACTTAATTTCAAAATTTGATCCTGAAAAAGACTGTCAAAGATGTCAAAAAATTTAAATAGTTGATCAAAATGGAATATAGATCATTGCTAAATAATAATTATTTATTTAAATATAGTGATAATTAAAGACTTTAAGTCACATAAAGTTACACTGATGTAGAAAAATATAATTATTTCAAGGCTCAAATTTCCTAAGTAATTAAAAAGTTAAAAACAATACCAAAAAAACAAAAAACCAAACATAAGAAATTATCTTGACAAAACACATAACTTTTGTGTCCTAAGTCAATTACCAAAAGCATCAAGATAAAACCTCTGGCAGTGTGGTTGCTTGTCCCTGTGAAGAGAAACTGAAGTTGGAACCTGACAAGGTGTTTGAATTTGATAAGACACTAGACAAGTACATGTCAAAGATTATAAGTATAACCTATACTATAGATGAATGTGAAGAAGAAATACAGTACCATGAGAATAAATAAAAGCATGTGAAGTTTTTTAAGTACATACAGCAATTTTGATGTATTGGGAAACTCCAAAAGTACAGAATGAATTTGTGCTTTCAGAAGAGATTATTCTTTTAGGCCTTCAAGACAAACGGCTTTAGTGTCAGTCCATATTAGCAACAGTTAGAAAAAAATTGGAAGAGTTGACTAAAGAGTGAGGGAGAGAGTCCCCAATTAAATGGAACCAAAAATAGGAAAAAGCTACAATTCAGACATGAGTGAATATTTAAAGACACAGACTTCAGAACTAACATCAAAACTGTGGAGACAAGAATTAGGATAGCATATGGGATAGTATTATAGAAAGAGGGAGAAGCCTGGGATGGAAACATTTCTGCTAACTTTTGAGGAAGACTTTGTAGAGAAGCAAATTTTGAGTTTTAAGAAAAATTTAGGAGAATTGGACTGAACCTTAAAGTAGCTATAAATTATCCCAAGTGTAATTTGTCCACTAAAATATCCATGAAAATGGACCATAATAAAGGTGGCTTAGTTCTCAAAGGGAAGTTGTCCTGACATGCCTTAATTAAGCCTTTATTGATATATGAAATAAAAACCAAACTACTCACAGAAATTTTAAGTTAGACATGCTGATCAAGCCAAATATGAAATTTGGTGGCCAGAACTGTATGAGAATCTCAAAGACAGTCAGTCCATTTTGTGGAAATCCAAGTACTCAACCCAGGATAGCGTCATTATACCACAAAGACTCGCCAAAATGACAAATTCATTTATTGTTGCAAAAAAGGATGTAAAGTCCTTTATAGACACCAAGCAAATTTAGTAGGGCACCTCTAACAACAACAGAGGCTTTGTCTGAGAGGAAAGAAAATGTAAGTACAAAGTGGGTGCCCTACTAGGTCCTATAGGTCCTATGTCTTCATATAGTTACCATAGAAAGAAATTAAAACTCAAAAGTTGAAGTATAGTTTCTATTAAAATCATATTACTTCCATACCACAGTAAGGACAAAAATTGTAAGTTGATCTACTGTAACTTAGGACCTCCTGTACCTTCCTTGTGTGTCTAAAACCCTTTTCAGACTTCTGATATCCAGAACCAAAGAGAAAACACTTCTGCACTTAAATATATTGTATTTGTGGCAATTTCTCATACTTGAAATGAAGCTTATTCTGGTACTGACAAACAACTGGAAGGGAAAAAGACCTGTAGAGGAACCAAGTAGGCTGGAAGGTAGGCAGGTGATCACAGGTAGGTAGACAGTGTTTCAAGCAGAAGGGAAGCAGACAGATAAGCAGGTAGGAAGATATTGGAAGGAGATGAGAGAGAGAAGGGCAGACACAGGAGTACAAGAGATAGCACAGCAGGTAAAAGGGGGAAGGGCAGAAGCATAGATAAAATGCAGATGTGGGAAAACATTAAGGGAACCGGAGGACAGGATGGCAGGAGGAAAGCTAGGAGAGCAGTCCTTCTCTCCATCAATATTAGTGTAGCCTCCTGAGATGTAGGTGGATCCCATTCTTGGACTTCAAAATAAATTATGTCATAGTTGTGGGGACTCTGGAGGGATTTGGAAACAGTTTAAACTGGAGCAGAGCCAGGGCCAGTCACCTTTGGCTTATTTCATAGCAAATTGTTTCCCAATGCAGTTTCTGGGAAGTCATGGACATAGACATAAGAAATGGCATCAAGCCCAAAGCCTAAAATGAGCAGAGATAGAACTCTGAGCTCCTGATCCCCAACCCAGAGCTAGACATTCAGGCCTTCCTTAATGGATCCAACATGACTACTTTCCTACAGACCACCTTCACCTCCACCCTAGGGTGGCACTTTCCTCACCCTTAACATTATCATTCTCCCTTCGAATGATAGCCCTTCCCCTACTTCTGTTCTCAGAAACATGAAATCCCTTTAGGAAAGTCCAGTGCTCTGAGGGACAGAGTCCAACCACATGAACTGTTTAGAGTTTGTCATTGGATTGCTCATTGTTCAAATAAGAGATTTTAGTGTCCCAGTATGGATATCATTTTTCAGTGCTAAATGGTGAGTGGTGGACCACACTCCCAGTGATCACTAAGGGGAATATCAAGGACCCAGATTCTCAGACACAGGACAAGATAAGTGGGAAAGAGGTGTTAGGACACCAGGAAAGTTTTTTGCACTGAAAGAGCCTAAGGGACCTTCAAAGTCATCTTCTCTCTTCTCTTTGTTGCTCCAAAATTCCTCCCATTTAATGGTAAGCCTCCTGCCATCCTTCACATCCTCAGTTCACCAATGTGTTTAGCCTTCTAATTCGACTTGAAAATGTCCCTGCTTCCCATCTCTCCTTTCCTTTCTGGACTTCTCTGGTCTCCCTGCCTCCCGTTCTTCTCTCATGCCCTCCATTAAGTCCAGATGCCTCCACTGCTTCCACAACCTTGATGGGTTTCTGAATCAACCACCTCTTACCTGCCCAGTCCCAATTTCTTCCTCTGTTTATGTTGTTGAGGTAACTGAAGATGTCCTTGCTCCACCTCTGCTGACATATCCTAATAGCTCAGCCAATGTCCAACTGACCTAATCATCTTGAGAAAGGCAGGATTGAATGACTAAGTCTGGCAGAATGTGGTGCAAAGCAGAAGTGGCTAAGAAGAAAAGACACCAGGGCTAGGACAGGTAAGGGTCAAGTCCCTGCTTCCAAACCATGAAAGGACAGGACGCCCAGAATTAGAAGCAAGAAGAGATGTTGGACCCAAGAGTTATTTCACTTCTTTCCTCAAGAACCCTCACACCTTTGTGTTTGGCAATATCTTCAGTTTGTAAAGGGCATAAAAAGAGATTCTAATGTTGATATCTGTGGGTCAGGTAGTACACATCGAAAGACTGGTAATACCAAAGGGGTGGGGCCCTATGCCCAGAATCAACAGGGTACATCCATACAGGAAAATTCTAGTAGCAGGGCTAGGGTGTGCTCAAGTGGTAGAGCACCTGCTTAATAAGCACAAAGTCCTCAGCTCAAGCTCCAGTACCACCAGTACAAAAAAGACTTGATGACATAAGTCATCACTTTGGGCAGGGTGGTCCTGTTACAGAGATAGGAGATGGCTGTGGCAAAACACCTGTACTCAGGAAAAGAACGGAAAACCATCAAGTTGGGAATACAAAGCAAGAAAGAATCAGAGGCTTGCTGTTTGTACTAGTTGTAGTGACAACTCTCATTCATCATTTGCCTTCCAAGAGCCAACTTAACATCATAGCTCCTCTTCACACTGGAGTCCTGAGCATGAGAGTTCCCAGATTCTGCTGGGCCCTAGGGCCTTACTTTGCCTGAGTGAAGTTGGCCATGATCAGCTCTTTTTGACTGAGCTTAGTCACACAGGGGAAACAGGAGGACAAAACTTGTGTGCTCACGGGAGATCTAGCAGGCATGATTGGGCTGGAGGCCTTCAGTGGTCAGCCTGTAGGTGTGCTCACTTCAGGTATATGAGAAAGGTATTTTTCATATGGGAAGAACCAAGTAGCTCACAACCTAAATAGCCAGGATGTAAGACTGGGAATTCCTGTGGGAATGCAGAACATATTGGAGATGGTGAAGTCTGAATCCATGGAAGAGTGGGCTTTGGGGCAAGAGTCACTAAAACAGTGGGACAGGTGTCCATTTCAATGCATGGGTTAATTAAGTCCATGCTTGAGCCTTGGGGTCCAAATCAGATAGAATTGAGTGACAACCTGGGAATTCCACCCTGACACTGATACTGCCATTGCCCAGGCAGCCATTGACAGCTAGTCCTGCTGTCAGCATGACTGACTATTCCCCACCCACAGTCTACTGTGCTAAAGACTTATAAATGGGGAGAGGTCTGAATTCTCCATGTCCTCTCTGCCTGGGACAATTAGCAAAATGTGTCTTGATCCTGGTGCCTGGGCCGCTCTGTCTCGTTCACATTATGGAATCCTATTCTCACATTAATGTCCTGAGAATGTTGTTGAATGGGATGGTGTCAGCACCAGTTCGACATTTTATTCTGTGAGGGGGTGTGTGGAAATGATGGCAGAGACTGTCTGATGGCCAGATATGAGTCCCCTGTCATGGCAGGACACCATTGCCCCACCTGCCATTGAGTGTGGCTGTAACTGTGTGATCATAGAAATGTCACTAAGCATCTCTAAACCTCTGGTATCTCATATGAAAAATGAAGATGTAGGATTTCTTTTTTTGAGGATTATTATGTGTATAGGGAGAATTAATTTGTGTTCTCACAGACTCATGAAAAGTGTTTGATGCATGTGAGTGGTCACTTGAGTGACTACAATGAGCCTCCAATATAGTCTTGGTTTTCATTCTTGCATCATTTTCCACTCCTCACCTTTGCTCAGGTGCTTTGCCAAGCCCATACAACTCCTCATAACAGGATAATGCTGCTCTCAGTGATGATTTATGGCAGCCTGCCTTTTCTGAATTCTTGTGCCTGCTAACTGAGTGTCCAAGGACCCATTCCATGGGCATAACCAATATTTTCCCCTATGTGCCTCATAGGTGTCACAGTAATATTCTCTATTTACATCCTTCACTATAATCCAAAGGTGTGGCCAAACCCAGAAGTATGAGGGCCCTGGATGAGGGTAAAGGAAGATCTCACAGGACCAATACCTCCTCCCTCATCCACCTACATGTCTCCTATCCCTTCATGGAACAGGGATTTGACACACTTCTGTCCTGACACTGGTGCTTTTCTATAGGTGGTTTGACCCTTCCCAGTTTAAATCTGGTTCTTCCAGACACAGCTACTCATTCCTGCCCTTCTTAGGAGGATCAAGTATCTTGTGTTGGTAATGGGGTAGAGATAAGGGGTACATACAAATTTTTGTTTTTTCCTATGTTACTATGCAGCATATTCTGGTATGACCTGGTTTGTTAGTATTCATGGGAAAGAAGCCTCTTGTGGGAGTGCTTTGTACCTGAAGGGAAGGTGGTATTTCAGGACACACCATGGAAAAGTTGACCCCCAGTCTTTCCCAATAGTCACGCAAACTCTAATATTGGTAGATGTCCCACACTTCAGTGTGCTCTGGTATTTCCCTCACTTTGGGGGTAGGACTTTTGAAATTAGATTTTCTCATGTAAACTTGATTTTAGGTGTTGTGCTTTTCAGCTGCCAGTTTTCTTACAAGTGCATTCCTGTTTCCACACATTCTAGATCCTGCCCACTGACTTTTCTGGTTAATTCTCTAATTCTAGAATCACTGAAGTAAATGGTTAGTTTGCCTAGATTTGACTTCTGGATGCTGGCATGTGCCAGCTGTTCCATCAGATACCTGAGAGGTTACTATAGCCCTTTGAAAGAAAGGTTTACACCAATGTGTGTCACCTCCACATCTGCAGTCTCTCCTAACACAGTTTTTACCTTTGTGTTAATATTCACATTCCCCTGACAACTTTCCCTTTGTCAAAACTTGACACATGAAGTAATATCTATATTTATGGAAACTGCACTGAGATACCATATAGTTCAACTTCTGACAAAAAAACCCACACACACACAAAAATGAGGACAGTAAACTTCCTCTGAGGAATAAGCCACTGTTCTGATTTGAAACAGTATTTGAAAACTTCCTGGGGTGTTCAGTTTAAACTGAAAAAAGCAGCTCTAAACAAGCAAATCCAAAAGAGTTTCTGATTTCCCCTGTGGAATACAAATTGCCATAAATCTTGTAAGTATTAATACAAACAAGAATTCTCAAAATCATGATTATGTGACTTTCTGAAATGCTGAATCAATTTTCCCAGAACAGGTTTTAAGGAAATTGTTCATCCATAAACTGGTTATCCAGTATTTGAATTGTCACAGAGCTGAGCACTTCCTCCTAGTTATTGACTGTAAAAAATGTTGACACCAGGGAACAAAAAAGTACAGGAACATCAATTCTTAGGGAGACCTAATTTTACTTTTGGTGTATTCCAGGGCATTTTTTCAACTAAATTTAACTAAAATACAAAGATTAAAAACATATGTTTCCTTGAGACAAGTCAAGTGCTAAGACATGTGATACAGAGATGAAGACTATTGCTCCTATTTTAACAATAAGAACAAAAAGGTGTTGTACAAAGTCACATATCTTCACTTGAGACAGACGTCGTCCTTCATTCTTCCACTCACTTTTCACTCATCAAGCAAGTGTAGAGTGTTCCACATCCCTGTTACTATCCTTGGCCCTGGATGTGGAGGGTACTTGAGTAAAGCACTTATGGTGCCTCTGGGGCCTGGGAGGAAGATGGGTGAAGTGAAGGCAAGCTGGTCATTGGCCTAAGCCTTTAGGATATACAGGCAAAGGTGGGGGGTGGACAGTCTCAGTGATCACACAACATGAGCTGAGGTAGGAAGTGGGACTAGGCAAGTAAGATATGGATGGAAACAGCCTACAGA
The DNA here is from genome assembly GCF_047511655.1 of Castor canadensis. Classification (NCBI taxonomy): domain Eukaryota; kingdom Metazoa; phylum Chordata; class Mammalia; order Rodentia; family Castoridae; genus Castor; species Castor canadensis. Next base: position 126,676,080 of record NC_133392.1, read on the forward strand.
GGGTGTGGATCCAGTAGAGACCTCTGAATACTGTCCTACCTGATTTGTGGTTGAGAGGGTCAGAAGGCAAGGTGGGGTTTAGGGAGCTCACTGAAGTCTAGTTAACGAAACTGAAGATGGCAACCAAGGGCATTCCTGGAGTAGAATTAGAAAGATAGAGACACTGGGGACTTGTGGGTCTGAGGGGGCTGGAGAATTGGAGCCTGACCACTGAGTAAGAAGCAGATGGGTTACAGCTTGAAGATCTACAACTGAGCCTCCAGAAGCTACCTCACTGATAAATGACTCTTCTCTCAGAATCAAAGGTCCTTTTTGGTGATGGTGATGGTGATCTCTGGAAGTGGCCTACACCCTCCTCATGTGACTCTAAGTAGTGGTATCCACACTGGAGAACAGAAACTCTTAATGGAGGGAGTGATCTAACCAATGAATAACTCTTAAAACAGTAATGTCCCTTAGAATGCTGACCTTGTCCTAATAGAGATTTCATGCCTCAGAGATCAGGAGTAGCCTGATAAGGGAGGTCTTGCCAAAGGTCAGTTGTGAACCAAGGCCTGACATAGACGTATGTATGTCTTGTAAGGAAAGGGATGGGACTGAGCACATGAAGAAGGGCCCTGAATGCCCAGCTATGGGATAGGGCTCAGGGGCCAATACTTACCTAGCTCAAAGCAAGGTCTGTGGCCATTTCTCATTTCACTGTCCCTACCTTGCCTAGGAATTGACTCAGGAAATTCATTGGCATGAATGAGATGAAGATAGTCATGGCCCTGACACTGTTCTACTTTGAGCTGCAGCCAGATCCCACCAGGATCCTTGTCCCCGTCAGATTAGTTGTATGAAGTCTAAAAATGAGATCTTCTTGCCTCTCAGAAAGCATCAATAATTAATCCTAGTGCAAACAGGACAGATTGAGAACTTCTGCCTGACATTCTGTCTTTCTGTCACTTGCCACTCCCCCATGTTGTTATGCTTTCAACCTGCCTTCTAGCTGCCCTCTGCCCTTCTTCCCACCTTCCCACTGTCCTGCCTTCTGTCCTTGAATCAGTCTGTTCCTTTCTCTCTCATTTTTGCAAGGTTCCTACCTGCTGGTCTGTCTGTTTCCCACCTACTTGCATCTTTGAATGTCCACATAACCCTTGATCACCTGCCTGCCCTTCAGCTTGCCTGGCTCTTTACCTGTCCCTTCTCTTTGTGCTGCTCATCTAGGCTTATGTAATCTTCCTGTTTTGCTAAAGTCAACTACCACCACTTTCATGGCTTAAAATGGCACGTATTTATAATCTCACATTCTGGAAATCAGATGTCTACAGTGACTTTCCTACTCGATATCCAAGATTTGAAGGAGGTCTCAGGGAGATTCCGTTTATTCCATCTTCCTACTTTTAAAGCTTTACTCTCAAGGACTCTCAGTGAGTGCATTAAGCCTCTTAGATTATCAAGGATCATCTCTTGCTCTTAAAGTCAACCAACTGTAGATTATCCACAACTGCAATATCTTGTCACTAGTATTTAACTGAATAACTGGGTAATTCATCCCAGGCATACTGAACTTTAAAACTAAACATGACATTAAACATTTGTGAACTTGGGCTGCATACATATCCCCTTAAACATACTTAATCAGCAAATGAAGATTAGCTATATACCTAAGCCACCCTGAGGTTATTTAAACCTTTAGAATTATAACAAATCACTATCCTGCCAACTATCCACTATTGAAAAACACTAACCCTTACCCCTGGAAAAATGCAAAATTATGGTATTGTATTCACTCTGCTTCTTATTCTGTGCATTCATACTCTAATTAAGATGTTAGAATGTCACATGCTATGCAAGGGTTATCTGGGACATCACATTGGTGACATGAAATGAGACCTATTCCAATGGCATGCAACAGAGGCTCCATGGCTGTGTTCCTGAAGGGAGGCCTGACCTGCAGCAAATGTGCTAGTCTCCCACCTCTAATCTGCATGATCCTGGGCTTTGCTGGGCACCCAGAATGGGGAAACTGGGAGTTTCTGGGGCATTTAGTTCTGCCTGGTAACTGTTCTCTGGGACAGACCGAGTGATCAAGCTGAGGAAGGCTCAGCTGCAGGATGAGGGAGAGCTGGAAAAAGTCAAAAGGAAGAGACACTTGGATTTTCTGGACATCCTCCTGTTTGCCAGAGTGAGTGTGTAGAGGAAGAGGCCTGAGGCTTTGCTCAGAACCAGAGAGTGAGGGACAAACCCTAATCTCTCACTACGACTTTCCCCAGATGGAGAATGGGAAAGGTTTGTCTGACAAAGACCTACGTGCTGAGGTGGACACATTCGTGTTTGAGGGTCATGACACCACTGCCAGTGGCCTCTCCTGGATCTTCTATGCTCTAGCCATGCATCCCAAACATCAGCAGATGTGTAGGGAGAAGGTCCAAAGTCTCCTGGGGGATGGAGCCTCCATTACCTGGTGAGTGAGAGCTCAAGGGTAGGGAAAGGCCTGTTTGTGAGGTGGGGCAAAACCTGGTCTTCCTGGGTCCTGTCTGCCATTCAAATGTGTTTCATTTCAGGGACCACCTGGACCAGATGCCCTATACCACCAAGTGCATCAAGAAGGCCCTGAGGCTCTATCCACCAGTACCAGGCATAAGCAAGGAACTGAGCAAGCCTGTCACCTTCCCTGATGGATGCTCCTTACCCAAAGGTATGACATTCCCAGACCTATTCACTAAGGAAGAGGGAGGGTCAGGAATCTACATGGGCTTTGCAGTTGTGTGCCTCACTGACTCACCCCTTTCTTCATTAGTAATTTGGGCCTTTACGTAGAAGTTTTAATGCGGTATACGAAATGCTTAACACAGAGCTTGGGTTCAGCAAAGAAATCAGTAAAAAATGTCAGCCTCTATATCAACTGCCAACATTAGCCCCAAAATTTTCATTCCTTCACATTTTCATGGAGAGAGAATCAGAGAGGGTCTAAAATGCTATGGTTCTTTCCATGATTGAAGGCAAGTAGGAAATCCCATGTCATGGATGAAATGTGGTCCAATGTCTGAGGAATCCTCAGCTTGGTTGAAAAGAGCAGCTGATGACTAGATCTGAGACCTATTCCATGGTAGGAAAACACCCATTAGCTCACTCCCCATCCAGTATGATTTTACCTATGCCACATCAAAGCTGTATGAACATAGGAAAGACAATCAACCTTCTGAGACTTTGGAATCTCACGTGAAAAATAGATATAAAACGATGTATCTTCTGTGGTAAATTGGCAGATTAGAATTTTCCTCTGTATGACTCCACGAATAAGAAGAGTCAAGGTAACAAAGAACAGGTGGTATTCTAAAGAGAGAAAGAGAGGAATGACATCAATGAATCTTGAATGAGGTGGCAGCACAGGTAAACAGCACAGAGAATCAGAAAGGCTGCACAGAAAAAGTCAGCTTGGAGCTCCAACCCTGGCTCCCAGGAGGAAAGAGGGCCCAAAGTTACAACCACAATTTGAACCAGTCAACCCAACAACAGATTGGCAGTCCTAGCCTCAGGATAAGTGACACTTCTCACAACCCATAAATCCAGTGCAGAGGTTTGGTGTGACAGTAATTCCTCCTGCATTGCAGGCCGCCATTGGAAAATAAATCCATTTCGTAACTCCTCATGTCTCAGAGGTTACAGCTGGATGCCATCTTGAGAGGAGGCCTATTATTTGAGACTGAGCTGCACTGGAAACCTGAAAACAAGGGATGATATCAACTCAGGGAGCATGAGGGCACCATGCCACAGTGCCACAGTGTCTGGGTGTGAGGAAGACTTGGAGGGACCCATGTAGAGGGCAAGGGCCATACATAGACCTCTGAGAAGTTTAAGAAGGAGGCATCTTGGATTATGCTTAGGGCACAGTGGTTGGTGGCCATGACCTCTGTGTCAAGAAGTAAACCCCCTTGCCTGAGTTTTCTTAGCCTCTAGAGCTGCCTCCCTGCCCCATATGTTTTGTTGCCTGAGAGCTTTGATCTCAGGAGGACTGAGAGCTCAGGTCTGGTGCATCACTGAGTTTCCCCAACGTAGAAAAGCTAGTCAATGAGATTTTAGCATAAAATTCCCTAAATCTAGAGGAATGAGTACATGAAGTATTTTTAAGTCCCAGTAGAAAAGAACCTATCCACATCATAATACCGTTAAAATGCCAAGAGTACAGAACAAAGCAAGAAAACCAAAAGCTGCAAGAGAAAAATGCCAAGTTACTTACAAGGGCAAGCCTATCAGAACAACAGCAGGCTTCTCAATGGAAACCCTAAAGGCCAGGATAACATGCATATATCTATTTCAAGCCCTGAAACAAAATAACTGCCAACCAAGACAGTATATCCAGGAAAGCTATTCTTTAAAAATGAAGGAGAAATAAAATATTCCATGAAAGTATAAACTAAAACGAATCATGATCATTAAGCCAGTATTGCAAAAGATACTTAATGTAACACTACACAAAGAAGAAGAAGAAAGATTATGCAAGCACAGGAGCTTAAGAAATAATAAATCTCACTAGGAGAATATGTAAAGAAAAGTGAAGTAGGAAAGAATCAAACACTATTACCCACTAAACCAGAAAACCTCCATCAAGAAGAGGGAAGAACATATATTTGTTGTCCATAAGAAACTCAACTTGCTGGCAAAGGCATGCACAGACTAGAAGTGAAAGGATGGAAAATGATATTCCAAGGAAAAGGAACCTGAAAGAAGGCAGGAGCAGGCATACTCATATCTAACAAAGTAGAATTAAGGCCAAAATTAGTCAGAAGGGATAAAAATGGTTACTACATATTAAAAAAGGGAACAACCCATCAAGAAAATAAAACAATTTTAAATGTATATGGACCCAACTTTGTGCACCCAATTTCATAAAACAAACACTATTTGACATATAGGGTCATATAGGTCCTGATACAATAATAGTGGGTGACTTCAATAGCCCATTTGCACTGATAGATATCCAACAACAACAAAAAAATCAACAAAGAAACTTCTGAGTTAGATCAATTGGAATTAACAGACAATTTTTTCTTTTTCTTTTATTTTTTCTTCACTGCTGTGATGGATGGGGGTATATTGTGGCATTTACAAAGGTTCTTACAATGTATCAAATATATCATACTTGAATTCACTCCCTCCAAAGCTCTCCTTTATCCTCCCCCTCATTCTTGGAATAGTTTCAACAGGTATCAATTTTGCATTTATGGACATGTGTACACATATTTTGCACCGTATTGACCCTCCTACCTACTTTCTCTACCACCATCCCCTCCCACTGGTGCCAGCTTACCCCTACCCCTGTGAAGGACTGGTCCATCCTCCTGTTCTCAAATTTTGTAGAAGAAAAAAGATAAAAGATATAAATAAAAAAACAACACATTTTTTATTATTTGAGATAAAGGTATTTACAAAGGGAATTTCCTTGTGATATTTCCATGTATATATGTACTATCACCCCAATTGGTTTGTTTCCTCAATTTTCTTCATTTTAACTTAGTCCATTTTTATGGTGGTTTCTATATTCATTTGACATTTCTATTTTCATTCTTGTATAGAGAGCATTTCAACCTTATTCAAGTTCTTAGTTTCCTTCTTTTACCCTACCCCTCCCGTTTGTGACCTCTCTTTAGTGTAATCAGTGTTTCATAATATTGCTGCAGTTGTATTAAGTCTATTGGAATTAACAGACATTTAAAGACTATTCCATCCAATAGCTACATAAATGCACATTTTTCCTCAGCAACCCATGGAACATTCTCCAAAACAGATCACATTTTAGGTCATAAATCAAGTCTTAACAAATAAAAAATTAAAATCATTTCTTGTATCTTATCTGGTCATATGGAATAGAATTAGAAATCAATAGCAATAGAGCCTACAGAAACTGTGTAAACATCTGGGGACTGAATGACCAGTAGTGACTCATTGAAGAAATCAGGGAATAAATTTAAACATTCCCAGAATCAAATGAAAACAAAATCACACCTTAACAGAACCTTTAGAAGAAAACAGGCAGTTTACTGTCATATGCAGAGTTTAAATTTTAAAAGAAAATACATGAAGGTAGAAGCAAGACTATTTGAAAAGAAGTACAGGATCAGTGGGAGGGGTGAGGGACAAGAGAGGGCAATAGGTGATGACTATGATCAAAGTACATTAGATACATATATGAAAATGACATATCAAAACCTATTTTGTACAATTAATGCATGCTAATAAAATGTCATAATGAAACCCATCATTTTCTACAATTAATATATGCTAATAAAATCTAAAACAAAAAGAAGAAAAAAATAAAATAAAAGTTTGCTATGAGAGGATTGCTTTTGAATGTTGAGTGAGTTAATGTGCATTCTGTAAATGCTCATGGAAGACATTTGATGAGTGTGAGTTATCACTTCACTTACTACAGTGTTTTCTTGCTCTAATTTCTAGGTCATGGTTTTTCTGCCTCTAATCTATACTGGTAGACTAAGAGGGTGAGGGGTGAGTAGAAGGGACTGCACCCTGAGATTTCCCAACCTAGAGTCCTTTCTAGGAACTTCACCACTACTATCTGACTCCTCTCTCAGCATCAGGATCTTTTGTCCCCATAGATGGTGATCACTGGGAATATGATCCTCCCCTCCAATGTTTCTTTGACCAATAACCACCACACTGGGGAGCCAGAAAATTACAGGGCAGAACATCTAACAATCAAAAAATGATTTACTGTAAAATGAATAATATTGCTGGGTGGTGGTGGCTCACACCTGTAATAATAGTTACTCAGGAAACAGAGATTAGTAGGGTCTCAGTTCAAAGCCAGCTTGGGAAAATAGTTCATGAGACCCTATTTCAAAAAATTTTATCACAAAAAATTGGTCTGGTGGAGTGTCTCAAGGTGAAGGCCCTGAGTTCAAGCCCCAAGACTGAAAATAAATAAATAAAAAATATTGACAGAGTCTGTCAATTGGAAGATTGGCCAATCTTAATGGAGATTTCAGGCCTCTCAGAGAAGAATTTGGGGTGATCTCTTGAAGAGGTAGAGGGCTTTCCAAAGGGCAGGAGGGCATGAACAAAGGCCTGGTGTAGAGGTGTATATGTGACCTGTAAGAAAAGAAGTCAGGCTGGGCCAAAGAAGGAGGATCCTGAATGCCCAGCTATAGGCTGAAACTCAGGGGCCAATGCCTGCCTAGCTCAGAACAGGGCCTCAGGCCACATCTCATTTCACTTTCCCTATCTAGTCCAGGAATTGCATTGGGAAACGATTTACTATGAATGAGCTGAAGGTGGCCGTGGCCCTGAAGCTGCTCCACTTTGAGCTGCTGCCAGATTCCACAAGGATCCCTGAGCCTCTGGCACAAATTGTCTTGAAGTCCAAGAATGGGATCTACCTGCATCTTAGGAAGCTCCAATAATCTTGCTGGGGACAACGAGAAGCTCTGTCAGTCTCATGAGTGTTATCTTGTCTTTCTGTTACCAACTCCTACCTCTTACCCATGCTTTCTCTCTACCCACTATCCCTTCTTCCAACTGCTTGCTGTCATGGTTCCAGTCCTCCTGCTTATCTGCCCTTTTCTCTCCCACATTCTTCCTGGATCCCTGCTTGCATCTGTGTACCTGTCTCCCACCTGGTCACCTGTCTGCCCTCTAGCCTGCCTGACCCTCAACATGTTTTTTCTCTTTCTGCTACTTGAGGTTGGTACTGGATTATAAATAATTATGGCAATGTTAGTGTCTTTAAATGACAGAAATCTAATCCCTATGGGAATCAGAATTTTAACATATGTTTCTTTGGAACAACCAAGCTATTTGAAGGGTTCTGAACCTCTATGCTATTGGTGTGCCTCTGAGTTCCCATTTCCATTATCTAGAAGTTCATGCTAGGTTTCAGGATCCTTCTTCAATATTTAAATCCAGCAGCTTCTTTTTATTGTTCTTCTTTCCTTTACCTTATTTCTCTATTTTAATTATGTTTGTAATTACAACGTACCCACTGTGATAATATGGGACATATGAATTTTCCTCCCAGAATTAAGACATGTATATCTTTGGAAGCCTTTATTCAGCTTTACTCAGTCCTTCCCTGACTTTCTCCTGACCTGTACATCTAAATATCTCTGCATGGTTGGTCAGAGATACAGAGGAGACAAGTCCCCTCTGAGGAAGGAGAAGTATGTGGCATCTGCCCTGAGGTGCCAGGAGTCCAGATCATTGTGAAGTGACCCACATATTTCAGGAAGTCTCACCCAGGTGACCCCTGATGACTCACACCTGCCTAACTGCTGAGGCTCCTGTGTAGCTGAGTTTAGACGAAAGGTTCTGTTCTGGGAAGTCAGAAGCTCACACCAGATGGGGAAAACACTAGGCCTCCAGTCTAGTCAAGGACTAATGTTCCTCACATTACATTTTTAAGACCAATAACAAGGTAGACCTGTTTAAAGTTAATTGGGGAAGTCTTCAGACAGTCATTCATGATAAACTCAAGAACCCTCCACTTCACAATCTTAATGAGACATGAGAAGAAAGCCCAGCCTGATCAGGTCATCAGTCACTTGACAGCTTTCCTCATAAAGAACCTGAAATTCCCTCAGAAGGCTCAGGAAGTGGACATATGTCCAGAAAGGACTAGGGACAGCCAGAAAGCCAGGAGAGGCAGCGATCTAGCTGGTGGGAGAAGATGTCAGCTCTAAACCAAGTCCTTCCATACAGGATGCCTCTTGGTGATTCCCTGCCTCCTTCACTGATGGTCCTGAAGGAGACAAAGACTCAACAGTTTACCAATACCTGATTACTACCTGATTGTGGGTGCTCATGACTGTGTGTCAAGCTGCCTTCACCTATCCACCTGTGCACTTCCACCAGTCTGCCTTATTTTTATCAGATCTTGCTTCTCTTGCTGATTCTGAGAACAGGGACCTTGAGGTTCCTTATTTAGCCAACCACTTATAGCCCAGGGACCTAGATGCCATAAACAGAGCTCCCTGGAGCTCTCTGCTTAGAGGGATTCCTTCAATAACCCTCATTCCCCAGAGGGCTTGAATTCAAGCCCTTCCTTCCAGTCCTCTGACTTCCCAGGACAATGGACTAAATCAACCCTACTCTGAGAAGAAACATTCAAAAGCAGGCTGGACACTCAGTGCTGGGCAATAAGATTGGAGCAAGAGACTGTGCTGGGTATTAGGGTTAACAGTGAGGACAGCCATGTTAGGAGCAGACCCTCTTCCTTCTTGCAGGTGGCTTACTAGAAACTCCCCACCTGACCCTGTCCACAGAGTGGGTTGTGACCAGCTGCACGTCTCTGTGGGGGAGTGGACAGGGCCAAGCGCATGGTGCCAGAAGCGAGAGCCCCAACCTCTGACAATAAACAATGGACAACTGGGAACAGTAGTCTTCTTGGGCTAAAGGCTCCAGGCTTTCATCCAGGACAATACCCAGATCAAATTAATCCTGTTCCTTGAACAGGCCTGCTATAACAAGAAGACCCTGTTTATAACCCCTCTCCTGGGAAGACCCACCTCCCACATGAACTGTAAATAAACACGCAGGCCTGACAACGCGGGTGCAGTGTCACCTTTCACAGTGCTTGGAAAGGGGAAAGCTTGTAGCAGAGGCTCACGCACAGGAGAAATCTGAGCAAACAAAGCCTGCAGGGCCAGGTGAGTGCTAAGCTCACCCCAGAGATCTGCATAAATAATGCCTCCAGCAACAGCAGGCTGACAGCAGCAGGTAGGCAAGCCACAGTTGCAGATACCATTCTCAGAACTGTGTCCAGACTCTTTTTTTTTCTTTGTCTCCCTACCTTCGATGAGAGAACAACCGAATTACACTTGCAAGCTGAAAAATTTACTGAAACTGTATTGCATTTGAACTTGGGACACTTGGTGGGGTTTTTGTGTGTGTGTGTGTGTAGTTTTTTCTACTTAATGCATCCCCTTTGATGAGACAACTACAGAACAACATCTGAGGCACCATCTCCAGGATTGGAGACTGAGACTTCACGGCATTTGAACTTGGAGGTCTTTCGGTTTTTTAAAATTTTCTATTTTTTCATTTTATTTTAACACATTTTTATAAATAGATTTTTCTTTCATTTACTTATTATTAATAAAAATTTTTATTCTTACCTTTATTTTTTTTTATTTTTTATTTTCAATCCTCTCTCTATCGCTCTAATGTCTGTTCAGCTTACTGTCGATTAGTACACTAAAGCTCCCTGTTTATACCTTTGAAATCTTCTTGTCTGATACCTTGTTCTGTTTTCTCCTTCTTGTCTGTGTATTTGTTTTCTCCATTTCTTTAACTTCTTGCTTTCCATCTCAGCTCACCCTTCCATTCTAAATATTACCATTGTTATTATTACAAGCTAGAAAATACTTAATTGCACATAGTGCAGGGACAGTAACAACACCAAAGACAATGACGGGAAGACAGAAAAAACAGGGAAACCAGTTTCCCCACAGCAAAAAATTAGTACAGGAACCAGAGGGGAATGAAGAAAACAGATACTCAGCTCCAGACTCCAACAAAAAGAAGATAAACTATGCCAAACGGCCCAATGAAACCCACAAGAATAATTTAAAAGAAGACATACTAAAGGTACTCAATGAGAATTTTATAGAGATGATAATGGATAGGGTCAACCAAAATGTACAGGAGACACTCAAGAAATTCCAAGACAACAAAAATAGAGAATTTGAAAAAACAAAAGAAGAAATAAAGGAAACCATAGAAGCACTGTATAAACACCAAAGTGAAAGAGAGAACATGATGAATAAACAGATAAATGAACTCAGGACAAAAATAGACAACATTAAAGAAGAAACCAGCCAGGATATGGAAAACCTCAGAAAAAAGAACAAAACAGAACTGCAAAACAAAACGGAAGGACAATCCAGCAGAATAGAACAAACAGAAGACAGAATCTCAGAACTTGAAGATGAAATGGTAATTAAAGGAAAAACTGAAGAACTATTAATGAAACAACTCAAGACCTGTGAAAAGAAAATGCAAGAACTCATCGACAATAAAAGTCTTCCATGATAAGCAGAAACTAAAACAATATGTGACCACAAAGTCACCACTACAAAGGATTCTTCAAGGGATACTGCACACAGTAAGTGAAACCCAACTTAACCATGAAAAGACAGGCAGCACCAAACTACAGGAAAAGAAAAAGCAAGACAGTAGAGAGTAATCTCAACTTAGGTACACACAATCAAACCTTCAAACAACTAAGACAACTAAATGACAGGAATCACCACATACCTATCAGTACTAACACTTAATGTTAACAGACTTAATTCACCCATCAAAAGGCACCGCTTGACAAAATGGATTAAAAAGGAAGATCCAACAATTTGTTGCTTACAGGAGACCCATCTCACCTACAGAAATAAGCATAGGCTTAGGATGAAAGGATGGAAGAAGATTTACCAAGCCAATGGCCCCCCAAAACAGGCAGGAGTAGCAATACTTATCTCTGACAAAGTAGACTTCAAACCTACATTGATCAAACAAGATAAAGAAGGACATTCCATATTAATAAAAGGGGAAATAGATCAAAAGGAAATAATAATTATCAACCTGTATGCACCCAATGTCAACACACCCAATTTCATCAAACATACCCGGAAAGACCTAAAAGCATATATAAACGCCAACACAGTGGTTGTGGGAGACTTTAACACCCCATTATCATCAATAGATAGGTCATCCAAACAAAAAATCAATAAAGAAATCCAAGATCTAAAATATGCAATAGATCAAATGGACCTAGTTGATGTCTACAGAACATTTCATCCAACTTCTACACAATATACATTCTTCTCAGCAGCCCATGGAACCTTCTCCAAAATAGATCATATCCTAGGGCACAAAGCAAGTCTCAGCAAATATAAGAAAATAGAAATTATACCGTGCATACTATCTGATCACAATGCAGTAAAAGTAGAACTCAACAACAAAAGTAAAGACAAAAAATATGCAAACACTGGAAACTAAATAACTCATTACTTAATGAAGAATGGATCATCGATGCAATAAAAGAGGAAATTAAAAAGTTCCTGGAACTCAATGAAAATGAAAACACAACCTACCGGAACCTATGGGACACAGCTAAGGCAGTCCTGAGAGGAAAGTTTATAGCCATGAGTGCATATATTAAAAAGATTGAAAAATCCCAAGTCAATGACCTAATGATACATCTCAAACTCCTAGAAAAACAAGAACAAGCAAATCCAAAAACAAATAGAAGGAGAGAAATAATAAAAATAAGAGCTGAAGTCAATGAAATAGAAATAAAAAAAACCATACAAAGAATTAATGAAACAAAAAGTTGGTTCTTTGAAAAAATAAACAAGATCGATAGACCCCTGGCAAACCTGACTAAAATGAGGAGAGAAAAAGCCAAAATTAGTAGAATCAGGAATGCAAAAGGGGAGATAACAACAAACACCATGGAAGTCCAGGAAATCATCAGAGACTACTTTGAGAACCTATATTCAAATAAATTTGAAAATTTTGAGGAAATGGACAGATTTCTAGATACATATGATCATCCAAAACTGAACCAAGAGGACATTAATCACCTGAATAGATCTATAACACAAAATGAAATTGAAGCAGCAATCAAGAGTCTCCCCAAAAAGAAAAGTCCAGGACCTGATGGATTCTCTGCTGAATTCTATCAGACCTTTAAAGAAGAACTGATACCAACCCTCCTTAAACTGTTCCACGAAATAGAAAGGGAAGGAAACTGCCAAACATATTTTATGAAGCCAGTATTACACTTATCCCCAAACCAGGCAAAGACACCTCCAAAAAGGAGAACTATAGGCCAATCTCCTTAATGAACATTGATGCAAAAATCCTCAACAAAATAATGGCAAACCGAATTCAACAACACATCAAAAAGATTATTCACCACGACCAGGTAGCTTCATCCCAGGGATGCAGGGGTGGTTCAACATACGAAAATCAATAAACGTAATAAACCACATTAACAGAAGCAAAGACAAAAACCACTTGATCATCTCAATAGATGCAGAAAAAGCCTTTGATAAGATCCAACACCATTTCATGATAAAAGCTCTAAGAAAACTATGAATAGAAGGAAAGTACCTCAACATTATAAAAGCTATATATGACAAACCTACAGCCAGCATTATACTTAATGGAGAAAAACTGAAACCATTCCCTCCAAAATCAGGAACCAGACAAGGATGCCCACTCTCTCCACTCCTATTCAACATAGTACTGGAATTCCTAGCCAGAGCAATTAGGCAAGAAGAAGGAATAAAAGGAATACAAATAGGTAAAGAAACTGTCAAAATATCCCTATTTGCAGACGACATGATCCTATACCTTAAAGACCCAAAAAACTCTACTCAGAAGCTTCTAGACATCATCAATAACTATAGCAAGGTAGCAGGATATAAAATCAACATAGAAAAATCATTAGCATTTCTATACACTAACAATGAGCAAACTGAAAAAGAATGTATGAAAACAATTCCATTTACAATAGCCTCAAAAAAAATCAAATACCTAGGTGTAAACCTAATAAAAGATGTGAAAGACCTCTACAAGGAAAACTATACACTTCTGAAGAAAGAGATTGAGGAAGACTATAGAAAGTGGAGAGGTCTCCCATGCTCATGGATTGGTAGAATCAACATAGTAAAAATGGACTTTGAGCACATGATAAAAGCGAGAGCACACAAGGGAGGGGTGAGGATACGTAAGACACCTAAAAAACTAGCTAGCATTTTTTGCCCTTAACACGGAGAAACTAAAGCAGATACCTTAAAAGCAACTGAGGCCAATAGGAAAAGGAGACCAGGAACTAGAGAAAAAGTTAGATCAAAAAGAATTAACCTAGAAGGTAACACACACGCACAGGAAATCAATGTGAGTCAATGCCCTGTATAGCTATCCTTATCTCAACCAGCAAAACCCCTTGTTCCTTCCTATTATAGCTTATACTCTCTCTACAACAAAATTAGAAATAAGGGCAAAATAGTTTCTGCTGGGTATTGAGGGGGTGGGGAGGAGAGGGAGGGGGCAGAGTGGGTGGTAAGGGAGGGGGTGGGGGCAGGGGGCAGAAATGACCCAAGCCTTGTATGGACATATGAATAATAAAAGAAAAAAAAAGATACATACAAAAAATAAATAAATAAATAAAATGTGGAAAAAAAAATCCTCTCCTTAAGAGAGCTCAACCCCGCCTCATCAAAAATAGCTAAATGAAATTTCATTGTCCTTTTTCCTATCTATCTATAATCTATCTATCGTCTATCTATCACCTATCTGTCAAAAGGCAAGAATGTTGGGGTTAACAGTGAGGACAGCCATGTTAGGACCAGACCTTTACCACCAGGTGGCTAAGAAACCCCCCAACCAACCCCAAATACTAACAAAGGGACAGTTGCTAACCTTTATCTTCCCTCATGGGTGCCAAGGACAGTTGAGTAGACAGTAACCTAAACTACAACTTATCTTTCTTGGTTGCCCAGCAATGGTATCCCTTTGTGACTTTCCTGGTACTTTTCCACTAGCCCCCTATGTCTAGCCCAAGCCTGTGTATGGCAATGGGCTCTAGCTCTCTTGCTGGGGTCCCTCTCCACAGGGCTTCTGCCTGAACATACAACCAACCAAATTTGAATCATGAAACTATAGAAAGCCTGAACAGAGCAATAAGAATTAACAGATTGAAACCATAATTTAAAAAAATCTCCCAACACAAAGATCAAGACTGGATGATCTCACCACCAAAGTAGTGAGACTAGTCTTCTGAACCCTAGCCAGAGTAACTCCATCTTGCAACAAGCCACCATTTTAGCTGTTCTTTGTGCCAGTCTACAGCAAAAGAAGCTGTTCTACCTACCGTCAGACAGTATTTGCTGATACCAGCAAAATCCAGGATAAGTGCAAGGACAGAGTAAACATAAACATCTAGCTTTCCCACAGTCTACTTTTGTCTGTGTCTTACATTATTTGAACTTGTTGTTACTTCTGCCAGTTTGACACCAGATGATTCCCAGGTCTAGGTTTCTGTTATAAAATTAGAGCCATATAAAAGTGAAACATAGTAGATAGGGGTTTGGTGACTTCATTGACTTGGTGCAGCCCTCAATAGTCATCCATCAGTATGTAAGGAACCCCTATTAAAAACTCATCTTTACTGATTTAAACTGGGTTTCTATGAGTCATTTTGGGGGCTGTTGGCACCATCCCAGTTTGGAGGCCTACAATTCTTTTATGCTTCTCTGGAAAATTCACAACCAGCTGAATTTTGGTCGAGTCTTAAAAAATTGATGTTCTTCCTCTAAGCACCATTCCAAAGGATTGAAAAGGAGCAAACCTGGTCTGGGGATGTAGATCAGTGGTACAGCACCTGGCTAGCATGCGAAAGACCCTGAGTTTGATAGCCAGAACGCAAGATGATAAGTGGTAAGGTGCCTGGCTAGTAAGCACGAAGTCCCGAGTTCAACTCCCAGTACAACTAAAATAAATAAATAAATAAATAAATAATCAGTGCAAACCCTTCCAAACTCATTTGATGATGCTAGAATTACCCCAATACCAACCAAAAGCAGACAAGGACTCAGCAAAAAAAAATACAGACCAATATCCAAAAATTGTTCACAAAACACTAGCAAACCAAATATAACATTACTTTGATCACAGAGGCTTTATCCTGTGGATAAAATAATGTTTCAGCACATGAACATCTGTTAATATATTATGTCACATCAAAAAATGAAGGATGAACCCCAAGTGGTCATTTAAATAAATACAGAAAAAGTTCAATAAAATTTAGCATTTTCAACATACTAGATATAAACTTAACACTCCACAATATATCTCAACCTAATAAGGGCAGTATATGACAAATGTATAGTCAAGATCATATGAAAAATGTACAATTAGAAATTGTTTCCACAAAGATCAGGAACAAGAAAAAAGTGTCCCTTTTCACCATTTTTTTAATCATAGTACTAGAAGTCTTAGCAAGAGCAATAAGATAAGAGAAAGAAATAAAAAATATCTCAATAGGAAAGGAGGAGTTAAAGTTACCCCATTTGCTCATGACACAATTTTATGTGGAAAAACCCAAGATCTCCATGTACCAACTGCTTGAAGTGATCAATAAAGTTCAGTAAGACTGCAGGATACAAAATCGACATACAAAACATCAGTATCTTTTTTAATACACCAAAAACAAACTTACTGAGAGAGAAATCCTGAAAACAGTCCCATTCACAATACCCAGAAAAAAAAAACATAAAAGAGAATAAATTTAACCAAGGAAGTGAATTACTTCTACACTAAAAATTACAATATACAGGTGAAAGAACTTGAAGGGAAAACTAAAAATGTAGAGAGATCCCTTTTTGTGGACTGAGAGAATTAACATTCATACTACCCAAAGTAATCTACAGATTCAATGCAATTCCTATAAAAATAGCAATGACATGCTTCACAGAAATAGAAAAGGCATTCCTAAATTGTGTGTGGAATCAAAGAATACCCCAAATAGCCAAACCAACTTTGAGGAAAAAGAACAAACTTGAAGGCACTAAAATAGCTAATATCAAAAGACAGTACAACGCTCCATAACCAAAAAGCATCATATTGGTAGAAAACAGACATATTGTACAATGGAAAATATGGAAAACTCAAGAATTAATCCTGATGTTTACAACCAACTGATTCTTGACAAAGGCAGAAAGAATACATAATGATCCCCACCAAAACAGAAGGAAAGTCTTTTCAGTAAATGGTGCTAGAGGAACTGAATATGCTTGTGCAGACAAACAAAAAAAAAGAAGAAATTAGAATTCCTGTCTCTCACCATATTCAATAATTAATTCAAACTTGATGTAAGACTTAAATGTGAGAATCAAACTATGAAACTAGCTAGGTGCCAGTGGTTCAGGCTTGTAATCCTAGCTAGGTAAGGGGCTGAGATCAAGAGGATCATGGTTTGAGACCAACCCAGGCAAGTTCATAAGACTCATCTCCAAAATAACCAGAGCAGAACAGGTGAAAGTATGGCTCAAGCAGTAGAGCATCTGTTCAAACCCCAGTTCCACTATTAAAAAAAAAAACAATGAAAGTATTAGAACAAAATATAGTGAAGACTCTTAAAGACATGGACTGGGCAAAGTTTTTGTTTTGTTCTGTTTTGTTGGCAGTACTAGGGACTAAACTGAAGGCCTTGCACTTGCTAGGCAGGTATTCTACCACTTGAGCTATTCTGCCCACCCCAAATTTTTATATCTCTAATATCACGAGAAGCAAATGCAAAAATAGACTAATGGGATTATATCAAACTAAAAAGCTTCTATTCATCAAAGCAAATAATCAACAAAAGGAAAATATAACTTAAAGAATGGGAGAAAATATTTTCCAACCATTCGTCCAATATGGGTTTGATTTACAGATACATAAGGAACTCACAGCAATTTAAAATACCCCAATAATGTGATTAACAAATGAATCTCAATAGACATTTTCCAAACAAGGTTATACCAATGGAAAACAGGTATGTGAAAAAATACTGAACATTAACTAGCCATCGGGGAAATGGAAATCATAACTACAATGAGATATCATCTCACCCTAGTCTAAATAACTATAATCAAAAACAAAAAATATTCTGGCAAGAATGTGGAGAAAAAACTCACATACACTGGTATGGGAAGATCAATTAGTACAGCCATTGTGGAAAACAGTAAAGAGGTGCCTCAAAAAAACTGGGTATAAGAGTGCTTACCTCACATATGTGAGTTCCTGAGTTCAATCCACCCACAAAATAAATTGAAAAGAAAAACCATATGATCAAGCAATCCCACTACTGATATATATCCAAAAGAATTGAAATCCGCATGTCAAAAAGACATCTGAAGACTACACTTTCAGGGACCATTTCTATAGTTCCTTAGTAGAGAAGTTTCTCTGATCATGTAGAGTACTGGAAACCAAGAGGAGGAGACACAGCGCTCTCTCCTGAGGGTGAAACCTGCTCTTGGTGTTGCTTTGCTGCAACTTCCATCTGCCGTTGATGATCGTTTTACTCATCTTTAGGGGAGTAAGAGGGAGAGAACGCAGATCAGTGGTTTCCCTCCAAATAAATAAAATTTAAAAAGACATCTGCATTCACATGTTTATTGAGGCAATTTTCATAATAGCCAAGATACAGAATCAACCTTGGTCTCTATCAACAGATGAATATAAAGAAAACGTTCTTTTTTACACAATGAATATTATTAAAAAATATAAATAGAAATGAAATTATATCATCTGCAACTACTTGAATGGAACTGGAGAGCATTCTTTTCAGTGAAATAAGACAGTCACAGAAAGACAAATGCTGTGTTCTCACTTATGTGTGGAAGCTAAAGAGTTGATCCCAGAGAAGCACAGAATAGAATAGGGTTACCAGACCTGGAAAGAGTGTGGGAACGGAGGGGTGAAGAGAGGATGGTTCATAGGTAGAGGGGCACAGTTGGAAAAAAGGGATAATTTCTAATGTTTTAAACCATGGTAGGATAATAGTTTTGTCAGCAATTAATTGGCTATTTCAAAATAGTAGAGAGGATTTTGAATGTTCCCAATATAAAGAAATGATAAGTGTCTATGGTAATATATATGCCAATTACCATGATCGGATCTTTACACATTAAAATGTAACACTGCATCCCATAAATATATACAAGTACTATTGAAATAAAAAGTACTTCAAACACTGCTAGTCATAAATATTTTTAGTGTTTGAATGTTACATCAATGACATTGATGTAGAATCACTTAATCCATGGTCATATATTAAGCTAATTCCTAATTTTGAATGTCTGTACTAATGGTAATGTTACAGAAGGGTGAGTGTATTTTGTTGATATATTCTTTTATATCTATCTATCTATTTTTAATTATTTATTAATTTTAAGTGTTTGGTGATACTGATAGTAACATTATAGAATAGTGTGTATATTTTCTTGATGTATTCTTTTATATTTATCTGTCTATTTGTAATACTGGATCTGACAAAGTAGCCCAAGTTGCCCTCAAATTTATGATCCTTCTGCTTCTTCTTCCCAAGTACTGGGATTATAGGTTTGTACCACATATGTGGCCCCAGAAACTTTTAAAAACTAGTTTTCTTTGGTTAGGGAGCTGGCCAGTTCAACAAATTTTTCCTAAGTCTATCAGACCCTGATGCAATGTTCTTATCTTTTAAAAATACAGGGACCTTACCTGAAACACTCACTTGCTTGGTTTTCTTTTGTACGCACTTTGATGTCTGATTCCCTAATACTCTTGGTATAGCCTGTGGTGTGCAAAGTAATTTGATCTGGATAGACTTCTTACTTTCATGCTAGAAATTATTTTTATGTTATTTAGGAAATTGTATATATCACACAGTATTTATTTTATTTAGTGCTCTCTGCTTTTCAGAGCTGATGCATTTTTTATGTTTCTTATCTGCAATTCTTTAGGAAACTATATTTATGAGATATCTTTAAAGTCTGCTTTGAAACTATGTTCTGAAGGAAAGTCAGCAAGTTTGGTTTTTATGAAATGTACAGAGAGGCACACACACACACACTCACAGCAAGGACCACATGGCCAGTTTATTTTCATCTTGCCATCATGCAATCTGGCCTTTTGGTTACAGTTTACTAGGTCTATTCCTCTCCAGTTTCGTTTTTAATATATAGCTTGAGTGTTTAAAGCAGATATTTTCTTTTTAAATTTTGTTTAGGACTTTAGAAGACAAAGGTGTGTTCTATACATGCAGACAAGCCTCAGAACTCTGCTGTACTCCTTAGACAATTCTTTAGGTGACAAGATGAATAAAACCAGACTGACAGATAATTTTCTTCAATGGGAACAATCCTGAGACAGTGATTTAGGGAATGGGGAATACCATACGAACAGATATATCTAAATAAAGATATTGTAGGCTGGGTACCATTCAGGAAAAAAATGTTAAACTCAAAGTGATGGTGTATGTAATTCTTGATTATTCAGGCCTTACTTTATGGATTATCCATCCTTTCATGTTTTCTCCCCAACCTCATCTGTTATCCTGCTAGTCATGAAATACTTTTTGAACAAAAAAATTAATATTTTGCTATTTTAGCTTAACTAAAGTTTGCTAGGAAATACAGTGTTTTGAACTTTTGTCTACTAATTTTATATTGGTAGCCATTTATGATGTTTTATAAAAATTTTTAGTTCATGGAAAAATTGAACCATTCATTTCTTGCAAGAGGACTATGGTGCAGAAAGAGATCCTTAAGAGTTCATTGGGTGTTGAGGGTGTGACTCAGGGGTAGGGAACTTGTGTAGCATGTATGAGGGCCTGGGTTTGGTCCCTAGCACCAAAAACAATTAGTTCATCCTGATTTAGGATATTATATATGAGCAGTTATTATTAGTTGGACTCATTTGATTTTATTTTCCTTCAGGTGGTGGCCAAGTTCACTTGCTTGGGAATAAGAGAAAAATACAAGAAAAATTATAAAAGCAAGGTACACATATAACCAAGAACTTCAGACCTAAGCTTAAGCTTGTTTTCTCTTTTAGGTTATAGACTGATCATTTGATTTGTATTATTCTCTAACTTTGGAAATGCAACTTTGACCTTCAAAATTAGAATTAATAACATTCTTCAGACATAAATGTACTTACTTTTGTCACAAATGGCATTCAGATGATGCCCATATGGGACAATTGGTGTTTAAATAGATTCTTTGAGGAGGAATAGATCAGATTTAACATAGTCCCCCTTCTCTTCTCAACACAGGTTTATATCACCATGAAGTGATCAATCATTAATAAGTTAGCCCTGAGATATTTGTTCTGTCTATGATATAAAACTCTGTTTTTCTATTATACTTTGGACTTTTTGATTAGTTCCTCTAACATATATCTGCATAACAGCAAAAAGCAATATATGTTCAGACATCTTGTATTATAATTTAAACTTCTCCTACAGTCTTCTGGTGCAGTACAACTCACATCGTGTTCAGAGGAGACAGACAGACAGATAGATAGATAGACAGATAGATGATAAAGCCTGGCTAGAGATTTGTAAGAGACTTTCAACATAATTGTCTCTAATGCAAACTTCTTTCTCCTTACCCTTTGTGCTATTGCTGTGCCCAGAAAAAGACAGCAAGGGAAAAGACACAAAACTGCTTTGAACTTAAATACAATAGCAGGCTCTGGAATTTTACCTTAAGTGTGGATATCCATTCTTAACAATTTTGGTGTGCTTATAATAAATATGTCATTTTAAGAAGTTTCTTCATGACAGATTCAGTCTTTAGGGAGGAGTAAAGGAAACAAGAAATGTAAAATTGCACCAGCTTCAAATTACACGTCATCAAAACCCAGAAGGGGTTGGGCAGGATGGGCCTAATGTTATCTACCCATAGAAGGACATGCTTCTGCTCTTCTTTACTGATAAACTGAAAATGGAAGCGTCCAGAAAGAGAAATATTAATCTGTTTTTCAAAGTGTGGCACAACAAACTTAAGCTACTCTCCACAAGATGGTGATCTAACCATCCCAAGTGTCACTCATTCCCTCTCTCCCTCATTCAAGTCAATCTGTGTTTATTGGGTATCATCAATAAGCACAGGTCTCTGCCCCATGATATGGGAATCACAAGCTCATAAGATACCTAGTTACAGCATTCCAGGATCATTTGTAGAGCTATCTGGATACCAACTGAATGGGAATGATGTTTGTTTGTTTTTTTTAAATAAATCTTGATTTTACCAAGAAGAATTTTTCTGATTAAAGCTCATGCTTAGAAACTTTGCTCACATCCTCCTGAGTTCTCCAAGGATTTTATTTGCAATGAGAGTGCACTTCTAACCACATTGTTTGCATTACACCTTCTCACAGGAGATTCCCTGGATAGTGAGGTTTGCATTTGTGCCTGTATCTGAATTAGAAAATTGTTCACATCCTCTGCCACTTGGAAACACTGGATGAAATATAGTAAATATGAAATGCCTCCGGGAGCATTTGGGACCCGCAATGTATAGACAGGATGCTCAACCTAATCATCACCTCTTTTAGATTAATGTAAATGCAGTTTCTAGAGATAGACTGCCTGCAATAGAATCCTGGCTGTACCTCTTACCAGCTGAGTGATGTTGAGAAAGCAGCTAACCTGTTTCTGTCTTATGTTAACACCTATATATGAAATGGTTTTTTAAAATCTTCTTTGTCAGGTTGTTGTGGGAGGAAGTATGGAAGATCTTTCTCAGTGCCCTGAACGTCTTAACTGAACTAGTGTTCAGTTAGCTAACATTACATTACGAAATGTTAAAGAAAAACATATAATTCAGAAAGAAAGAAACAATCACAACCAGAATTCAAAGCCAGGTTCTGTTTCCAAATCTCTCTCCTCTATTTGCCTTGTGATGTGGGTGAAAAGATGATCCTGAGCAGATAGGGAAAACTCAAAGTTCAAGAGTCAAAAAATGGGGGATGGTAGGCAGAAAAATAACCCTTCTCCAGAGTACTACTGATTCTTTCAGTAATTCATACATTCAACCAATATTTGAGAATGTAAAGTAACCACCAAACAGGGGGAAAGGTGAGTGGAATAGGGTGTAAATATTTGTACACTCCTCTGCCCTTGGATTTTTATAAGACTCTTAATTTATGAGAGAAGAAAAAGAATTATAGCCTCATGAGTTGTATAGCAAATCACCAGTCATGAGAAAAAGCAAGAAAGATGGCTTTGAAAAGAGTTTGGATGGGTTAGAAATTTGTTCAGAAGCAAAATCATGGCCTGTGACAGAGTGTAGTTTGGGATTCTTCCTGAAGTACATTTTCCATTTTACTCTCTACATTCTGCATACTCGTTGACTATTTGGGGATCATGAAAAAAGTGAGGATGAAGATCTTGAAGGTGAACATGGTCCCTCTCCTTTCTCTGGGTGACTTTGTTGGTGACTGTGCCCTCCACCTAGAACCCTCCACCTGGGCAAACTCCTGTTTATCCTCTAAGACCCTACTCTTCTCTTCTAATTTTTCCCCTTCCCTGGTAGACATTTCATTCCTCTATTACAGCCTTATCATAATTTATTGTACTGATTTTGTTTTCTGCCTTTACTCATTGTACTGTGAGGTCAACAAGTATTTGTTGAATTTGATTAATGACTGAAAGAATGAGTTGTCCTATGAGATATTTGGGGAAGGGATTATTATCCCTTCTTACAAAGAAGACTATGAGCTCAGAGAGGGTAAGTTCCCAGCTACATATACAGTGGGATTGACCTGGGCTTTGAGCCTCCTGAATCCAAGTCCAATGGTGCTCCATCTGTTGCGAACTAGCTGGAGTTCTTTTGCTCTACCAAGATAGAAATTTTGGATAGATGAGGAAAAGCTCCTCCAGTTATTCCAGGCCATTGTGGTATTTGCAGGCAGCAGAGTGGATGACAGTGAGCAACAGCAGACATCCTTGGAACTTTAAGAGATATGGTGGCAGCATGGGGTTTCATACTCCTGCAATGGGAGGAGTTTCTCTGCCACCTGATCACACCTATCCTTGGTCAGTATTACTTTCTTCATGGCCCACCAATATTCTCTGCTGTCAGCTGCCACCTGTCCCCACCACTCTTGTCAATTTCACCCAGGCATCTCAACTTGCCAGCTGTCCTGTTGCCAAACAGTTTCTACCTACCACCACTGCTTCTTCTCTTCCCTTTTTTTTCATGTTACCAGCTCAACAAAGATGAGCAAGACCACTAGAGAGAAATCCTTCACTGTGGCCTGATGCAATAATATCAGGGGAGACCAAAGAGGGTGTCTTCCGGCTGCTCACAGAGCATCTGCTTATAAAGTCAGAAGTGAAGATGTCAAGGATATCTGCACCAATCACAGCAATCTCCTCATGTTTGCACCAATTATTATATAGCATTATGCAAATGAAGGATTGTGTTTGATCAGTCATAGTATAGTTTGTTATGCAAATGAAAGGTTGTGTTTGTCCAATCACAGGTCTTCTGTTGGTCCAAAGTCTGGTATAAGCTGCTTGCTGGGGTAGTGCCTTTGGAGGTGGAGTCAGGCTTTGGGTGTTGGCATAAGGGCAGTCAAGCCGTCTGATTGGCAGTCTTTTGCTAAAGGTAGATGGGGCCCTAGAGAAGAGTCTAGCAATTGTCAATTATGGAGGTAAGTCTTCCCAAACTCCAATATCTTAGCACATTTAAGGGAAAGATATTTAAAGGGGCTTATAACAAATACTTAGCAGTAACAGTACTGTAATAATACTTAACAATGCTTAATTTCTGTCCCTTGTTCCCAGGGAGAGGTGGGTCTCTACCGTCTGTTTAACATCCACCAATACAGTTACCAACAGTCATACTTGGAAGTAAATACTCCCAGGGAACTTTCAGTAGTATCTGGAGTAGGCAGATTTATAGTCCAATAGGAAAGGATCCTAATCCCTCCATGAATTCTCAATGGCTCTTTTCCTCTGAACACATCACTTTACCTGTCTATAATTAATTTCTCATCACTGAAATCGGGATAATAATACAACCAGGCACAACTACTGAACATTTGATATAATAGACAGTGAGTCCCATGAATCCAATTTGTGCTTCCATTCCTTGCAGCTGTGCCCACCACCTAGCATCCTGTCTGGCACATGATAGGTTCTCATTAAATATTTGTGAGTTATGTGGAGGGGAAAGTGGATATGTGTATGGCCATTGCCACTACAGCTGGGTCATTGTCATTGTCAGCTGGTAATCTTTTCTCTGTTTGCCGAGGCGGTTCCTTCAGGTTAATCATTTCTGGACATTGAAGCCCAGGTTAGCCCTCATGTCTCTCCCTCTCCAAATTTAGAAATGGCCAAAGTAACCAAGCTGGACACTCAGTGATTTGTAGAGGATTAAAGCAACAATGTGATCTGTGAATGTTCTAGAGAGGGCGTTTGGCAGCTCTCTTGGCATCAAGTGGTATAGTTTTTCTCATGCTGTCCATGTTCAGAAAGCACAAGACAAGAGGATTTCACTCCCATCATGACCTACCCCTTCCAGTCCAGGGAAAAGAGGAAGCTAAGCCACATGAAGGAAAGTCTCAGTGTCTTGAGTTCTGGAGGGATGGGAGATGTGGAGACCTTACCATTGACCCAAGAGATGGGGAAGGACTCAAGAGACAGACACCTGAATGTCCACATGTAAAAGTGATGATACACCAATATGTACATCACATACACAGGAAGCCAAACATGAATAAATGAAAAATTATATTTCCAAATCAATTGAGAACATATACAGCTCTTATACTCAACAACAAAATACAGTAAACCCATGCATTAATGAGCAAAAAGACTTCAACAGATACTTTCCTAAAGAAGATATGCAAATGGTCAATAAAAAGTCAGGTAGGGCAAAAGCCAAGTCTAAGCTTGAAAATATGCTCAACATCATTTGTCGTGATGAATGAAATGCAAATCAAAACCATAAGAAGACACCCTTGAGGTGGCTATAATACAAATGTTGACATAATGTGAACAATAAGAAATTTAACATTGTGGGTAAATGTAAGTTTGTATTGCCACTTTGGAAACAGGTTGTGGCTTCTAAAAAATATTGTATGGTCCAGAAATTCCACTCACATGTATATAGTCAAAGGATTGAATGCCAACACTCAACAGACCCTTGCAAGCCAACATTGTAACATTATCCACAATAGACATAAGGTAGAAAGAACCCAAGTGTCCTTCAACACATAGGTTGGATACAAAATGTGCTGTTATATTGAGTGGAATAATATTTAATCATAGAGGAATGAAGTTCTGATATAGCATGAACACCACTATAACAGCATGCTAAGTGAAATGAGCCTGACACAAAAGGACGAATTTTTTATGATTCTACTTAGAGATAGTAGAATAGCAAAATTCATAGGACCCAAAAGTAGATTAGAAAATCAGATTAGAGTTACCAGAGGCTTAGAGAAGAGAGAAAGGGGTGTTACTTTATAATGGTTGCAGAGTTTGCAAGGTGAATGGGGGGATATTGTGAATCGGAGGTCAATCTGGGCTGCATAGCAAGACCAGGTCTTCAAAAGCCAAAAAAAAAAAGTTTCTGTTTGGTGTGATTTGCTAATGGACAATGGTCACCTAATAGTAAGATGTGGATTTGACTGGTGCCATCAAATTATACAATTAAGCTTTATTAAAGTGTCAAATTTATGTTCTTTATTCTGACAATTTTAAGCATTAATGTACACTTATATCATGAGCAACTACATAAATTGCATGGCACATGAATTGCATCTTAATAAACCTGTGCCCTTTTTTAAGGCTTTTGCCTGTGAGATTCAGTGTTTGTAGAGGAATGAAAGTAAAGAAGAAATGTAAAATTACCTCATGATCAAACTCAACTAAATCAAAACTCAGAAAGCAAGTTGGTGAATAATATTCTATTGTCTGTGTATACAATAATTTTTAACCACTCATCCATTGATGAACAGCTCAGTTGATTCCATCTCGTTGCTATTGTTCATGATGGTTCAATAAACACAGCAGTGCAGGTGTCTGTTTGCTGATTTCATGTCTTTGTTTAACTATTCAGAAGTGGAACAGTTGCATCATATGGAAGTTTCATTCTAGTTTATTAAGGCATCTCTATACCATGTACTTGTGAAATTTTGAAAGTTTCTCTTGTTATTGATTTCTAGTGTTATTCCATTGGTCTGAAAAAATTTAGTCAGGATTTTTTTAAAAAGTTGACTCTCTTCGCGCATGCTTGCTCTCTCTCTCTCTCACAAACACACACACACACACACACACAGACATTCTTCCTGTCTTTTTTTGTTTTACATTTTAACTGAGTTGTCTCAAAAGACCTGTGTTTAATCTTAGAAAATGTTTTTTTATCAAATCTGTTCTTAAGGCTCTCAGCTGTGTTTTTTTTTTCAATTATTGCGTTCAACAGCACCAAGAGTTCTGTTTATCCTTTTTAATGAACTCTCTTTGCTGAAATTTCTCATTCAGATCATGAATTATTTTTCTAATTTTGTGAATCATCTGTCTGTATTCTCTTGTATATCATTGTGTTTCTTTTAAAGTCATTATTTTGAATTTGTTTTCAAGGTGTTTAATAATTTCATTTTGTTGTGGTCTATTGTTAGTGAGTCATTTTGTTCCTTTACAAGGATAATGTTATCTTGATTTTTTTTTCATGCTTCTTGTGTCCTATCTTGATATTCATGCATCTGATGCATTGGTTGCCTCCATCACTTATATAGAGTGTCTTTCACAATATAAGATTTTCTCTTGAGGACGTGTCCTAGGGTATCACTTGAGTAGGCTATGTTGGCTTTCCTTCCAAACAGATTTGGTAATGTGTATCTTCTTTAGCTATAATAAATGCCAGTGATACCTGAGTATGCCTCCATGGTCAAGGCTGAAGGAGTTTGTAGGATTGTTCTGTCAATCAGGTATGTAGGCCAGCCAGGTTTGTCTGTGTCTCTGGTTATGTCACATGCATCTATAAGTACACAGTGCATGTCAGATTCTGTGAGTCAGGTAGGAGTGAGGCCACTGTGACAGGCCAGGAAGGGTGAGGTAGAGCTGGCAAAACAGTGGAGGTGGGGCATCTGTTAGTTTTTGTTGGCCTGTGGGAAGTTCCAGTGACCGAATTAAGGATCCCATTATTGTACCAAAGCTTCATTGCCAGGCCTAATGGGGACGAATTGATTAGAGAAAGCTGTCTGGCTGCTTTCCTGGGTTGTGGGTAGTTTGTTGTGTTCAATGGCTTCTACTGAGACTGCATGAATGTGAGGATGCAGTACCCTAAAGCTTCCAATGCCCTGGTTTGGAAGATGGCACTACTCACACAGTTTATAAGATCAGAATTGCCAAGCCACTGGAGGGAACTCCACAGCTATTTTACAGTAGTCCAGGTAGCCAGTCTCAAAATGGTGTTGGGCTTCTGGAGACTGGGTTTGGCGCAATGTCAGCTAAACTCTTTCTCTGGAGCAATGCAGCAGTGTGGATTTTCTGAGAGCTCTCCAAACTCAGCTCATGTCCTTTGATTTCCTCAGGCTTCTCCAGCAACAAATACTTCAGTCATCCCTAGCGTCTTCTAGGGACTTCCTGCTTACACCTTCTCCACTGTGCAAGGAATCTCATGGCTCAGGATTGATCTAGATGGGAAAGACAGGATGATGAATGCTTTGTGCTTAGTTCCTGTCATTAAAGAGCCATGGTGGGTGTTCCTCATAGAGTTATCTTGCCACATACTGACTAAACTCTGGAGCTCTACCTCAAATGGTCAGTAGACTATACAGTAGACTGTAAGCTATTCTAAGTTATTTTTCATTGAGTGTTCCTTTTTCTTTCTTTCTGAGGGAGGCAGCCAGGCACCTCCAGTAAGCTATCCTCTTGAAAACTTCCATGAGTTTTTTGTTTTGCTTTGCTTTTGTTTTTTCCTTAGCAGTACTAAGGATTGAACTCAGGGCCTCAGGCTTGCTAGCAAACTTTCTACCACTTGGGCCACACCCACAGTTCTTTTTGTTTTCGGCATGTTTTTAAGATAAGATCTCATGCTTTTGCCAAGACTGGCCTTGACCATAGTCCTCCTACCTCCTTCTTCCAAATAACTTGGATTACAGATGTGTACCATCACACCTGACTGTTTTTGAGATAGAGTCTCACTTAACTTTTTGTCTGGGCTGGCCTCAACTGCAGTCCTCTTATTTCAACCTCCCAAGTAGCCGGGGTCATTGGCATGTGCCACCACACATGACCTAAGAGGCTTTTGTTTTTTTTTTTCTGAGTGTTTCATAGCGCTGTTGTGAATACAGCAATAGAGGGCATTTTTCAGTGTGTGGAACATACTAACTGCTCACTGTTGACATATTATAAGCCCAGTTACAAAGAAGAATTCGGGATTCACAGAAAGAAAGCCAAAACTGAAATTCAACACCAGGTTCTGACCCAGAAGCTCTTTCCACTACTGTCCCTAATTCCCTTTCCTTCCCTTCCCTTCCTACTCTTCACCAAATAGGGAAAGAGCCAGGGTACAAGAGTCCCTAGCAGGGTATAATAATGACTTTGTTAAGTAGGTCAACAAATACTTAAGGATAGAAAATAGCCACAGAATAGGGGGAAGTTCAGGAGTGTAAATAGCTACATGCTTCACTGCTCTTAGTTTTGACAGAGGTGAAGATCTGCGAAAGAAAAGAACTCCGATCCCATGGGTTGTGTAATGAATGACCTATCATAACTTTAATCAAAGAAGGAGGATATTGGTAAAAACACTTGATTGGCGATGGATCAAGTTAGAATTAAACACATAACACTGGGAAAGCAGGCTTCCAAAGAAGTCTTAACAAAATATCTTTTGTGTTTCATTCTCTGAATTCTACATATTGGAATTGACTTTAAGGAAAGTAATCACCAAGAAACCTAAGGAAAAACCTATATCCATACCTTGTTTCATTAGTTATGATCTCCATAACTTTATTGGAACCCATCTTAGCACTGTGCACTCAGTGAGTTATTAATACTCTAATATTCCATTCTTCTATTTTAATTTTCTCCTTCACGGGTGGACATTTCATTTCTCCAGTCCAGCTCTTCATATTATTATACTGGTTTCTTTTTGAGAATTTGTCGACTCTGAATTTGTGAATTATCTATTAAATTAATGCATGACTGAACAAATGATGAGTACTTTAAGGTATCAAATGACTGAACAGCTAATGGGTACCTCAAGGTATTTGGGAAAGGGATTATTGTCCCACTTAACTAAAGAAGGAAGTGGGGTATAGACAGGATAAGTTGCTGCCTACATGTGTAGTTAGGTTGACCTGGGCCTTAGGTCTACTGAGTCCAGGTCCAGTGCTCCACCCACCAGTATTGTCAACTCAGGTCATAAAGAGAGAGTGGTTTGGATAATCCCCAGGGTTCATGTAAGAAATATGTCATAGGCAGCTTGGGCACATTGGTTTGGAATCCAACAGAGATGGATTCTTATGCACACTCAGGTTCTCAATGAGTATATTCATCTGAACACATCAAAATACTCTTCTTTTTGGTGTAAGTGTGATTTGAACTTAGGGTTCACACTTGAAAAGCAAGCATTCTACTGCTTGAGCCAAGACTACAGTTCAGTTTGCTCTGGTTATTTTGGAGATAGGATTCACATGAACTTTGTGTCCAGGTTAGCCTCAAAGTACAATCCTTCCAATCTCAGTCTTCCAAGAAGCAAGAATAACAGGCATGTGCTACTGGTGCCCGGCAATCTCTTTTTCTTTTTAAAAATTTTTATCAGCATATATTAGTAAATATACACTTAGCAATCATTTTTTCATCCAAGAAGTCATGACAATAATACACCAGCCACACCTACTGAACATTGGTAAATTAGACTATAATTTCCTTGATATCAAGGTTAATGTCTATTCTTTCTGTAACAATACCTTGCCAAGTAGGATAATAGAGAGCACATAATTAATGCTCAATAAATATTTGTGAGCAATATAAAGACAGGAAAAGGGGGTGTGTGCATGTCCATTACCACTATAAGCTGATGAAGCTTTACTGTCACTCTTTCCTAAGGTCAATATTGCAGGATAATCAACTTTGGACTCTGAAGTCAAGTTCTGTCCTCACTATTCTTTAACCCACAGGTAGAATGGACAATTTTCCAGGACTTAAGCACATATAGTCAGAGTTCAGTGACAATCAGTGATGCAGAAGCTGCTGAACCATGAGTGTCTCTGAACTGAACTCCATCAGATTCCCAGGCAGCATCTCTGGGCTTCTCCAAGCGGTCTCCCTGTTTGGATTGCTTCTACTGCTATTCAAGGCAGCCCAGCTGTACCTGCACAGACAGTGGCTGCTCAAAGCCTTCCATCAATTCCCGTCCCCACCTTCCCACTGGCTTTTTGGGCACCACATGAAGGTAAGAACAATGAGGAAAAAGAGTAGAAGGGCAGAAAAAGCTAGATTTCTGACAGATTGGTGAGTAAGTTTCAGGGTAAAGCCTTCTTTCTGGTGAGCATGTGGTCTCTCAAGAACCCTCAGCTTACTTCTCAGACTGGACTCATTGCAGGTCATTCCCTCAACAAGCTGTATAATGAGAATAGACTTGAATCCCAGGAGGTGTTGGATCAAAGGAAAACAACTCACCCAGCTGAGCTGGGTTGGTAATGCCAGGTAAAGGGAACAACTGGCTTGGTTTGCCAAAGAAAGAATGGATAATTTGAGGGCTGAAACCCTGAAGATCATGGGCAAAATGAAAATACCCTGGAGGAGAAGGGACTAATGTTAGAGTTGTCCATTAATTAGAGAATATCTCCCTCCATGTCCTCCTCCCACACAGTATGCATTGTGAATTCCTTGGATCTGAGCACACTATCCTCTCCCTCCCAATACCCAGCACAGAGGCTGGCACATGTGTATGGAGTCACTAAGGAAGAAGGGAAAAGAGCACCCTGAGGGCTGGGGAAGGGCAGTACCAACTCCTTACACAACCATCCTTAAGATAGGGTGCAGAACTAGCAAAGGGCTACTCAGTAAGGGTTTGTGCATTGACCACATCTAAGAGGAGATGGAAGATGTGGAGCTCCTGCATATTGCTGAGTCTCTGACACCCATAGCTCCTCTGAAGTGCATAGTGCCATCCCACAGGGTTGCAAATCTGGCTCAGGGCAAGTTCCAGGAGATAGTAGAGGTCAGGATGACAACACAGATAGTTCATCAAACTTCTCTAAATTCCTGACTTCTGCTATAGCATCCAGACCTAGGTCCCTGTGACTCTCCGGCCTCTAATTCCATACCAGGTACTGGAGTAAAAGAATATTTTCATGTCATTGTCTTTCCATTGGTGTCTGATCCAAAAGGTTCAGGAGCTACAGCAGATTCTTACATGGGTAGAGAAATTCCCAAGTGCCTGTCCACAGTGGTTGTGGGGGAACAAAGTGCACATCCTGGTCTACGACCCTGACTACATGAAATTGATTTTGGGGAGATCAGGTAAGCATGAACTGTGTCAAGCTGTAGCAGATCTTCCGTGCTAGATTCATGACCAGAGTCTGAGTCAGAAGAAAGTGGCAATTCACACAATATTTAAACACTACCTACTATGCTCCTTAGCCACAATCCAGCATGTGGACAACAAAACTAACATACTTATTCACATTTAAAACAGATGTGTGGGGCTAAATTTCTAAATTTATTTTTCTTTTGTTCTCTTTTTAAACCAAACTAATCTGTTATGCAAATTGCCCCACATCCGTAAAATAAATTTCATATGCATGCAGATTTGGATTTAAAACCTCTAATTGTTGAGTTTCTTGGGTCATAGATGACTCAGCCACCACCCACTGTAGAAGAACTACAATGTTTTTCTTATCTTATTCTTTGGCATTGAGGAAAGCAATGTTCACCTGCTGGTTCTCAATGCTTCCTTCCTGAACCAAACTGATTCTCAAGACAGAGATAAGAGGGAATGGGAGGAATCAGGAGGTGATTTGGGATGAATTGTCAACAGAGAATCACTGAGAATTCATGGCAGCCTGCCCACAGCTGTACAACAGTTGCTTTTGGTTGCCTTATTTGGTCCCCAGTTACCTGTCAAGCCCTTCTTTCCCTTCCAGATCCAAAGAGTCCTCTTGTATATGCTTTCTTTGTTTCCTGGATTGGTATGTATTTCTAAATTAGGCAAACAGTGCACTACAAAGTTAGGTTTCCCAGCTGCTCTCTCTCTAAGACTCACAGTGATCAACAGGTGGCAGGCCACCACTGTCATGACCCATCCCTAAATCAAGCATCATTTCTCTTATAACTAGACCCTCACCACTTTATAATGCTGCCATGAGACCCCTGAAACAGCTCCTGCACATCAATTCTACAAACATTCCTGGCCTAACATTTATTTGTGTACCTCCTTGGCCTGCTCCCAATATTTTTTCAACCTTTACCTTATATTATTAGAGAATATGTAACAGCACAAATGGGAGATTCACATTCCTGAAATGCACCATGTCCTTTATGCCTTTACCCAAGAAATTCCACCTTCTCCAGGGTTGTTCCTTAGTCTTACCCCATGTTTCCTCCAAAATTATCCCGAGAGTCTTTCTGCTTCCATCTCCTCCAGACAAATAAACACATCTATCTCTGACCCAGGGAATGGTTTGCTCTTGTTGAATGGGAAGACATGGTTCCAGCACCGATGAATGTTGACCCCAGCCTTCCACTATGACATCCTGAGGCCCTATGTGAGAATCATGGCAGACTCTGTCCAAGTGATGCTGGTGAGTCTGTCTCTCCCTCTCATGTCCACACACCCTCTCAGAGAGTGCACACACACACACACACACACTCACACACATAGACTCCACTCTCAAACTATTCATCCATAGCTATTAGACAGTCACATACAACAAAACTCATGGGATAACTGTAATAGTAAGTTTCCAAAAGGAGATAAAACAGAGAGGATCCAACAACCAGGATCAAGGTACACTGTGTCCATTATCCAAGGCAGGAAGTGTCATACAGATCCTTCCCCACCCACTTCCAAGTCCTCAAAATGTGGCTTGGGAAAGTAGTCAATCCCAACAGACAGCAAGATACCTGTCCTTGGCTAGCTTGGGCAAAGGCAGCTTCAGTGGCAGAGGGCACTTCCCAGGATGTCACTCAATCAGATTTGGCCTGGAGCCTAGGGCTTCTACATATATTTCAGTGACCCATGCATTGCAAGGGACATCAGATTTACAGTCTTTCAGTCAAACCTGCCAAAATATCACTTCCTAGTAAGACTCAGATTTCTGACATCACAGTGCTCAGCAAACATTCAGTGAATGAAAATGAATTGAGATTCTGCATTTATCCCATGAGGAATATGAAAGGCCCACTAAGCCTTCTTTTCCTTAAAAGGTTTTCTTCTAAGGTTTCTAAGATTTTGTTTAACCATTTGTTAAGTCTATCTCAGCTCTCAGAAAACTGAAGACCCTATAGCCTTTTGCATCAATGGAAAGGTCATATGTATTTCCCAAAATAAAAACCATAATCAGACATTATGAAAAAATATGTTCAAATTTATTATAAAATTTTGTTAGAAATAGGCATCATTTTACAAACATTTCCTTTACACTATTAATTTGCTAAAGGTACCTGATCTGTGAAGTGAGAACCTGAATGAACTATCTGAAGACACAGAAAGAGCCCAATTATATAGCACAGATCCTCTGGCGAAAATTAAGTCAATGCCTCCTTCCCACCACAGAACAAATGGGAGCAGCTCATTGAGCAGGACTCCTCTCTGGAGATCTCTCAACATGTCTCCTTGATGACCCTGGACACCATCATGAAATGTGCATTCAGCCACCATGGCAGTGTCCAGGTGGACAGGTCAGTGACAACCCTTGTGCGGTAGGCTCCTTGTTTTTACCAAGTGGTGTGGATTCACCTGAGAGGCAGGTAGGGAAGTTTGAATGCTAACTTCTAAAAAAAGCAAGATTCTGACTCCAACCCAAGGCAAAGTTCAAATTCTTGACCTGGCCAGCCCTTCTCCAACTGCAAACTTCTGATCCTTAGAACAGAGGTTTGTTCTCTGAGAGAGAACTGAAATATGTCTCAGTGTTGTCTGTCCCCACAATTGAGGGAATCTCCACACAAGAGTCCACTCTATGAGTAAGACCTACCCATCACCAGTTTGTTGTGCCTCCTATTCCTCAGGAATTCTGAATCCTACATCAAGGCTGTTTTGAATTTGAACAACTTGGTTTTTTCCAGAGTGAGGAGTTTGTTTTATCAGAATGACACCATCTACAGACTGACATCTGCTGGCCGCTTGTACCAACGGGCCTGCCAGATCGCCCATAAGCATACAGGTTCTCTCTCCCCTTCCTGTCTCTCTTCCTTTATTAGGCTCAACTCAAAGGTATGGCCAGGTCTCTCAGACAGAAGGATGCCCAAGTTGCCTCTACAGGATCTAGGAGACATTCATGCAGAATACTATGCTAGTGCAACTTAAGGGAGCTGAGATGTTAGCATATAAAGTGCAGTACAGGAAATACTGGTGTCATAACATTGTAATGTTGAAAGAGACCCACCCCAGCAGCATTCATCAGGGCTCTGTGGTCAGTGGTTTGGAGGGGAGGCCTGGCCTGCAGCAGATGGTCCTGGACTACCCCCATGAGCTGCATGCATACAGGTTTCAACAAGATTGGGGAAGTGAGGGTTCTGAGGGTTGCTGTAACATGTGCCCTGCCTCATAACTGCACTCTGGGGACAGACAGAGTGATCAAGCTGAGGAAGGCTCAGCTGCAGGATGAGGGAGAGCTGGAGAAGGTCAGAAGGAAGAGGCACTTGGATTTCCTGGACATCCTCCTATTTGCCAGAGTAAGTGTGTGTGGGAGTTGAGGAGGGTCTGAAGTTTTTCCAGGAGCCCATACTAAGGAAAAGTCTGACTCTCACTCTTTCTGTGGACTCCTCAGATGGAA
Organism: Castor canadensis; assembly: GCF_047511655.1. Taxonomy (NCBI): domain Eukaryota; kingdom Metazoa; phylum Chordata; class Mammalia; order Rodentia; family Castoridae; genus Castor; species Castor canadensis. The sequence goes on from NC_133392.1 coordinate 126,711,576, forward strand.
AATGGGAGCAGCTTGTCTGACAAGGACCTGCGTGCTGAGGTAGACACATTCATGTTTGAGGGTCATGACACCACTGCCAGTGGCATCTCCTGGATCTTTTATGCTCTAGCCATGCACCCAGAGCACCAGCAGAGGTGCAGGGAAGAGGTGCAGAGCCTCCTGGGGGATGGAGCCTCCATCACCTGGTGAGTGACAGCTCAACAGGTAACAGACACCTGCCTCTCTGATAGGGGGAACCCCTGGTCTACTCAGGTCCTGCATGCCCATCAGGATGCACCTCATTCAGGAACCACCTGGACCAGGTGCCCTATACTACCATGTGCATCAAGGAGTCCCTGAGACTCTATCCACCAGTACCATCTGTGAGCAGAGAGCTGAGCAAGCCTATCACCTTCCCTGATGGACACTCCTTACCCAAAGGTATGAGCTTCTCAGACTCACCCTCCTAAGCTTTCAATGTTGACAAAGGAGTATCAGAAATCCACATGTGCTTCAGCAGTTCTGAATCTCAATGGGTCTCCCAGTTCTCATCAATAAATTGGGTCCTTACCTTGATACTAAAATGAGGTTATAAAATGCTGGACACTGAACTTTACTTCAACAAAGTCTCAATAAATAAATATCAATCTCTAGACTAAAATGTCAACCTCCAGACACTAGCCCTGAAATTTCCATTACTTAAGGTATTCAGGGTAGAAAGAGAATCCGAAAGGGACTGGGGAGATGTGGTTATTTCCATGGGTGGAGGCAAATGAGGGAGGTCAGGGAATCCCATGTCACAGGTGAAAGAAATGGGATCCAGTTTCTCAGGAAATTTAGATTGATGGAAGACTGATACTGATGACCACATTTGAGCTTCCTGCCATGGAAGAAAAACACACATTAATTCACTTGGCATTAGATCTGAACTAGCTCTGCCACATTCAAGCTGTATGACTGTAGGAAAGGGAATCAACTTCATTGAGACTCTGAAATCTCTTTTGAAAAATGGCTATCAGTGGTATCTTCTTTGGAGGGTTTTTGAAAGCACTGAATTAACTAACATGTTCTCCAGTGGTTCATGGAAGACATTTGATGAATGTGAGTTGTCAGTTCACTTACTCTAAGCACTGTGTTTACCATATTTAATTGCTATCATTTCTAGGTTCATGGTTTTATGTTCCTAGCTCGTGCTAAGTACTTTGCTAAGCCTACCCCCACCTCCCTGTAGTAGGATCACTATGCTCAAACAGTGAATTTCTGACCCACAGAACATTTGTGCGTCATGTCTTCTGCTGGCTACAGGACACCATTGGCATAAACTACTTCTCTCTGTCTCCTACCTGCCCCACAGGAATCACACTAGTGCTTTCCTTTTATGCCCTTCACCATAACCCGAAGGTGTGGCCAAACCCAGAGGTATAAGGGGTCTGGGAAGGGAGGGGAGGATCTCTCAGGACCAATACTTCTCCCACTCACCCTCTAAGCATTCTGTTCCTTCATGGGCTGGAATGAGGGCCTTTGACCCCTACTTGTCCTCTGATACTCTCTCTTCAGGTGTCTGACCCTTCCCGGTTTGCACCAGATTCTGCCCAATACAGCCACTCCTTCCTGCCTTTCTCAGGAGGAGAAAGGTGAGACAAACTATGTGTGATTTGAGGTGGGAGAAAAGGGAAGTTTCTGGGCACATACATGATATTTGTGATCACCTAGGTCACTATGTGGACTATTCAGGTATGCCTTTGTTGCTATTTGCAGATAGGAAGTATCATGTGGGTGTGTCTGTGCCCAAAAGACAGGTGGCATTTAAGGACATACCATCGATATTTTAACCCCCTGACCTTCACAATGACAGACAAAAAGTGGGTGTCAAACATCAGTGTATTTTGATATTTTACCAATTTTTAGAGGATGATTTTCAGAATTAGATTTCTCATATCAACTAAACTTCAGGTATTTTCACAATTCTCAGGAATCTTAAAATTGTATTTTTCTCTCCCCAAATTCCCAATGCAGTCTGCCAGGTTTTCTACTTAATTCATAAGTTGGACTTTGCAATGAAATATATATAATATAATATAATATATACATAACATTATATTATATAACATATTTCAATATACTTAGAATTCCAGAGACTATGCTTATCCTGAAACAATTTATGTGAAATTTTACCACCCATTGTAGAAGGTCGAACACCAATGAGTGCCATATTACACATTTTTGGCTTCTGACCCAACAAAATTTTCACTGCATATTAATATTCACAATCTCTATCTAGTTGGCAAAATTCCAAATGTGTAGCGGGCTGTCTATAGCAAATGGGCAAGGTCTACATAGTCCATTGGTGGAACAGACATAAGAATGAGGATATTAAACTGCTTCTGAAGAAAACCCACTATTTATTTAGGATACATAGCATATACTGGTAAGAACAATAGCAAAATGACCCGAAACAGCTGCAGAGCTAGAGAAATCCCAGAAGGGCTGCTGTGAAACTCCACAAAGCCTGCAGGACTCATCCTGTGGAGTATGAATTGCTATAAAACACATAAATAGTTCATAAAAAGAAGATTTCCTGAATCATTAATTGTGTGAATTCTGTAATGCTGAATCAACTGTCACAGAACAGGCTTGAATCATATTGTTTTTTGGGAATACAGTTTTCTAGGATAAAATTTATCCCAGGGTTGAGCACTTCCTCTTAGACATTTGCTAAAAATCATGACGTAGCCATTGGAAGACAAGAGTGTAGTCAGTAACTCAATTACTAGCTACAAATATTTATGGTCCATTTATTTTGTTTCATTTTTAAACTTTCAACTAAGTTAATTCAAACACAAATGTATTTAAAACTATGTTTCTCTCTGCTAAGTCCTATGCAGAGATGGGGACGACAGAAAGGTGTTGTGCAGAATCAGACACCTAGACACATGGTACACATTCCTTCATTCTTTCACTTACTCAATATTCACTGAGTTGTTTGTGAATTTTCTGGCATTCCCAGGAGGGAGAGAGTCATCTGGCTGAGGGTGAGGGTCAGCTGGTCACTGGCCTGAGCACTTAAGCTATACAGGCAGAGGTACAGAGAAGATATTCTCATCTACCTCAATAATATGAGCTGAGGTAGCAAGTAGGGTTGGGCAGTTAAGAGGTGGTGAGGGAGGAGCTCATGGTGGATGTGAATTCAGGTAAGCATCTGGATACTGTCCTACCAGATGTAGGTAATGGAGGGTCAAGGAGAGAGTGAGGGAGGGGATCACAGAGACCTTAGAAGTCCAGAATAGGGGACTAAAATGGCATTAGGGGATATTTCTCAAGTAACATTAGAAAGCTACAGATGCTTCTGGGCTGAGGGAGTGAGCAGGGGCTGGACCCTGATGACCGAGCAGGAGGCATGTGACACTACAACTTGAAGATGCCCAACCTGATTTCTTCTCTAAGAGCTTCCCCACTAATATCTGACTCCTATCTCAAGATCATAGATCCTATTTGGTCACAAGTGATGTCCACTGTGAATATAACCCATCTTTTTTGTGTGTGCTTGGCCCATGGCCTCCACATTGGAGAACCAGAAACTCCTATTGGAGGGAGTGAGCTACCAAATGATTAAGTTGTGAAATGAGTGATGGATTGGACTCTTTAGAGAGCTGATGCTGTGCTAACAGAGATAAGGAGTAGGGCCAGGATAGTCCTGGAATCTGAGGCCTTGTAAAAGTCAATAGAGTATGAGTCAAGACCTGAGGTAGAGTTTTACATGACATATAAGGATAGAGGTCATGCTTGGTCCACTAGGGATCAAGCTTTGGGCTGGGATTAGGGGCTCATGCCTGGTAGCTCAGAACAGGACTTGAGGCCATTTTACACTTCACTTTCTCTGCCTTGCACAGGAATTGCATCAGGAAACAATTTGCCATGAATGAGCTGAAAGTGGCTGTGGCCCTGACCCTGTTCCGCTTTGAGCTGCTGCCAGATCCCACCAAGATCCCTGACCCCATGGCAAGAGTTACTTTGAAATCCAAGAATGGGATCTACCTGCATATCAGGAAACTCCAATAATCCTGCTGGAGACGAGAACTACTCTGACAACCTGTTCCCTTCCCTCTTGTGTAATTGTCACCTGATCTTTCCACATATTACTACTCTCTGCCCACCTACCATTCTTCTTACCTGGTACTGTTGTGTCTTCTCTCCTCTGTCTGTCTTTTCCTCTCTCACCTCACACACCAGTATCCCTACCTTTTGCCTACATGCCTCCCACCAGCCTAAATCTCTAACTATTCATCTAATCTATGATTACCTGCCTGCCTTCCAACCTGCCTACTCTCTACATGTCTTTTTCCCTTTCTTTTGTTTGTCTGTCCCTGTAAGGGCTTCCTACCATTGCTATAATAAAATATAACTTTAGTGACTTCAAGTGACAGAAATCTATTGCCTTATGGTTCTGAGATCACAATTTTAACATGGGTTACATTGGTATGAAACAAGGTAATTGCAAGGCTGTGAACCACAAGTGCTGTTGTGTGCTTCTTCTTTTTCCCTTTACTGTTATCTATAGCTACATTCCTGGGCTTGGGAATTCTTCTTCAATGTTCAAATCCATCAGCATCTTTAAATCTCTCTGCTTCTTTTACATCACCTCTCTACTATAATCATGTTGTTGATTAGATTGTGCCCACTGTGATAACACAGGCACATTTATAATTCTGTAGGATTAAGACATGTATATCTTCAGAAATCATCATTCAGTCAACCTAGCATAGTTTCTTCCTGTCACCCTATTTATCCATCTAAATGTCTCCTGCATGATCTCTGTCTATCTTACTTTCTCTCACACAAACCTCTCCATCTTCTCTCTTCCTTGCAGTGAATTATCCAGTGTCACATATAGTGCTTGTCTTCCCTTGTAGGGAGATGGTAGAAAAAAAGAGGGAGATGGCAGTTTAGAGAGACAGAGAAGACAAGTCCCTTCTGAGGAAGGAGAAGGATGTGACCTCTGGTGCCAAGACTCTTAATTAGCGTGACACAGCCCACACAATCCAAGTGGCATTACCCATGGGACTCCTGATACCCCATGTCTGCCCATCTACTGAGACTCTCATGTAGCTAAGTTAGACAAAGGACTCTTCTCTGGAAGCTCAGAAGGAGAAGTTCACCAGTGAGGAAAAGAGACTGCACCTCCAGTCTATTCAAGGGTTAATGTTTTTCACACTATGTTTTTCAGAATAAGTCCAAGGTAGAGACAATCTTAAACTTAGTAGCAAAACCTTCAGGTTTGGTCTGGTATGAGGGCCTTGGGGACCCAGCTGGTCACAGTCCCACTGAGACAGGATAAGAGAGCCCAGACTAGACATGTCACAAGTCACCTGCTAGCTTCCCTTACACATAGGACCTGAAAGCTCCTCAGTAGGCTCAGGGAGTGGATAAGTGTCAAGAAATGGCTGAGAGGAGCCATAGGGAATATTGGGTCTACAAGGTAGGAAAGGATGTCAAACCCCCAAGCAGCATTTACCACAAGGATCACTCCTTAGCAGTTCCCTACATTCTTGTCTGACCATCCTGAAGAAGAGGTGGCCCCTTAAATTTGCCCTCACTTGGTAACTTCCTAGGTAATGGTGCCCTTAACTCTGGGACCTGCCCCCTGTACCTGTCTCCCCTATGCACTTAATCAAGTTCCCTTGATTGGTGTCCCTGTTTTTCTCCAAAGTCATTGAATCAGGCCCTGCTTCTGTTTCTATTTGTGATGTAATATTTCTACTGAATATTCTAGCCAGAGCCCTGAGTGTTATAGACAGAGCTCACTGGAGCCCTCTGTTTGGAATGTGACACCACTATCTGTTTCCCTGAATGGGTTTCTTCCCCCTTGCAGAGTTACCTGCAGCCAGGACATTCCTTCCAGTCCCCTGGCTTCCCAAGTCACTGGACTAGTCTAGCCCTTCTCTGAAAAGGTACCAGGAGAAGCGGACTTGAGGAATGGAGCAGGAGAGTGGATTGGGAATGTCCTGAGAAGGATCTTTGGCAGCTCTCCTGGCATCAAATGGTACAGAAAGGATCATGGTGGCCACACTCAGAGAGGACAGGACATGAAGACCTCACTGTCACTATGACCCCAGTCCTGTGGGTAAAAAAATAGGGGCCAAGCCACATGAGAGTAAATGTCCCAGAGGTATGAGAAAACTGGATACATGACACAGACCCAAGAGACAGGTAAAAGGAAAAAAATCTGAAAGTACACATGTGAAATGTGAGTTTGGTCCTTACCTACACCATACACACAAATAACCAAAAATGGATCAGAGAATTAAAAGAAAGCCCACTAAAAGGTAGATAATATTTTCAAAACAAATAAAAATATGTAATGAAGGATCAAAGATGGCAACTTGGTACGGAAGCAGATAGCCTGAGCTCTGACTCCAAAACAGAGCTGAGAAGCTGGAGCTAAGCTTGATGGAAGTAAAGCACAAACCAGAATCAAACCTTTGACACCCTGAACTCCTAACCTGTGGAAAGCTTCCCCACAACACATTACACTGAGAAAATTTGAGGGCTGCCACTGCTGCTGCAGCTGTGTCTGCAGGCTCCAAACCTGCCTATGAGATATTCCACAGAAGAAACAGGTGAGCACCACACATCACATGGAATTCCCCCAGCAACCCCCAGAATGAACCAGCACAACCCCTGGGCAGACTGACCTCCTACCCAAAAAAACCCCCTGAACAATAAATAGTGAACTGTAATCTAGTACAACAGCAGAGGGGGTGGGAAGGCTGAAAGTGCACTGGAGAAGAGGGGAGGGGCAAGGAGCTAATCTCTGCATGAACCATCAGTAAACAATTGCAGGAAAGGCAGGAAGGCTGACAGCAGGTGGGCAATAAGCCACTCCTGGAAGCAGGGCAGGTAGCAGATCACAGAGATCATCTCCTGAGCCGGTCAGCAGCACCCAGAGTCAAACTGCCCCACAAAATTGAAAAACAAACAGCGAACCATCATAACATACTGACAGCAGGATGGGGCTGATTGAACACTGACCCTGCCCCAGAGAAAGGGGCTGGGCAAAGAAATAAGCCCCCAGCCCAGAAATCCCATTAAACAAGCACAGTGAAAAGCCACCTCCAAAGCAGGAAAATTAGTGGACTACAGAACTGATCTCCTAAACCTGAGGGCAGATTTCAAACTTAAACAGCCACACCTTGCTTGGGCAGAAGCTGATCAAGCAGCTGCAGCTGAAAGGTAACACAACTATCAGCTGAGGAAATCAATATCCCAGTCCACCTTGCATGATCTGGTAAAGCTACCTCACCTCACAGTTTCATTCAACTGGTAGACAGAAGAACAAAACACTACTCACAAGCCAACCACCTGGTGAGACCACGTTGGAGCTTCTGCTTATATGCCAAAACTAGGACTGGATGCTGGAGGAGTAATTCTGGAACTTAAACAAATACTGAAATTCTATTGTTCCTGAAAAGTGTTTTTCTTTTCTTTTTTTTTTTTATTTTTGTTCATTTTTTTCCTGTTGATTTCTTTGGGTTTTTTATGTTATTGTTTGTTTTGTCATTGGGGTTCTCTGTTTTTATTTTTATTCCTATTGTCTTTTTTCCTTTCTCTTTCTATACTATCAACTTTGTCTTCATCATATTCTCATCCCCACTCCCATCTCCTTCACTCTCCTTCCTTCTCCTGTGCTAAAATCCATTATTCCTCTCCCCAACAACTCGTTCTGCCCCTTCTCACCCATCTCTTCCCCTAGCCCTCACCTTCCCCTCCCATTCTCCCTGAACCTGTCACCAGACTACCCCTCCCTCCTACTGACTCATCAACCACTGACCAACCTACTATAGCAACTTTACATAACCTCAAACCAGTGCAATCTCTAACACAAGCACCCTCTACAACAAAAACAGAAATATACCTAAACACACACAAGGACCACACAAACCAGCAGACCCCAATCTGCCTGCCCCACTCACCAACCCCACTTCCCACCTCCCCATTTAGTGCCACTCTATCCAACTCCCCAAATTTCTACAGTTAGCCTTATAAACATTAACCCCCCAACTCCCACTGCTTACAGATATCAACACCAAGGGCTCTCCTATATAACATTTAAAGAACTGATTGGGTATTAAACCTGTGAATTATTTACTCCTAAATTACACCCAGACCAAGGACAGAAATAGCACACCATCTTAGCTAAAAAGCCAAGACAGCCACAAAACAAAAATTAAATCAAGGAATGGAAAACAGGTGACTGAAAACACCAACTAGCCTATCAAGAACATAGTTGCACAGTACAAGTGGAATGATGGGAAGACAAAAAAGGGATGGAAACCATTCCCCCCACAAAATAATTTAGTACAGGATTCAGTGGGAAATTGAGAAAATGGATACCCCATTCTGGACCCCAAAAACAAAAATAAATGAACCCTACAATGTCCACAAAAACATCCTCATAGAAGAAATCTTGCAAGTAGTCATGAGAATTTCATGGAGATGATAATATACACATTGTAAAAAAGGTACAAGATGCATTTAAGAAATTTCAAGACACCAAAAATAAGGAATACAAGAAGATACATAACCAAATAAATGAACTCATAAGAGCCCTAAATAAGCACCAAAGTGAAACCGTGAATACCATACAGAGATAAATGAATTAAGATGAAAATAGACAGTTTTAAAGATGAAGTGACCCATGACATGCAAAACCTCAGAAAAAAGAATGAAACAGAAACACAAAACACAGTGGAAGGCCACTCCAGCAGACTAGAACAAGTGGAAGACAGAATCTCAGAACTCAAAGATAAAATAGAAATTCACAGAAAAACTGAAGAACTATTAGTCAAAAAACTCAAGACCTACGAAAGAAATATGCAAGAACTCACCAACTCCATCAAAAGACTATTGAAGAAGGAGAAGAGGTCCTAGCAAAAGGGATTCAGAATATATTCAATAAATAAAACAATAACAGAAAATTTCCCAAATCTAGAGTCAGTTATGCCCATTCAGGTACAGGAAGCCTCCAGGACACCAAACAGACTTGACCAAAACAGAACTGCCTCACGACACATTATCATTAAAACAACAAGCACGGAGAATAGAGAAAGAATACTGAAGGCAGTATGAGAGAAAAAACAAATAACTTGCAAAGATAAACCCATCAAAATCACAGGAGATTTCTCAATGGATACCTTGAAAGCAAGAAGGGCATGGAGTGAGATATTCTGGGTACTGAATGAAAATAACTTCAACCCTAGGATACTCTACCCTGAAAAACTATCATTCAAAATAGATGGAGCAATAAAAGTCTTCCACCATAAGTAGAAACTAAAACATATATGACCACTAAACCACCACTGCAAAAGATTCTTCAAGATTCTGCACCCAGAAAATGAAAGCAAACAAAAACAGGAGAGTACAGACAATATCAAACCACAGGAGAAGAAAAGACAAGGAATAGGACAGTAATATCAATTCAGCTGCACACAAGCAAATCCGTAAACAACAAAAACATCTAAATGACAGCAATTAGCACATACCTATCAATATTAACACTGAATGTCAATGGACTCAACTCCCCCATCAAAAGACACTATTTGGCAAATTGGATTAAAAAGGAAGATCCAACAATCTGTTGTTTTCAGGAGACTTACCTCATTGACAGAAACAAACACTAGCTTAGGGTAAAAGACTGGAAGAAGATTTACCAAGCCAATGCCCCCTGCCAAACAGGCAGGAGTAGCAAAACTTATCTCAGACAAATTAGACTTCAAACTTACATTGATCAAATGAGATGAACAAGGACACTCCATACTAACAAAAGGAGAAACATACCAGAAGAAAATAACAATTATCAACCTATATGCACCCAATTTCATCAAAGATACTTTAAAGGACTTAAAAGCACATATAGACTCCAATACAGTGGTAGTGGGAGACTATAATACCACCCAATCACCAATAAATAGGTCATCCAAGCAAAGAATTAATAAAGAAATTCTAGAACTAAATCACACCACAGATCAAATGGACCTAGCTGATGTCTACAGAATATTTCATCCAACATCTGTACAATATATATTCTTCTCAGCAGCCCATGGAGCTTTCTCCAAAATAGATAATATCTTAGGGCACAAAACAAGCCTCAGCAAATATAAGAAAATAGAAATAATCCTGTGCATTCTATCTGATCACAATGCATTAAAACTAGAACTCAACAACAAAAACAACAGCAGAAAATACACAAACAACTGGAAGCTGAACAACACATTGCTCTGAAGAAAGGGATAGAGGAAGACTAAAGAAGGTGGAAAGATCTTCTGTGCTCATGGATTAGTAAAATCAACATAGTAAAAATTGCTATACTACCCAAAACAATCTACATGTTCAATGCAACTCCCATCAAAATCCCAATGACATTTATCACAGAGATTGAAAAATCTACCCTAAAGTGCATTTGCAAACACAATAGACCATGAATAGCCACGGCAATACTCAGTAAAAAGAGCAATGCTGGAGGTATCACAATATGCAACTTCAAACTATATCACAAAGCTATAGCAATAAAAACAGCATGGTACTGGCACAAAAACAGATAAGAAGACCAGTGGAAAAGAATAGAGGACCCGGATATGAATGCACATAGCTATGCCCACCTTATTTTTTGACAAAGCTGCCAAAAACATACGATGCAAAATAAACAGCCTCTTCAACAAATGTTGCTGGGAAAGGTAGTTATCTGCCTGAAGAAAACTGAAACTAGTTCCATGTTTATCACCCTGTACTAGTATCAACTCAAAGTGGATCAAGGGCCTTAATATCAGACTTGAAACTCTGAAGCAGGTACAGAAAAGATCAGGGAATACTCTGGAAGCAATAAGTATAGGCAAGGACTTCCTCAATAGAACCCCAGCAGCTCAGCAACTAAGAGGAAGGATGGACAAATGGGACTACATGAAATAAAAAAGCTTCAGCACAACAAAAGAAATGGTCTCTAAACTGAAGAGACCACCCACAGAGTGGGGGCAAATATTTGCTAGCTGTACATCAGACAAAGGATTGATAACCAGAATATACAGAGAGCTAAAAAAACTAACCTCCCCAAATCAATGAACCAATAAAGAAATGAGCAACTGAACTAAACAGAACTTTTTCAAAAGAAGAAATCCAAATGACCAAAAAACACATGAAAAAAATACTCACCGTCTCTGGCCATAAAGGAAATGCAAATCAAAACCACACTAAGATTCCACCTCACCCCTGTTAGAATAGCTATCATCAAAAGCACCACCAACAAATGTTGGTGAGAATGTGGGGATAAAGGAACCCTCATACACTGCTGATGGGAATGTAAGCTAGTACAACATCTGTGGAAAACAATATGGAGGCTTTCTACAAAACTGAACATACATATGTCATATTATCCAGCAATTTCACTCCTAGAGATATACCCAAAGAAATGCGACTCGGGTTACTCCATAAGCACCTGCAAACTCATGTTTATTGCAGCACTGTTCACAATAGCCAAGTTATGTAAACAGCCAAGATACCCCACTACTGATGAATGGATTAAGAATATGTGGTATTTATACACAATGGAATTTTATGCAGCCGTGAAGAAGAATGAAATTTTATCATTCACAAGTAAATGGATAGAACTGGAGAACATCATCTTAAGTGAAGTTAGCCAGGCCCAGAAGGCCAAAAATAGTATGTTCTCCCTTATGCAAACTTTAGACCTAAAACAAATGCAGTAATATTATTTGACATGGGTTACATGCTAAGGGGAGAACACATACATGAGGAAAGTGAAAGTTAAGAAATCCAAAACTTGAAAGTGTTGATGTGTCTACTCTTGAGGAGTTAATATAGTAACCTTAAAATGACAGAGGTCACTATGTGAAGGTGATGGAGAAGTAGTGAAGAGGTCTGGTAGAGATGAATCAATTCAGGTTGTAATACACATGTGCATGGAAGCAATCCTAGGAATATCTTTGTATAGCTATTCTTATCTCAACTAGCAAAAATGCTATGTCTTTCTTATTATTGATTATGTCTTCTATTCAACAAAATTGGAGCAGAGGGCAGAACAGACTCTGCCTGGAAGCGATGAGGGTGGGGGAAAAAGGAGTGGGTGTGTGGGGTGCAGGGGGGTGAAATGGCCTAAACAATTATGCACATATGAATAAATTTTAAAAAGTAAATAAGTGTGTATCAAATTCCCATATGTACCAAAAAAATGCCATACAAAATAGGCGCACAACTTCAAGAAACACTTCTTCTAAAATGTGGGCATGGTTAGTAGAAGCACATGAACGTGCACTCAACTTCATTAGTCATTAGGAAAGTGCATCAAAATCACAGCAACTCCCCTTAGGGTGGCTATAATTATTTATTTAAGGAAAATGAGAAATGTTCAATAGAATGTAAAAAAATTGGACCTCTTCATAGACAAAAGTAAATTGGTACAGTCACTTAGGGATAGAAGGAGGACTTTCCTCCAAAAACAATAAACAGAGAGATACAGTAAGTCTACTCCATTTACCCAAAGAATTGAAAAATGATACTAAAACAGATACTTTATACCAATGTTCATTGCAGAATTATTCACTAGGACATAAGATAAACAGAACTTAAGTGTCCATCAACAGATGACTGGGTACCAAAAATGTGGCATATACATACAACATTATTCAATTATAAAAAGAATGAAGGTCTGATACATTATACAAGAGAAATGGTCTTTTATGATTATATTAGTATATAATAGTTGTACAGGGGGATGCATTGTGATATTTACACATGTGTTTAGAATATATCATAGTTGGATTTACCCCCTCCATTGTTCTCCTTCTTCCCCTCCCCATTTCTTAGAACAATTTCAACAGGTTTCATTCCTCTACTTTATATATGGGTAAAACTACATCCACCATATACACCCTCATTCCCCCTTTCCTTGTGCCCCTCTCCCACTGGTATCCACTCCTGGAAAAGATTTATTTTCCCACCTGCCTTTAATTTATTTTGGTTAAAAAATCAGTAGTATATCAATAGTCCAAGTGGGTTTCACCTTGGTACTTCAGGTCTGTATATAATTGTGCTTTTATCAAATAACCCCTTCCCCTCTGTTACTTACTCATGTTCACCTAATATCCAACAGCTACTACACTTTACATTATATTATATTCATATATAAATGGTTGTTTCAATCTTTTTTATTCTCTAACATTTTTTTCTCTTCCATACCTCCCATAGCCCACTCACAGGCTCACTAGTAAAATTTTGTTCTTTCGGTCACTATATATCTATATAATCATCTGTTTCTATATATACATTTAACTTACAGGTATAGTGTTCATACATGAGAGAAAACATGCAATCTTAGATTTTTTGAGCTTGGTTTACTTTGCTTAACATGAAGTGCTCCAGTTCCATCCATTTACCTGCAAACAATATAATTTCATTCTTCTTTATGGCTGAGTAAAACTCCATTGTGAATATATACACAATGAATATATACACAGTTTCTAAATCCATTCATCATTTGTGGAGCATTTGGGCTGCTTCCAAAGCTTGGCTATTATAAATAGTGATGCAATAAACATGGATGTGAAGTGACTCTATTATGTCCTGGAGTATATTCCTTCAGATATATGCCTAGGAGTGGTATCTCTGGATTGTATGGTAGTTCTATGTTTAGTCTTTTGAGAGACCTTCATATTGCTTTGCATAGCAGTTGCACTAACTTACATTCCTACCAACAGTGTAGAAATGTTCCTTTTCCCCACATGCTCACCAGCATTTACTGCTGTTTGGACTCAGCCATTTGGACTGAGGTGAGGTAGAATCTCGATGTAATTTTGATTTGCATTTCCTTTATGGCCAAGGGTGTTGAGCATTTCTTCATATGTTTATTGTCCATTTATACTTCTTTTGAACAGATATGGCATTGACAACAGTATGCTAAGAGAATGTTAAGTAATCCAGACACAAAAGGACAAATCCTGTTAGTATCCACTCATAGTCAGTAGAATAGCAAATATATAGAGCCAGAAAGTAGATTAGAGATTACCAAAGGCTGGGGAGAGGAAGAATGGAGCTTTATGACTTAATGGCTGCAGTAGTTTGGTTTGAGTTGTTAAAACATATTTAAAAAGCAGTGATGGCTATAAAACATAATGAATTTAATCACACATTTCAAATTGACCAAGTTGTCAAATTTCATGTTTTATATATGTTATATATAAATTCATGTTTTCATGTTTTTCAAATTTCATGTCTTATAAAATATTATATATATAATATTTGATATTACTAATTATCAAAAACTAATATATGCCAGGAACCATTGAGTGGTAAATGTGTAAATTGTATCTCAATAAAGCCATTTTCAAAACCAGGAATAAATCCAGGCATGATGGTGCATGCCAGTAATCCCAAATACTTGCAAGGTACAGGCAGGAGGATCATGAGTTTGAGACAATCCCAGGCAAAGTTAACAAAACCATATCACAAAAAAATAAAACCAAATGGCTAAGGACACATCTCAAGTGATAGAGTGCTACTTAGCATGCTTCAGGCCATGGGTTCAACCTTCAGGGATTGAGAGGGAGCAAGGGAAAGAGGGGAGCGAGAGAAAGAGAGAGAGAGAACCCAAAGAAGTAAAGAAGTAAAATAAAGACGAAAACAGACATTACAACTACTATCATGGACTATTATAAACAAAGAACTTTGTTGTTTATTGTTACCAATAAATGAAACTCTAGAATAAATGGATATATTTCTGACACATTTAACTAACCACAATTTAATCATGAGGACAAAGAAAATCTGAACAGATTAATAAATATTAATGAGATTTAATCAGTAATAAAAAGTCTGCCTCCCCCTCAAAGAAAAAGATCAGAATCAGAACATACACTGGAGAAAAACTCACTGTTGAATTTTAACAAACTTTTAAAAGTTAGTGCCATTCTTTTCAAACTATTCCAGACTACCAAAAGGCAGTAAACTCTTTTAAATTCATTCTACAAGGTCAGAATTATCATAATACCAAAAGCAAATAAGGATACAACAAAAAAATTGAATACACACCAATATCCCTGATGAACATGGGTCTAAAATTTCTCAACAAAATACTAGCAAATCAAACACACAGCACACTAAGAATATACACCAAGATTATACACCATTATCAAATGGGCTTCCTTTTTCTCTTAATGGTACTGGGGGTTGAACCTAGGGCCTCATGCTTGCGAGGTACATGCTCTATCACTTGAGCCACTCTGCCAACTTGTTTTGCATAGGTTATTTTTGATCTAAGGTTTCACTTTATGCTTGGGCCAGCCTGGACCATGATCTTCCTATTTGTACTCCCATGAGAAGTTGTGATGACAGGCATGTGCCACCACACCCAGTCATTGGTTGATAGGGTCTCATGAACTTTTTGCCTTGGCTGGCCTGGAACAATGATCCTACTGATCTCCCAGTCTCAAGTAGCTAGTATTACAGGTTTAAGTCACTGCACCCAACCTCATATGGGCTTTATCTCAAGAATGCAAGGAAGTTTCAGCACATACAAACTCACATCAATAATGCATCACATCAACAAAATGAAGAATAAAAATCCATGTGATCATCTGAATAAATGCAGAAAAAGTACTTGACAAAATGCAACATCCTTTTGTGATGAAAAATAAATCCTTCAATGATAATTAGTACAACTACTTTGGAAAGCAGTATGCAAATTCCTCAAAAAGCTAAAGACACAATTTCATGTGATCCAGTGATACCACACCTGGGCATCTACTCAAAGGAATGTAAGTCAGGATACAGTATACACCTGTACACCAATGTTCATCACAGCACCATTCACAATAGCTAAGCTATGGAAACAACCCTACAACTGATGAATGGATCAAGAAATTGTGGTATATATACACAATGGAGTTTTACTCAGCCAGAAGGAATAATGACATGTGATTTGAAAGTACATGGATGCAAGTGGAGGGCATCATGTTAAGTGAAGTAAGCCAGACCCAGAAAGTCAAAGGCCACATGTTTTCTCTCATACATGGAAGATCCAAAAAATAAACATATGCACAGAAATAAGCATGAGCATATACAAACTCATATGGAGAACAGATTGGAAATAGTAGAACTACTCTATGGAACTTAAGGAAAGAGGGAAAGAAAAAGAGAATGATAGAGCATCAGTAATATCATAAAACATAAGATCTGTGAAGGTAGAGGACATAAGGATGTGAATTGAAAGCTGCTGAAAAACTGGGTGAGAGGTAACAGGATAAGGTACAGTGATGGATGGGGATTCAATGAACCAAAATAAAGTTTACCCACAGTGGGAATACACTAAGAAACCCCTTTGAACATCAACTTAAATATTAATAATGAAAGATAGGACTGTAAAATAGGTACACTGTGTGTCTGGGGGGGTATTAATGGGAGGGGAGAAGGTGAATGGAGAAGATTAAGGTAAGGGTGTATGGCTGATGGACACCATATACTTATATGAAACAGAACAAAGAAGCCTCTTGCAATTGCTTTAAGTGGGGTGGGGATAGGGATAAGGGGGAAAAAGGTTGGGGTGATCTAAACAATGAACAATATGTCTAATCGGAACTGTCCCAGCGAATCTCCCCTGTATAAGGAATATATCCTAATAAAAAATTTTGTAACAAAAAAATCCCCCAACAAACTAGATATAAAAGGAATGTGCCTCACCACAACAAAGACTATATATGACAAACATACAGCCAACATCATACTGAAGGAGGAAAAACTGAAATTGGTTCCAAGATCAAGAATAAGACAATGATATTCACTTTATCATTGTTATTCAACATCATGCTGGGAAGTCCTAGCAAGAGCATCTTCATTTGTAGATGACATGATTTTATATGTAGAAAAACCTAGTCTCCACCCAAAAACCTTTTGAACAGACGAATTAATTCAGCAAATTTTCAGGATGCAATATCAACATACAAAAATGAGGAGCTGCTTTATACACCAATAACAAACTTCCTGAGATAGAAATCAATAAAAAATAATAAGATACCTAGGAATAAATTTAAACAAGAAGTTGAATGATCTCCACATGAAAATTACAAAACACTGATGAAAAAACTGAAAGGAAACCAAAAAATGCAAAAACATGCCATGTTGATATATTAGAACAATTAATATTTTAAAAATTTTCCCTACTACCCCAAATAATTTACAGATTTAATGCAATTTCAATCAAAATACCATGTAAATTTCAGGGTTGTTTTGTCTTGTTCTGTAAAGAAAATCAATGAAATTTGATGGGAACTGTATTGAATTTGTATATTACATTCAGTAGTATGGTCATATTACTAGTATTTCTTCTACCAATCTATGAAAACAGGACATTTGCCCATCTTTTAGTGTCTTCTACAATTTCTTTCTTCAATACATTATGGTTTTCAATATAAAGCCTTTAACAATGTTGGTTAAGTTTATGCCTAACTAATTTAATTTTTGAAGCTATTGTGAAATTCATATGGAAATACAAAAGACCCCAAATAGCCAAAGCTATTCTGAGCAAGAAGAGAAATGCTAGCAATATCACAATGGCTGACTTCAGAACCATAGTAAGAAGAAAGGTATAGTACTTGCCCTAAATGAAAATACCAATGAAATAGAAGGTCCACAAATAAGCCCAAGTAGGTACTATCATCTGACTCTTGACATAGGTACCAAAAGAATACCTTTAAATAATGCAGCCCTTTAAAATGTCATGCTGGCAAGGCTTGCTATTCACATATAGAAGACTGAAACTAGAACCCTATCTCTCACCCTGTGCAAAAAATCAACTCACAATAGATCAAATAGCTTAATGTAAGACCTGAAACTTCTACAGAAAATCATAGGGGTAACATTTGAAGGTGTAGGCCTAAGTAAAGACTTTCTAAATAAGATTCCAAAAGCTGGGGAAATAAGAGGACTTTCAGGACCACCCTGCTAAGAAAATGTAAGCAAGACTCCTTCAACAAAAACAAGCCAGGTTGTACTGCACACTTTTAAATCTAGCTACATAAGAGGAGAAGGTAGGAAAGCTGTGGCATGAGGCCAACCCTGGGCAAAAAGCAGATCTTATATAAACTAAACTGTAACTAAAGCAAAAAAGGGGTGATGTGGATCAAGTGGTAGAACACTTGCCTAATAAGCACAAGACCCTGATTTTAAACCCCTAAGTACCACAAAAAATTGATAAATGGGATTGCATCAAATGAAAAGCTTCTGCACAGCAAAAGAAATAATCAACAAGATAAAGACAAGTCTACAGAATTGGAGAAAACTTTCCCAAATATTCACCCATCAGTGATTACCATATAGAATATACAAAGACCTTAAATAAGTAAGTAGCCAAAAAAACAAACAAACAGATAAGACAATCAATGAATGGGTAATGGAACTGAACAGACACTTTTCAATAGAAGAAATAGAAATAACCAATAAATACATAAGAAGTTTTTGGCATCCTTGGCAATTAGGAACTGCAAATAAAAACTACACTGAGATTCTGTCTGCCTTCAGTCAGAACGGCTATCCATCATCAAGAAAACAAATAAAAACTAACATTGGCAAGAATGCAGAGGGAAAAGGAAATTTTATTCACTGCTGGTGAGAATATAAGTTAGTCCAGCCACTATGGTAATCAGTATGGAGGCTCCTCAGGAAATTAAAAATAGAAGTTCCATATGATACAACCATACCACTTCAGGGTATTTACCCAAGAGACTGAAGGTCCGCTTACTACAAAGACACTTGTGCACTCATGTTTATTGTGGCAGTGTTCACAGTAGCCAAAGGATGAATCAGCCTTGGTGCCTATCAATGGATAAATGAATAAAGAAAATGTAGGCAGAGTCTCGAGACGGCTGATTGCTGAAATTCACCACATCCTGAGCTCTCACAAACCTGAAAGTCAACCTTAGACTCATGGCTACAAGGGTAGTTTGCTACAAAAGAGGGTGCCAACACAAGAACAGACCATTGCTAGAGAGCCCAACCTCTAAATAAGCCTTTGAAAGCCCGAATCCATCATGGACATGTGGTCACCAAATGGGATCCACTCCATCCTGTGCCACCCCCACCGCCAGAATATTGTTGATTTTTTATATTTCTTTCCATGTCTGGATTTGAGTTTGCCTCCAGTACATGAGGACTACCCAGCATGCTAACCATTCACACAGAGGGCTAAGAGCCTTGCCTGAGACAAGGGACAGTTGCTTACTGCCAACCTGCATTCCTTCCAATGCCAGAGAGATGAACCATTTAATGGCTAGTCATTTTCAGTCCTGAGGGATACTGTACAGGTCAACTCAGCTCATGGAACTCTACAGCCCCATCTCCCACACACACTTTAGAAAACCTTCAGTTAAGCAGACTGATGAAGGCTCCCAAATCAGCAAGTTTATCCAAAAGAGGGGCAAGAAGAAAACAAAATAGCTATCTAGAGCTCCACTTCTGGGTCTCTATCCCAAAACAAGGAAAGTGCACAGGTGAGCTGGCCAGCTATATACAGTCCTTAACCTACAGCCCAACCCAGCAGTGTACACATACACACAAGCAACAGGAGCTTTTCACCACTCATTTCCCAAACAAAATGTTAACCTGCTGAAAGGGGGGTAAAAGGAAAAAAAATAAAGTTCATTTTGGACAAACCAGTGTGGCCATTGACTTCCTGGAACAAGGAAAAATACAGGCTCCAAAACTCAGCAGATTGCTTTCTAACCCACTAGCTATGCTTGGAGAACACACAACCAACCCACAATAGCCACCTCTCTCAACTGGAACTGTTCCATCTCACTCTGGCAGCTGCCCTAACCCAGAAAGCAACCCTCTCCTCCCCCGCCAACACACACCAGGTTACACCTGGGCAATCCAGATCCCTCAGGAGACACATGAATAAATACAACAGGAAAACTTCAGACAAAAATCTGAAGACCAGAGATTGGAGGGGAGCATCTTATGTAGTGATATAGCACAGATAGAAGATATCCATTCTTCTCTTCAACAAGGAAGAAATTAAAAAAATTTTTTGTTAATGTTTTAATTTGTCTACATGACAAATTTTTTCTTTACTTTTTCAATTATTTCTTGTCCCCTTTTATTTCCTCTTTTCTTTCTTCTCCTTTTTTCTCACTTCCCTGTCTCTTTTTACTAACTACCCAACTAGCAGTTTATTATACCTCCTTCTTATATTATTCTCAATCTTTCTATCCTTTTACAGTCCCTGAAAATAGCACCCTTCTCCCCAATAACTAAAGTATGTTTCTACACACTAACGTCTTCTTTGTTTGCAGCCCTCACACTGCATACCTCTTTTTACCCTCTACTTATCTACCTTCCTGCCTATCTCATCTCCCACTTTTTATCCCTCTTTACTACCTAAGTTTTAATTTCCATGCAAACAGGTTTCATTTTTCTAACCCCCTTCTGTTTATAGATAATACCACCAAAGTTATTATACTTCATGTAAGAATCTGATGGATGGTGAAGGGGATGAAACCTCTATTTCCTAGCTAAAAAAGTGATGATTAAAAATGATTAAGGAGATGAAAGAAGACATGCAGAAGCATGTCAATGAAATCAAAGAGAATGTGAATAAACAGCTAAATGAATTCAATGAAAAAACAAAGAAACAATGGATGAACTCAGAGGATACAAACATCTGAATGAATTCAAGGAAGATACAAAAATACACATAAAAAACAGATAAATGAGTCAAGGAAGAGAAAATATGATGGGAAAGGAGAATTTAATAAGACATAGAAAATCTTAAAAGACCAAATGGGGACTCTGGGAATAAAACTGCTTAAATCAAGCAAACAAACAAAATACAGTTGAACACCCCTCCATCAGACTGGAACAAGTAAAAGACAGAGTTTAAGGACTTGAAGAAGTAGATACAACAGAAAAAAACACAGGAATACACAGAAAAATAAAGAAATGTGAATGAAATATGCAAGAACTCTGCAACTAGTCTGCAAAAAACTGAAACTAGATCCATGCATATCACCCTATACCAACATTAACTCAAAATGGATCAAAGATCCTAATATCAGACCCCAAACTCTAAAGTTGATACAGGAAAGAGTAGGAAATACTCTGGAGTTAGTAGGTATAGGTAAGAACTTTCTCAATGGAACCCCAGCAGCACAACAACTAAAAGATAGCATAGATAAATAGGACTTCATAAAATTAAAAAGCTTCTGTTCATGAAAAGAAATGGTCTCTAAACTGAAGAGAACACCCACAGAGTGGGAGAAAATATTTGCCAGCTACACATCAGACAAAGGACTGATAACCAGAATATATAGGGAACTTAATAAACTAAATTCTTCCAAAACTAATGAACCAATAAAGAAATGGGCAAGTGAACTAAACAGAACTTTCTTAAAAGAAGAAATTCAAATGGCCAAAAAACACATGAAAAAATACTCACCATCTCTAGCAATAAAGGAAATGCAAATAAAAACCACACTAAGATTCCACCTCACCCCTGTTAGAATAGCCATCATTAGCAACACCACCAACAACAGGTGTTGGTGAGGATGCAGGAAAAAGGAACCCTCTTATACTGTTGGTGGGAATGTAAACTAGTACAACCACTCTGGAAAAAAATTTGGAGGCTACTTAAAAAGCTAAACTTGATCTTCCATTTGATCCAGCAATACCACTCTTGGGGATATACCCAGAAGACTGTGACACAGGTTACTCCAGAGGCACCTGCACACCCATGTTTATTGCAGCACTATTCACAATAGCCAAGTTATGGAAACAGCCAAGATGCCCCACTACTGATGAATGGATCAAGAAAATGTGGTACCTATACACAATGGAATTTTATGCAGCCATGAAGAAGAATTAAATGTTATCATTTGCTGGTAAATGGATGGAACTGGAGAACATCATACTGAGTGAGGTTAGCCTGGCCCAAAAGACCAAAAATCATATGTTCTCCCTCATATGTGGACTTTAGATCAAGGGCAAACACAACAAGGGGATTGGACTTTGATCACATGATAAAGCGAGAACACACAAGGGAGGTATGAGGATAGGTAAGACACCTAAAAAACTAGATAGCATTTTGCCTTCAATGCAGAGAAACTAAAGCAGATACTTTAAAGCAACTGAGGCCAATAGAAGAAGGGGACCAGGAACTAGAGAAAAGGTTAGATGAAAAAGAATTAACCTAGAAGGTAACACACATGCACAGGAAATCAATGTGAGTGAACTCCCTGTATAGCTATCTTTATCTCAACTAGCAAAATCCCTGGTTCCTTCCTATTATTGCTTATACTCTCTCTTCAACAAAATTAGAGATAAGGGCAAAATAGTTTCTGCCGGGTATCGAGGGGGTTGGGGGGAGAGGGAGAGGGCAGGGTGGGTGGTAAGGGAGGGGGTGGGGGCAGGGGGGAGATATGGCCCAAGCATTGTATGCACATATGAATAATAAAAAAATAAAAATTAAAAAGAAGAACTCTGCAACTTCATTAAAAGATTAAACAGGAATACACAGATAAATAAAGAAATGTTAATGAAGTATGCAAGAACTCTGCAACTTTATTAAAAGATCAAACCTGTAGCAACATGGTGGAGGAATAGAGGCTTTCTGCATCAGGCAGTGTGAATAAGAGTCTGGATAACAAAGAAGAGACTACATACAGAAGAGCCAAAGATAGGAAAACACAGGAGAAACAAAAGAGTAAATACACTGAATCAAAAAGACAACACAAGCAGTTTGCAGTGCCCACCCATCTCTGCTTCTACTGCAGGAAAGGGAAGATCACCTGAAGGTAAGTGAAGCAATGGCCACGACAGACTTGCAAAACTAGCTCTGGAAACGCAAATCCTAACCTCAGTATAGGGATATCACAAGACAGTAATTCTCACCCTCCCCCCACCCCTGGCCACAACAGCAGGCCAATAGCAAAACAGGACTATCCTGCATTTCACATACCTCAGACAGCTGAGGCAAGACACCATCTTGAGAAAGCCAATGGACTGAGTCTGGCTTCTCAAGACACTTCATTTGAATTTGCAGTGAGTTGAAAAATTAAAAGGTTCTGGGGTAAGGAACTGGTGATTCCTTCTAACTGCTGAAGGAGAAAACAGCTAGTATTCCCTGACAGAGAGCTCAAATATCTGAAGCTCACTACAGGCAGGCCAGTTTGCAGACTGAGAATTGGGGAGATATGGAAAATTGCAGACCATAGATTTCTGGGTCTCTCAGCCACACTGTCCATACAGAAAACTGCCATCAGAGCATCCCTGGCAGGAAACACCCAGAAGGCTGCAACTCCACCAAACTTGCCACAAAAGCCCAACTGAATAAGGTCAATTTACAAAACAAAACACATAGCCCCCACTAACTGGGAACCAAAATTAGTGCAGCTGCTTAATAGCAAGCAACAAGCTTCAACTATCTAACTGAGCAAAGCTGAAATTTAAAAGATCACATCCTGGGGTGCTTCAGGTCTCCAAACCACAGTGGAGACTTGGAAGACCACCACCAGAAGCTGACATAAAGAGGGGGAGGTTTGGACTGGGTAAAAGTGGGAAAAGCAGCCAGCAGCCCTGTGCTCTCAAGTCACCAGCCCCCACTTCACAGGAGTGGCCCTGCCAGCTCCAACCTCTCCACACTTCAATAGGAATCTCAACCCCCTATCTGCAGAGGCCGCCCAGATCCAAACAACTCAGATGGCAAAACTCTTAAAAAGAATTGACTGTCTCAGCTGCATCCCCCCAATGCCCCCTGAGACTCCAGCTAGAAGTTCAATTCCACCTTTCTGAAGTTGAAGTTGTTTCCCTAGCAATGAGGGCAAGATGAACAAATGGAGGAATGCACTACTGACATAAAAGAAATATAACCTCTGTTTGTGTGTGTATGTGTGTGTGTGTGTGTGTGTGTGTGTGTGTGTGTTTGGGGTTTGTTATCTATTTATTTCTTTGTTGCTGTTATTGATCTTATCTTATTTCTGTTCTGGTTCTTTATTTCCTCTTAGCCAATTTTTTCTTGTTCAATTCTTTCTCTTCTTTTTCTTTCATTATCTTCCAGTTACTAATATCTAGAGTCCTCTAACACTACTATCTTCTATACCTCCCTCCCCTTCTTCTCATCATTGCACTTCCTTTACCACACCCAAACTCCACAATACTTAATTTTCAAGACTTATACCCCTCAACCACTGTTAAACTCTAGTATCATCCCCCTAGAAATAAGAATTTTGCTCCTATACAACCTTCCTGGAGAGATAGATTAGAGCTTCAATTATTCCTTACACATTCAAATACTTGATTCATTGCTGACTTGTTTGCCTTGTTTCTGCAGACTCAAGGAATTATAAGGAATATTTGACCAATAGATGTGCAAAACACACTGTAGAAATGGTAAGGTACTGCCAAACAAAGACCATGCCACGTGTGGAAAGGAAAGGTTTATTGGAACCAGATTGCAGGGCCATCACTCTTTTTGGGTTCAGAGTGAGGCGGCTTGGCTGAAAATGGGTAATGGGATTTATAGGAGGGGCCAAGCCATAGGGGAGGGAGAGAGAGTCTCTGGTCTCTGATTATCTGTGATCACCAGATGGAACAGATCAACATGCCTGGCTAGTTGAGTAACTGGAAGTTCCTGAGTTGTTTTGCAAGCTGAGAAACAATCAGGCAAGGAGAAACAGGTGGTCATAAATCAGGGGGTCTGGTTTTGCTAGCCTTGGGACCTTCCACCTGCCCCAAAAATGACAGGGATCTAACATTCCAGTCTTTTGTTGGTATTATGGGAGCTGATTAGTATAGCGGCTTTGTGCTGACTGGGGGGGGGGGCATCATTAAGGGGGTTTGGCTTGAATTTGGAAATTTGTGGGGTCTCCAGGAGCGGAGGCTGACATTTTTTTTCCCAGCCTTCATTTGCAGACAAGGCCAGTTGTTGGGAGAAGGTTGTCATGCTGTTTTGAGATTAGAAAAGCTGGCCAGTGGGTGAGGCTGGGGTTCCATATGGTTTGGGGTATCCCACCACTGAGCCTCTTGGGCTTTGAAGGGAAAGCAAATGGAGAGCCAGATGGGGACTAAGAGCTTATGCAGGAGTGGAAGAGGGAGAGAGTTTGTAGGAGAGGTGTAGCCGCATGGGGCCCAGTGGTATGCAAGAGTACTCATCCTTTCTTGTAGTGGAAGAGCCTGAATTTGGTGGGCAACATTTTATCCTTGAAAGGTGCTGCCACTGGGGGGGGTCCCATTAAGCTTGATAACGGTGGGCATTGTGAGGATGACCAGATGAGGGCTGGTCCACTGAGGTCCCAATGGAGAGGGTCAAAGATCCTTGAGGAGAACAAGATCCCCTGGTTTAATTGAAATTGTTATGGGGCCCTCTGTGGGGTGGGGTAGGATCTGGTCTTCCTGATGTCTGAGAAGTTCTCAGAGGAGGTTAGGATAAGGTAGGTAGTCAGCCAGAGGAGCAGAGTCTGTTGGAGGCAAGTTTTCTAAGAGAAATGGGTGGCTATACATTGTTTAAGACCTAATAGGAATATTAGGAAGAGCATAAAAAGGTATCTGTTAAAGGCTGCATATTTTTAGGGATCTAGATTCTGTGAAATCCTGTAACTCCCAAGAAAGCTCTAAGCTGCTTTTATGGTATGGGGGGTGGGGAACAGAGGATTGGGTTGATTTGCTCATGACTCAGGGAGTAAGTCTGTCCCTTTAAGACCTACCTCAGGTAGGTGACCTGAGGGAGACATAATGGAGCCTTCTCCCTAGAGACTTTGTATTTCTGGAGGCCAGAAAGTTTTAAAAGGGTCTCAATTGCACTGCAGATAAGGGGCTCTGTGGCTCTGTACTGAAGAAGGGTGGCCTCTGGGTAGTGCCAATCTAATAAGTCTCTGGTTAGGGTTTGTCCACAAAGATGAGGGCTGTCTTTAAATTCTTGTGGCAAAACTGACCAGGTTAGTTGTTATGAAGCATTTGTGGGACCTTTAAAGGCAAATAGAGGCTGACTGTCAGGATGCAGGTTAAAAATAACACTTTTGGATAAAAGAGAGCTTTAGCTCATTGTTTTATATAAACTGACACTTTTAACTCTGCAAAAGTTTGTATCATATTTAGATAAAGTATAGACACAGAACACAGTTATAAAGTGGTCATTTAAGAGACCTTTGCATGAGCAAATATGTAGATGAACTCTGATTTAGTAGTACTTAAAGCTTGACAAGATCAACAGAAAACAAAGTAATTTCTTTGATAAAATCTTTCCCTATAACAGTTTTTTGTAGATGTTACTCAGAGCAGAATAATATTAAGATAACCTTGCTATTTTATAGACATAGAGAATTCGATTTTAGTTTGACATGACCTTAAAAATCTTTTAGGCAGCTCTTAGATTATAGTTAACTTTAACTTTATCACACACTGAAGCTTTTATTATACACTTTTAAAACTTACTCAGACCTTCATACAACATACTAAACCCTTTCATGGTTTGTCCTTATCCCTTCTCTCCATATTTGAAACAATCTTTAGGACAAACCCTTCTTTACAAAATTCTTTCTCATCCAAAAAACCATTCTTTTTCCTTCAACTTCTCAAAAATACATTCAATATCTATCTATATCTTTTCCAGTTGTTTACTTTGTAACTTGTATTTTAAAATTAACTTTTATAAGAACTTTAAATTTAAATAAAACTGTCTTTCCTTTTTGGCTGGTGGATGAGACCGTCCACCCCCACCATGGAGCTCTGTGAAGGATAAAGCTTACCTGAGAAGTCAGGTAGCACCAAGTAGGTGATTGAGGCCCACCTGCTACTTGGACGGTTACCCTGGGCTCCTCTGAGGTGATCTTGAAGGCGGCCAAGGTCCCAGGGCCACATCAGTCTTCTGCCACCAGGCCCAAGTGGTCTGTGAGGCCTTCACTCTGTCGAGAGTGGGAGTGGGAGACTGACCTACCTTGCAGAGACAAAGAGGGGCAATCGTCCTTCCAGTGTCCATTCTGGCCACATCGTGGACAGGGTCCTGGCAGCAGGCAAGGTGAAGGGCAGTGTTTTGCCCAGTGTCCCATTTGGTTGCACTTGCAGCAGGCCCTGGAGTTGTGCATTGTTGTCCGGCCCGTCTCGAAGTTGGACGAGGTGGCCTCAGGGCAGCCATCAAGAGCTGGGCCTTTCACTGGTCTCAAGCCTCATCTCAGTTATTAAGTACCTTAAATGCCATTTTCACAAGATCTCCCTGGGGGGTTTGAGGGCCACCCTCTGCCTGTTTAAGTTTTCTTAGCATATCAGGGAAGGATTGGGAAATAAAATGAGAGTTGAGAATAATTGGGTTAGGTATTTAAATTCTTTAATATAGGAGATTGAGTCATTAGAGAAGGAGCCAAGTCTCTTTTCAATTTGAGAGAGCAATCAGTCATGGAAAAGGGCACATGAACTCTAATAAATGCCATCAGTTCCTGCCACCTCCCAGAGTGGTACAGGTGGGCTGAGAATACTTGGGAGGAAGTATGGGAGCAGGTATGGGATGCTGGTGGGGAGGAGAAGGGTGAGGGTGTAGCAGGGGTTGAGGGTAAGTCTGGCAGTTTTGGTTCGTGAGGAGCCGATGGCTCAGGGTCAATAGTGACTACTGAAGAAGGGGAATAGGGTGGCAGATGTCTAGGAGAGCCAGCAGGGGTGGAAGGAGGGGGGTCTGAGTCATGGGAGGATAAGGTGGGAGAAGAGATTGAAGTAGGGGACCGGCAGGAGGAGTTGGGAGGTGGGAAGACAGAGCCCATGAGGTCACAAGTAAGAGAAGAGTCTCTGGGAGAGGGTTCAGTGGGAGGGAGAGACACAGACTTTGGGGACAGGGGGGTTGTCACTGGCAAGGAGGATTTTAACAGTGTTACAAGATTGGAGCAGGGAGGGTTGAAAGCAGAGAGAAAGGAAAGCTTGGACGAATACAATTTCGTATCACTTGCCATTGCAATGGCAGAAATTATCAAGACCTAGAAGTGTGTGAAAATCAGAAGTACCATTTTCAGGCCATTGTGAATGATTGTCTAGCTTCTACTGAGGCCAAATGATGTTGCAGTCATAGATCAGGTGCTTAGGTTTTTTTGGGTTGTTTTTTGTTTTTTCTTTTTTTTATTATATTCATATGTGCATACAATGTTTGGATCATTTCTCCCTCCTTCCCCCGCCTCCTCCCTTACCCCTCAGCTTCCTCCCTTACCCCCCCCCCCAGCCCTGCTCCTTCCCTTTCCCCCCAACCCCTCACTACCAGGGAGAAACTATTTTGCCCTTATCTCTAGTTTTCTTGAAAAGAGAGTATAAGCAATAACAGGAAGGACCAAGGGTTTTTGCTAGTTGAGATAAGAATAGCTATACAGAGAATTGACTCACATTGCTTTCCTGTACATGTGTGTTACCTGCTAAGATAATTCTTCTCGAACTAACCTTTTCTCTAGTTCCTGGTCCCCTTCTCCTATTGGCCTCAGTTGCTTTAAAGTATCTGCTTTAGTTTCTCTGCATTGAGGGCAAAATGCTATCTAGTTTTTTAGGTGTCTTACCTATCCTCATATCTCCCTTGTGTGTTCTCGCTTTATCATGTGATCAAAGTCCAGTCCCCTTGTTGTGTTTGCCCTTGATCTAATGTCTGCATATGAGGGAGAACATATGATTTTTGGTATTTTGGGCCAGGCTAACCTCAGTCAGAATGATGTTCTCCAGTTCCATCCATTTACCAGCAAATGATAACATTTAATTCTTCTTCATGGCTGCATAAAATTCCATTGTGTATAGGTACCACATTTTCTTGATCCATTCGTCAGTAGTGGGGCATCTTGGCTGTTTCCATAACTTGACTATTGTGAATAGTGCTGCAATAAACAAGGGTGTGCAAGTGCCTCTGGAGTAATGTGTGTCACATTCTTTTGGGTATATCCCCAAGAGTGGTATTGCTAGATCCTATGGTAGATCTATGTTTAGATTTTTAAGAAATCTCCAAATTTTTTTCCAGAGTGGTTGTACTAGTTTACATTCCCACCAGCCATGTAAAAGGGTTCCTTTTTCCCCACATCGTAGCCAACACCTGTTGTTAGTGGTGTTTCTAATGATGGCTATTCTAACGGAGGTAAGGTGGAATCTTAGTGGGTTTTAATTTGCATTTCCTTTATTGCTAGAGATGGTGAGTATTTTTTCATGTGTTTTTTGGCCATTTGAATTTCTTCTTTTGAGAAAGTTCTGTTTAGATCAAATGCCCATTTCTTTATTGGTTCATTAATTATGGGAGAATTTAGTTTTTTAAGTTCCCTGTGTATTCTGGTTATCAGTCCTTTGTCTGATGTGTAGCTGGCAAATATTTTCTCCCACTCTGTGGGTGGTCTCTTCACTTTAGAGATCATTTCTTTTGTTGAGCAGAAGATTTTTAGTTTTATGAAGTCCCATTTATCTATGCTATCTCTTAGTTGCTGAGCTGCTGGGCTTCCATTGAGGAAGCTCTTACCTATTAATTCCAGAGTATTTCCTACTCTTTCCTGTAACAACTTTAGAGTTTCAGGTCTGATATTAAGATCCTTGATCCATTTTGAGTTAATGTTGGTATAGGGTGATAAACATGGATCTAGTTTCAGTTTTTTGCAGACTGCTAACCAGTTTTCCCAGCAGTTTTTGTTGAAGAGGCTGTCTTTTCTCCGTCATATATTTTTAGCGCATTTGTCAAAGACAAGTTGGTTATAGTTGTGTGGCTTCATATCTGGGTCCTCTACTCTGTTCCACTGGTCTTCATGTCTGTTTTTGTGCCAGTACCATGCATTTAATAAAAATTGCTATTGCTTTGTAATATAGCTTAAAGTCGGGAATTGTGATACCTCCAGAGTTGTTCTTTTGACTGAGTATTGCCTTGGCTATTCATGGCCTTTGTATTTCCATATAAATTTAACGGAAGATTTTTCAATCTCTTTGATGAATGTCATTGGGATTTTGATGGGAATTGCATTAAAAATGTAGATTACTTTGGGAGTACAGACATTTTTACTATGTTGATTCTACCATTCCATGAGCATGGGAGATCTCTCCACTTACTATAGTCTTCCTCAATCTCTTTCTTCAGAAGTTTATAGTTTTCCTGTAGAGGTCGTTCACATTCTTTAAGTTTTCACCGAGGTATTTGAGGTTTTTGAGGCTATTGTAAATGGAATTGTTTTCATATAGTCTTTCTCAGTTTGTTTATTATTAGTGTATAGAAATGCTAATGATTTCTCTATATTGATTTTATATCCTGTTACCTTGCTGTAGCTATTGATGATGTCTAGGAGCTTTTGAGAAGAGATTTTTTGGTCTTTAAGGTATAGGACCATATCGTCTGCAAATACGGATATTTTGACAGTTTCTTTCCCTATTTGTATTCCTTTTATTCCTTCTTCTTGCCTAATTGCTCTGGCTAGGAATTCCAGTACTATGTTGAATAGGAGCGGAGATAGTGGGCATCTTTGTCTCATTCTGATTTTAGAGGGAATGGTTTCCGTTTTTCTCCATTAAGTATAATGCTGGCTGTAGGTTTGTCATATATAGCTTTTATAATGTTGAGGAACTTTCCTTCTATTCTTAGTTTTCTTAGAGCTTCTATCATGAAATGGTGTTGGATCTTATCAAAGGCTTTTTCTGCATCTATTGAGATGATCAAGTTGTTTTTGACTTTGCTTCTGTTAATGTGGTTTATTACGTTTATTGATTTTCATATGTTAACCACCCCTGCATTCCTGGGATGAAGACTACTTGGTCATGGTGAATGATCTTTTTGATGTGTTGTTGAATTCGGTTTGCCTTTATGTTATTAAGGATTTTTGCATCAATTTCATTAGGGAGATTGCCTTGTAATTCTCCTTCCTGGAGGTGTGTTTGCCTGGTTTTGGGATAAGTTTAATACTGGCTTCATAAAATGTGTTAGGCAGTTTTCCTTCCCTTTCTATTTCATGGAACAGTTTAAGGAGGGTTGGTATCTGTTCTTCCTTAAAGGTCTGATAGAATTCAGCAGAGAATCCATCAGGTCCTGGACTTTTCTTTTTAGGGAGACTCTTGATTGCTGCTTCAATTTCATTTTGTGTTATAGATCTATTCAGGTGATTAATGTCCTCTTGGTTCCATTTTGGATGATCAAATGTATCTACAAATCTGTCCATTTCTTTAAGATTTTCAAATTTATTTGAATATAGGTTCTCAAAGTAGTCTCTGATGATTTCCTGAACTTCCATGGTGTTTATTGTTAGCTCCCCTTTTGCATTCCTGATTCTACTAATTTGGGTTTTTTCTTTCCTCATTTTAGTCTGGTTAGCCAGGAGGCTATTGATCTTATTTTTCAAAGAACTAGCTTTTTGTTTCATTAATTCTTTGTATGTTTTTTTTTTTTTTGGTTTCTATTTCATTGATTTCAGCTCTTATTTTCATTATTTCTCCCCTTCTATTTGTTTTGGGATTTGCTTGTTGTTGTTTTTCTAGGAGTTTGAGATGTAGCATTAGGTCATTGATTTGAGATCTTTCAGTCTTTTTAATATATGCACTCATGGCTATAAACTTTCCTCTCAGGACTGCCTTTGCTGTGTCCCATAGGTTCCAGTGGTTGTGTTTGCATTTTCATTGACTTCCAGGAACTTTTTAATTTCCTGTTTTATTTCATTAATGATCCATTATTCATTAAGCAATGAGTTATTCAGTTTCCAGCTGCTTGCATGTTTTTTGTCTTTATTTTTGTTGTTGAGTTCTTGTTTTATTGCATTGTGATCAGATAGAATGCATGGTATAATTTCTATTTTCTTATATTTGCTGAGACTTGCTTTGTGCCCTAGGATATGATCTACTTTAGAGAAGGTTCTGTGGGCTGCTGAGAAGAATGTATATTGTGTAGAAGTTGGATGAAATGTTCTTTAGACATCAACTAGGTCCATTTGATCTATGCTATATATTAGATGTAGGATTTCTTTATTGATTTTTTGTTTGGATGACTTGTCTATTGATGATAATGGGGTGTTAAAGTCTCCCACGACCACTGTGCTGGAGCTAACATATGCTTTTATGTCCTTCAGGGAATGTTTGATGAAATTGGATGTGTTTATTTTGGGTGCATATTGGTTGATAATTCTTATTTTCTTTTGGTCTATTTCCCCTTTTATTAGTATGGAATGTCCTTCTTTATCTCATTTGATCAATGTAGGCTTGAAGTCTACTTTGTCCAATATAAGTATTGCTACTCATGCCTGTTTTGGGGGGCCATTGGCTTGGTAAATCTTCTTCCAGCCTTTCATCCTATGCTGATGCTTATTTCTATTGGTGAGATGGGTCTCCTGTAAGAAAAAATTGTTGGATCTTCCTTTTTAATCCAGTTTGTTAAATGGTGCCTTTTGATGGGGGAATTATGTCCGTTAACATTAAGTGTTAGTACTGATAGGTATGTGGTGGTTCCTGTCATTTAGTTGTCTTAGTTGTTTGAAGGTTTGATTGTGTGTACATAAATTGATGTTATTCTCTACCTTCTTGCTTTTTCTTTTCCTGTAGTTTGGTACTGCTTGCCCTTTCATGGTTATGTTCGGTTTCACTTTCTGTGTGCAGAATCCCTTGAAGAATCTTTTGTAGTGGTGGCTTTGTGGTCACATATTGTTTTAGTTTCTGCTTATCATGGAAGACTTTTATTGCTCCATCTATTTTGAATGATAGTTTTGCTGGGTAGAGTATCCTAGGGTTGAGGTTATTTTCATTCAGTGCCCAGAAGACCTCACCCCAAGCTCTTCTTTCTTTTAATGTTTCTGTTGAGAAGTCTGCTGTGATTTTGATGGGTTTACCTTTGTATGTTATTTGTTTTTTTTCTCTTAGAGCCTTCAATATTCTTTCTCAAGTCTCTGTACTTGTTGTTTTAATGATAATATGCCATGGGGTAGTTCTATTTTGGTCAGGCCTGTTTGGTTTTCTGGAAACCTCATGCACCTGTATGGGCATAGATTTCTCTAGATTTGGGAAATTTTCTGTAATTATTTTGTTGAATATATTACACATTCCATTTGCTTGCACCTCTTCTCCCTCTTCAATGCCCATGCTTCTCAGATTTGGTCTTTTGATAGAATCAGTGAGTTCTTGCATTTTCTTTTCACAGGTCTTGAGTTGTTTAACTAATAGTTCTTCAGTTTTTCCTTAATTACCATTTCATCTTCAAGTTCTGAGATTCTGTCTTCTGCTTGTTCTATTCTGCTGGATTGGCATTCCATTTTGTTTTGCAATTCTGTTTCATTCTTTTTTCTGAGGTTTTCCATATCCTGGGTCATTTCCTCCTTAATATTGTCTATTTTCGTCCTGAGTTCATTTATCTCTTTATTAATCATGTTCTTTGTTTCACTTTGGTGTTTATACAGTGCTTCTACTGTTTCTTTTATTTGTTCTTGTGCTTTCTCAAATTCTCTATTTTTGTCATCTTGGATTTTTTTTTGAGTGTCTCCTGTACATTTTGATTGACCATATCCAGTATCAACTCTATAAAATTCTCATTGATTACTTGCAGGATTTCTTCTTGCAGATCATTCTCTGGGCTTCATTGGGTTCTTTGGCATAGTTTATCTTCCTTTTCTTGGAGTCTGGATCTGAGCATGTTTTCTTCATTTCCCTCTCATTTCTGTACTAATTTATTGCTGGGGGGAACTGGTTTCCCTCTTTTTTCCATCCTCCTATCATTGTCCTTGATGTTGTTACTGTCCCTGTACTGTGTGCAATTAAGTATTTTCTAGCTTGTAGTAATAACAATGGTGATATCCAGAATGGAAGAGTGAGAGGAGAGGGAAAGCAAAGAAGGTAAAGAAAAAGGGAAAAACAAACAAGTAAAAACAAACAAACAAACAACATAAAAACAGTGTCAAAGAAATAAACAGGGAGAGATAGTGTACTAATCAACAGTAAGCTAAACAGGCATTAGAGAGAAAGGGAGAGGATAAAAAAAAATCTCCAAGTTCAAATGCAATAAAGTTTCAGTCTTAATAATTTTGGTGTTAGTCCCTCAGCCTCCAATCCTGGAGATGGCATCTCAGAACTAGTTCTGTCATTGTCTCACCAAAGGGGAAAAACCCAAAAAAACAAAACAAACAAACAAAAAATACACAAAAAAATCCCAATTTCAAATGCAGTTCAGTTTCAGTAAGTCTTTCAGCATGAGGTTGTAGTTCAGTTGTCTCATCAAAGGAAGAGAAAAGGAAAAATGAAAAAAAAAAAAAAGGTCTGGAGACAGTTCTGTGGATGTCTATCTGTGGCTGTGGCTCACCTGCCAGCTACTGTCAGCCAGCTGTTGCTGGAGGCTTTATTGATTGCAGATCTCAGGAGTGAGATTAACACTCACCTAGCCCTACAGGCTTTGTTTATTTAGAGTTTTCCTGGGCACGACCACCACTGTTACAAGCTTTCCCCTCTCCAAGCACATTGGGGCATGTGGTGCTTCACCTGCCTTCTCCAGCCAGTGTGTTTATTTACAGTTCACGTGGGAAGTGTCCCTTCCCCCCTCTCTAGTGTTGGTTTCCTCACACAGCCACTTATACAAGCTTTCCCACTCCAAGGTTGCTGGGCAGGTGCCGCCACTCCTGCCTTTTCCAGCCAGCTTGTTTATTTACAGTTCTGTGAGGGATTGCCCCTCCCCCCCTCTTCAGTGCTCAGGGCACCCTGCCTTCTTTGCTATGTGTCTTTTTGTTGTTCTTCTTGTTTATTCAGTTTGGGTTTTTTTCTCTTTTTCCCCTGGGTGGAGGTCAGGGGGCTATGCTGATCTGGCCCAGGGTTGTTTGTGGGAGTACTGTGTTCTGCTTAGCTCACCGGGTGGTCTGCATCTCTCGAGCCAGTAGGAGCTGGCATCTGGCAGTGTGGGAGCACTCCTGGTTTCTCCACTTACCGTGGAGTAGGGATGCTGTGTGCGTGCTGGGGGTGTGGAGGATTCGGGGCTTTGCCTCTTTTTGGTGGTTTTTCCTATTAGGTGTATCTACAGCGTCTCTCCAAGATTTTACTTTAGGAATCACGCTTTCTGCTTACTCCCTCTAGTTGCCATCTTGGAATCTCCTGGAAAAAAAAACTTTAAAACAGATTCCTTGGTCCAGAAGAAATAAAGTTCCTTTGTAGGTTGCCAAAATGTTATGTGCCGGTGTCGAGGGTTCTTGCCTTCACAGGCCAGAGAACTGGCTCATGAGGCAGCTGAATAATGAGCCAAAGCTGGTATATAAAGTAGGACTTATTAGAGGAAATCAGTCATTTAGGTTTTATATGTCATCTTGGAGACCAAGGGGAGGGTGCAGAGAAGGCATCCCAGTGGACGTGTCTAATGTAAAGTGGGAGGTCCCCATAATGTAAAAGAAGAGAGAGAGAGAGAGAGAGAGAGGGAGAAAGAAAGGGAGGCAGGTGCCTTGGTGTGTTTACTCTTCAGCCAATATACACCTAGGTCAAGATCTAGCCTCCCTATGTGACTCAGGCAAGGAGAGCAGAATCGTCCAGTTGCTGTTTGGTCATAGTAAGCTGGAGGGGCTGTTGAGCTCTCACTCTAGGCGGAGGAAAGGAAAACAGGGAGGGAGAGCAAGAGGGAAAGAGAGAGGGAAGGAGAGTGTGAGTGTCACCCAAATGGGTTCCCAAGGGCGGGCGTCCCCAGCCTGGGTTGCTGTCCAACAGAGAATGCGTCAACTGGTTAGCCGGGCATCCCCATGCTAAGTGGTGGGCGCCCCAAATGATGCGGTGCCTGCAACTTTCAAGACCAGAGAGAGAGAGAGAAGACAGGCAGCCTCAAGGAAGGTGACACTCACCGAGCCTGAAGAATAGGTCAGGTGGAGAGCAGTGGAAGAGAGAGGCTAATGATGGATGGAAAAGCCGGCAAGGCAGTAAGGCCTGAAATCCACAGTCAGAAGGTCCAGGGGGTCAATTCAGAAGTCTGGGTTCAGGAGAGGGCAGGACATGAAGGCCAAGGGAGCAGCCCCAGGCTGGAGTGTCCTGTTAACCTCTCCTGGGTTTCGGCACCAGATGTAAGGTACTGCCAAATAAAGACCATGCCACATGTGGAAAGGAAAGATTTATTGGAACCAGACCGCAGGGCTATCACTCTTTTCGGGTTCAGAGTGAGGCGACTTGGCTGAATTGGGTAGTGGGCTTTATAGGAGGGGCCAAGCCATGGGGGAGGGAGGGAGAGTCTCTGGTCTCTGATTATCTGTGATCACCAGATAGAACAGGTCGACATGCCTGGCTAGTTGAGTAACTGGAAGTTCCTGAGTTGTTCTGCAAGCCAAGAAATAATCAGGCAGGGAGAAACAGGTGGTCATAAATCAGGGGGCCTGGTTTTGCTAGACTTGGGACCTTCCACCCACCCCAAGAATGACAGGGACCTAATAGAAATTTAAATATGGAAAACTAAGGCAATGTCTCACTCCACACTCCCACAACAACTCAACATCTGAATCTAAAGATAATGAACTGGACAAAATTGTCAGAGACAGAATTCAGAAGCCTAGTGTTAAAAATTATGAGAGACCTTAAAGACAACTCAAATAAACAGATAAATGAAGTTAGGAGATCTATACAAGAGGTAGACAAGAAAGTCAACATTATGTAAGGCAAAGTCAGCAAGGAAATTAAAATTATGAAAAAAATCAAGTTGAATTGTTAGAAATTAAAACCTTAGTAAATCAATATAAACCACAGTGGACAGGATTGTCAGCAGATAAGATCAAACAGAAGAAAGAATATCAGAGATAGAGGACAAGATGGAGGAGCTATTGCATGCAAACAATCATAAAGAAAAAATGAATACACATGAATACCACATACAAGAACTCTGGGACACAAACAAAAGACAAAACCTAAGAATTCATAGGGTGGAAGAAGAAACTGAAATACAAACTAAAGACAAAGGAAATCTAGTCAATGAAACCATAGCAGAAATTTCCCAAAATCTATGTAACAATATAGACATTCATGTACAGGAGACATTTTGAATTCTGAATAGACATGATAAGAAAAACCAACCCCACAACACATGATTAAAATGCAAAACCTAGAAAACAAAGAAAGGATATTGAAGGCTTTAAGAGAAAAAGGCCAGCTCACAAACAAAGATAAGCATATAAGAACCACTTCAGACCTCTCAAGACAAAACCTAAAAGCCAGGAAAGCATGAAGCAATATAATTCAAGCTCTGATAAAAATAATTGCAATCTTTTCCTACAAGGTCTTGGAAAACAGAAAGCATGATAAACTCAGAAAACCAGCAACACAAGATACAATCTGGAAAAAAAAAAGCAATAGAAACACAGTGAAGGCTTCTTATTCATAACCTTAAATGTAAATGGACTTAACTCTCCCATCACAAGGCACAGATTTTCAGATTGGAGCCAAAAGCAAGATCCAACAATCTTTCACCTACAAGAAACACACCTCACAACCAAGACACACAACTAAAAGTAAAAGGTTGAACAAAAGTTTTCCAGGCATCCAGAAAGCAAAAGTAAACAGGAATAGTTATTCTCATATCAGACATAGCAGATTTTACACAAAAATCAGTCAGAAGAGATAAAGAAGGCTACCACATACTTATAAAGGGAACTATCCAACAAGAATATATAACAATTCTAAATATATATGTGCACCAAAAATCAGAGCTCCCACATTCATAAAACAAACACATTTGAGCTTAAAGGAACAGAGGACCAGATAGAATAATTGTGGGATATCACAACACTGCACTCTCTTCAATAGAACATGCAGACAAAAAAAATTCAACAAAAATATCTTAGAACTACATGATACCATGGATAAAATAGACTTCACAGACATTTATAGAGTATTTCATACTGTAAAAGCAGATTGTACATTTTTCTCAGACCATGGAACTTTTTCAAAATAGGCCACATCCTAGGTCATAAAACAAACTTCAACAAATACAAAAAGAATTAAATAATCCCCTGAATCCTAATAAACCATAATGGAATAAAATTAGAAACCAATAGCAAGGAAAACCACAAAAAAATTCAAATTCATGGAAATTGAATACTTTTGAATGTTAAATGGGTCACTGAAGAAATAAGGTAAAAAATGCCTAGAATCAAATGAAAACAAGAACACAAGTTACCAGAACTGTGGCACACAGCAAAGGTAGTGTTAAAAGGGAAGTTTATAGCAATGAGTATCCACTTAAGAAAACTAGAGTAGTCTCAGATATATAATCTGATGATACATCTCAAATTCTTAGAAAAACAAGAGTAAGCCAACCCCAAAAAAAAATAGATAGAAAGAGATTATGAAAATTTTGAATTGCAGATCAGAAAAAACAAATCAATGAAACCAAAAGCTGGTTCTTTGAAAAAGTAAACAAGATCAACAAACCTCTAGCCAAATTAGCTAAAAGAAGAAAGGAGAAGACTAGAATTAATAAAATCAGAGGTGATAAAGGGGATATTACAACAGATGCTAATAAAATTCAGACAATCATACAGGACTACTTTAAAAACCTATACTCCTGCAAACTGGAAAATGAAGACTGCATTTCTTGACATGTATGACTGACCAAATTGAACCAAGAGGTCATTAAAACTTAAGCAGATCTATGACAAGTAATGAGATTGACATAGTTATAAAGAAAATCCTATTGATAGAGTGGCTTAGAAGATAGAGCACCTGCCTAGCAAGTGTGAGGCCATGAGTTCAAACCCCAGTACCACCAAAAAAGATAATAATAAAGAACCTCCCAACAAATAAAAGCCCAGGTCTTGATGGATTCACTGCAGAATTCTATCAGACTTCTAAAAAAGAACTAACACCAATGCTCCTTAAATTATTTCATCAAGTACAAAAGGAAGGAATACTACCAAACACATACTATGAAGCCAGTATTGCCCTAATAACAAAACCAGACAAAGATCAGTCAAAAAAGAAAGCTATAGGCCAATATCCTTGATGAACATACATTAAAAAATCTTCAATAAAATAGTTGCTAGCAGAACCCAACAACATACTAAAAAGATCATACACCATGATCAACAAGTTTCATTCCAAGGATGCAAGGATAATATGTTCACAAATCAATAAATAAAATGCAACACATAAACAGAATAAAACAAAATCAAGATCACCATATCAATAGATGCAGAAAAAGCCTTCAACGAAATTCCACATCCTTTCATGAAACTAAGAAGAGAAGGCACATTCCTCAACATTATAAAGGCTATATATGATAGATCTACAGCCAACATCATACCAAATGGAGAGAAACTGAAACCATTTTCTCTAAAAGAGGAATGAGGCAAGAGTGTCCACTCTCTCCACTCTTATTCAACACAGTGCTAGAATTCCTAGCCAGAGCAATAAGATAGGAGAAAGACACAAGGGATTCAAATAGGGAAGGAACAAGTCAAATTCTTCCTATTTGCAGGTGCTATGATCTTATACCTGAAACACCCTAAAAACTCAATCAAAATACTGTAAGATCTCATAAAACACTTTCAGCAAAGTAGAAGGTTACAAAATCAATACACAAAAATCAGTAGCATTTGTATGCGCAAAAATGAACCTTCTGAGAACGAAATCAAGAAAACAATAACATTTACAATAATTTTTAAAAATACCAAGAAACAAATTTAACAAAAGAGGTGACTGACCTATACAATGAAAATTAAGAAGGAAATCAATGAAGAAGACATCAGAAGATGGAAGGACATCCCATGCTCATGGATCAGTAGAGTCAATACTGTGAAAATGACTACGTTACCCAAAGCAATCTCTATGTTCAATGCAATCCCTATCAAAATTCCAAAGACACTCTTCACCAAGACAGAAAAGTCAATCTTAAAGTTCATATGGAAGCACAAAATACCTAGAATAGCCAAAGCAATCCTAAGCCAAAAGAGCAACCCTGGAGGTATCACAATACCTGACTTCAAGCTATACTACAGAGCCACAGAAATAAAAACAGCATGTACTGGCACAAAAACAGACATAAAGCCCAAATGGAATAGAATTGAAGACCTTGACAAAACCCATACAACTACAGCCATCTGATTTTTGACAAAGGAGCCCAACATATGTGTTGGAGAAAAGACAGCTTATTCAACAAATGGTGCTGGGAAAACTGGACTGCCACCTGCAGAGACTGAAACTAGACCCCAGTCTCTCACATTGTGCTAGTATCAATTTAAAATGGATTAAAGATCTTAATGTAAGATTTGAAACAGTGAAATTAATCCAGGAGAACATAGGGAACACACAGGACCACATAAACATAGGTGATAACTTTATGAATGGAACTCCAATATCTCAGCAGTAAAGAGAAAGTATTGATAAATGGGACTACATGAAGCTAAAAAGCTTCTGCACAACAAAGGAAATAGTGACCAGACAGAAGAGACACTCTACAGAATGTAAGAAAATCTTTACCAGCTGTACATCTGACAAGGGATTAATAAACAGAATATACAGGGAGATTGAAAAACTAAACAATGAAAGAATCAACAACTCACTGAATAAAGGGGCAAATGAATTGAACAGACAGTTCTCAAAAGAAGTACAAATTGCCAATAAATCTTTGAAGAAATGTTCAACATCCTTGGTCATAAGGAAATGCAAATCAAAATGATATTGAAGTTCCAACTCACCCCAGTCCCAGTAACTACTATCAATAGCACAAACAAGAACAAATGCTGCAAGGATGTTGAAGAAAAGGAACACTTCTACACTGTTGGTGAGAATGTAAATTAGGGCAACTACTATGGAAAACAATATGGAGTTCCCTCAGAAAACTAAAAACAGATCTACCATACGATCCAGCAATACCACTCCTAGCTATATATCTGAAGGAATGTACTCCAGGATGTGATAGAGGCAATTGCATGTTCATGTTTATTGCAGCACTATTTACAACAGCCAAGTTTTGGAAGCAGCCCAGATGCTACAGAACTGATGAATGGATTTAGAAACTGTGGTGTACTAGAAGGTAACACACATGCACAGGAAATTAATGTGAATCAACTCCCTGTATAGCTATCCTTATCTCAACTAGCAAAACCCCTTGTTCATTCCTTTTATTGCTTATACTCTCTCTTCAACAAAATTAGAGATAAGGGCAAAATAGTTTCTGCCGGGTATCGAGGGGGTGGGGGGGAGAGGGAGGGGGTGGGGTGAGTGGTAAGGGGGGGTGGGGGCAGGGGAGAGAAATGACCCAAGCATTGTATGCACATATGAATAATAATAAATAAATAAATAAATAAAAGTTAAAAAAAAAGAAACTGGTGTATATATATATATATATACATACAATGGCATTTTATTCCTCCATAAAGAAGAATGAAATTATGTTGTTTGCTGGTATAATGGATGGAACTGGAGAACTTCAGGTTAAGTGAAGTAAGACAGGCTCAAAATGTCAAAGTTCATGCTTTCCCTCATTGTGGAAGCTATATCTATAAATGAAATGTACATATAGAAAGAAATATGATAATATATATAGACATACATACATACACAGTGAGAGAGAGAGAACAAAATTAAATCAGTGACTCTGTCTTATGGGGCTATGGGAAGTAGGAGTGGTAAGGAAATGTCAGAGAATGAAAAATATTGAAACAACCCATCTTTACATGAATATAATATAATGCACTGTATGGTAAGCTATTGAATATTAGGGGAGCGTGGTGATAGAGAATGAGTGAATAATGGGAGAAGTGGTTAATTTGATCAAAACATGATACATATAGCCAGAAGTACCAAGGTGAAACCCCCCTGGACTATCAAAATACACTTAATTTTTAAAAAGTTAGGAGCAGGAGAAGAAATAGGTTAGGTGGGTACAAGTGGGAGGTGGGTGGGCACAAGGAAGAAGGGAATAAGGGTGTATAAGATAGATGTATTTTGTATCCATATATGAAAATAGAAGAATGAAACCTGTTGAAATTGTTCTAAGATGGGGGAGGGGAGAGGAAGAATGATGGAGAGGGTAAATCTAACTAAGATATATTGCAAGCACATATGTAAATATCACAATGTATCCCCTGTATAACTATTATATGCTCATAAAAAATTTTTTTGTAGTATTGAGGCTTGAACTCAGAGCCTGGACCTTGACCTACCCCACCAGCCTATTTTTGTGAAGGGTTTTTTTGAGATAGGGTCTTGTGAACTATTTGACTGAGCTGGCTTCAAACTGCTATCCTCCTGATCTCTGCCTCCCAAGTAGCTAAGATTACAGGTGTGAGCCACCAGCACCAGCCTACTATGTGCTAATAAAATTATTTTTAAAAAAGATAATAAAACAGATTCAAAGCTATGAATCATAGGCATTCAAGGAGAAGAGGTATGAGCTGAAGGCATAGGAAAATTATTCAACAAAATAATAGCAGAAAATGTCCTGAATCTTGAAAAGAGATAACCATCCAGATACAGGAGACCTCTAGGATACTAAACAGACATGACCAAATAGAACCTCTTCATAGCATATAATAGTTAATACATTAAGTACAGAGAAAAGGAAGCAATATTGAAATCTGCAAGGGAGAAATGTCAAATCACCTATAATGGCAAATTCATCAGCATAACAGCAGATTTCTCAACAGAAACCTTAAAAGCAAGAAGGACATGGAATGAAGTATTTCAAATATTGAAAGATAATAACTTCAAACCTAACTTACTCTACCCAATAAAGCTATCACTCATAATTGAAGGAGAAATAAAAACCTTCCATGATAAAAAGAAACTAAAGCAATTTATGACCACTAAACCAGAACTCCAGAAAATACTCAAAGTAATCTTACACACAGAAGATGAAGATGAACTTAGCCATGAACGTATGGGAATAAGTAAATCTCGAAGGTGAGGAGTAAGCAAATGAAGAGTAGGAAAGGATAAAACACACACACAAAGCAATAGAATGGCAGGAATTACCACTTATCTTTCCATTTAACACTGAAAGTTAATAATCTCAACTCCCCCAACAAAAGACATAGATTGGCAAAATGGATTAAAAAGCAAGATCCAAAGGTTTCTGGTCTGTGAGAAATGCATCTCACTGACAAAAACAAACATTGGTTTAGAGTAAAGGGGTGGAACAAGATTTTTCA
Organism: Castor canadensis; assembly: GCF_047511655.1. NCBI lineage: Eukaryota > Metazoa > Chordata > Mammalia > Rodentia > Castoridae > Castor > Castor canadensis. The sequence goes on from NC_133392.1 coordinate 126,754,646, forward strand.
AAAACAGGCAGGAGTAGCTATTCTTATATCTAATAAAGTAGACTTCAAACCTAAATTAGTCTAAAGAGACAAAGAAAGTCACTCCATATTAACAGAAGAAACAATGCATCAAGAGAAAAATAACAATTGCTAACTTACAAGCACCAAATTTCATGCGTCTAACTTCATTAAACAAACACTGCTGGGATTGAAATCTTAGATAGACTCCAACACAATGATAGTAGATTCTTCATTGCCCCACTGATACCATTAGATAGGTCTCCAGGCAAAAAATTTAAAAAGAAACCTCATAATTAAGTAACATCATAGACCAAAATGGACTTAACAGACAGCTACAGAGAATTTCAACCTGCACCAGCAAAATATACATTTTTCTCAGCAGCCCACGAAACTTTCTCCAAAATTGATCATATTTAGAACAGAAAGCAAGTTTTAACAAATAAAAGAAAATGGAAATATACTGTCAGAGCACAACAAAGTAAAACTAGAATCAATAACGAACGAACTACAGAAAACACTCAAACACATGGAGATTGAACAACATGTTGTTCAATGACCATAGGGCCAATGAAGAAATAAAAGAGGAAATCAAAAACTTCCTCCTAACAAAAAGAAAACACAACCTACAGAACCCATGGGATGCAGCAAAGGCAATGCTAGGGGGAAAGGTTAAAGCTATGAGTGCCTATGTTGAAAACACAGAATGATCTCAACTAAATGACCTAATGCCATATCTCAAGATCTTAGAAATGCAAGCCAAACTAAACCCAAAATAAGCAGAAGAGAAATAATAAAAATAAGAGCTGAAATCAATGAAATGGAGACCAAAAACTATACAAAGAATCAATGAAACAAGAAATTGATCCCTTGAAAAGATTAATAAGATTGATAAATCCTTAGCCAATCTCACTAGAAGGAAAAGGGAAAAAATCCAAACAAAATTACAAATGAAAAGGGGTTATCACAACAAATACCAGTGAAATCCTGAAGATTTAGGGACTACTTCAAAAACCTATACTTAAGTAAACTGGAAAATACAGAAGAAATGGATATATTTATAGATGCATTTGAGCAACCAAAATAACCAAGAAGGTATAAATCACCTAAATAGATCCATATCAAGCAATTAAATTGAAGCAATAATAGTCTTCCAACAAAGAATTCACTGTTGGATTCTACCAAACTCTTAAAGAACTAACACCAACATTCCTGAAACTTTTCCATTAACTAGGAAGGAAAAATACCAAACTCATTGTATGAAGCCAGTATTACACTCATCCCAAAACTGGACCAGGACACAACAAAAAGAAAGAGAATTACAGGCCAATCTCTTTAATGAATATAGATGTAAATATTCTTACTTTTTTTGCACGAAAATGGATAGACCCAGAGATCATCATTTTAAGTGACATGAACCAGTCCTGCAAAGAAAAATATCACCTGTTACTCTCACTTGTGGAGTCTAGAGGAAAACAGAACAACAAAACCAAGGTCATGATAGCAAAAGGGAGAATACTAGGGAAGAGAGAGGGGAAGGGAAAAGGGGGTAGGTGGGGGAGGGAATAAGAAAAAGCAATAGAGGGGATGAATATAACCAAACTGCATATGCATGAATGGAAATATCATGATGGAACCCCTTGCTTTGTACAATTTATTCATGCTAATAAAAATTAACACTAATGACATTACTCACAGAAACAGAACAGGCACTCCCAAAATTTGTATGTACCCTCCAAAGACCCCAAATGTTCAAAGCAATCTTGTACAAAAGGAACAAATCTGAAGACATTACAATACCTGATTTCAAAACATACTTCAAAGCTGCAGTAGCCAATGCAGCAATGAGACTGGCATAAAAATAGACACATAGACCAATGGAGCAGAATAGAGAATCAGCCTTGGTGCCCATCCGACAGATGAATATAAAGACAATGTGATATGTATACACAATGAATATTATTTGGCCATAAAAAAGAATGAAAAATTTTGTAAGTTATAGCAACATGGATGGAGCTGGAAGACATTGTGTTTAGTGATATAAATCTGTCACAGAAAGACAGTTGCTGCATGCTCAAACTTGTATGTGGGAACTAAAATGTTAATCTCAAAGACCCAGAGCCTGGGAAGGAAGGATGGTGAAGGGATGGATGAATGGAGGATAGTTAACAGGTACAGAGCACAGTTGGAAAAGAGGAATAACTTCTAATGTTCTACAGCATAGGAGGTTAACTACAGTTGACAATTAATTGACTATTTAATCATAGCTAGTAGAAGGCTGGTGGAATGGCTCAAGTGGTAGAGTGCCTGATTAGCAAGTACAAGAACTTGAGTTCAAGCCCCAGCTCTGCATTAAAAAAAAGAATATCTGGTAGAGAGGATTTTGACTGTTCTCAACACAGAGAAAATGGGTGTGTCTGAAATGATAAGACAATTTCTCTGATCTGACGGCTGCATACTGTATATGTACATTGAAATATCACAAGGCACCCATAAATATGTGCAATTCCTATGTCTCAGTTTCTAAATTTTGATTTTTGCTGGTATTGAATTCGGACTCAGGGCCTCGGGCTTGTTAGGCAAGTACTCTATCAGCCCTTTCTGCCTTTTGAAAAGTTTGATGTTAGATAGGATCTCACACTTTTGACAGGGCTAGCCTCAGACCACCAGCCTCCTACCTTGGGCACCCACACAGCTGGAATTCAGAGACATGTACCTCCATGCCTGGCTTGTTTGTTGAGATAGGGTCTCACTTACTTTTTGTCTAAGCTGACTTCAAATAGCCATACTCCTATCTCTCCCTCTAAAGTAGCTGGCATCATAGCTGTGTGTCACCATGCTCAGCCTCAATCAAAAACACTTTTCCAGTGGCTAGTCATAAATAGTGTCAGTGTATGAGTGTTACAGCAATAATTACATTGATCACTTAATTCTGTTACCATCACTTAATACTGTAAGGTAAGTCTGAATTTTAAGTGTTTGTATTATGTTGATGGTAACATTTCAGAAGGGTGCATACATTTCTTGAATGTGACTCTTAGAGATAGAAGGATGTGATCCTTTGTGGGAGGAGAATTAAGATAAGGAGATGAGATATTGTGTGTATATCATTACCCTCTTCTGGTGATTGGATTTCTGAATTTCTACTGAAATAACTAACACTTATGTCATCTTGCCAGCTCCCCAATAATAATAGATGACTCTGAGGCACCTTGTTTGTGATGGCTTTGCTTGTAGATTTTTATTTCTTCCTTGCATCCACTTGGATTGAATTTTAAAACCTTTAAAACATCATTCGTTTAGGGAAAAAAATTTAAATGATCTTAAGATTTTCTAACAACATCAAGGGGGAAATTTCAGGTTGCGTTGGGTGTGCTTTTGCTTGGTGATAGGCGTGTAAATTTTGGGGGTTGGGGGACTGATGATGTTGGAACTCAGGACTTTGAGCTTGCAAAGCAGGTGTTCTACTGGTTGATCCACATTCCAGTCCATTTTGCTTTGGTTATTTTGAAATGGGGGTCTCAGGATCTATTTGTAATAGCTAGCTTCACACTTCCTCCTAATCTCAGCCTCACAAATAGCTAGGATTCCAGGCATGAGCCACCAGCACCTGGCCTAGGGGTTTTAATATTAATGAATTTAGCAAGTTATATTCTTTGCAGTAAAAGATGTAAGTGTAATCTTTGTTTGTACATATTGTGCTTATATGCTATGATAATACGTGTGTGGCAGTTTTTCAGAAGTGGTAGAAAAAGTGTTTTGTTATTGAATTTAGCTTATAATTAAAACTTTGAGTAACAGACCATAAGCATATATTAATTATAGAAGAATTGACATGTTGTGGTGATTAAAGCTTTTAGGTCTCCAGTACTGAAAATTAATTGAATGCTTTGGTTAATGTTGGAACTAAAATGTATGACTGTATATTACTTTTTAATCTAATAATTGTATATGAACAAATTTAACAAACCTTTAATAGCAGCATTCTACATTAATACCCCTTACCCGTGGAGAGTCTATTCCAAAGATGACCAGTGGATGCCTGAAACCACAGCTAGTCTTGAACTTCAAACAGATTATACCTTATTTTTCCTACACATACAAACTTATGATACAGTTTAATTCATAAATGAGGCACAGTAGGAGATTAGAAATAACTAGTGATAAAAACAGAACAATTATTAAGATAGTGTATAATATTTGTTTTGTGAAGTCATTAGTAAATAAAATAAGGATAACTTGAAAAAAGCACTGACACCATGACATTTCTCCTACTAGCTGAAAGGGCTTCTAAGTGCCAAACAGACAGCATGGATACAATGAAAAAGGGACAAGTGACATACTGGGTAGAATGGAGTGCAATGCTGCAAGATTTTACCACGCTACTCAGAATGATGCTCAATTTAAAACTTAAGAGTTGTTTGTATCTGGAATTTTCCACTTAATATTTTTGGACTGCAGTTGACTGCAAACAAGTGAAAGCTAAACTAAGGAAACAAGGGACATACAGTACAGTACACCCTTGAGCATAAAGTGGTTTTACTTTAATCTATATTATTCAACCTATCTACAAATGCAAGTGCTTAGTTTTCAGTAAGAAGAAGCAGAAGTTAGTTGTTGAATGAGCTTTTTTATCCAAAAGGAAAATGATGATTGAGACAACACAATCTTAGTTTCTATGTTTTGTCCTCCAAAGCTATTGGAATATTAACTCTTTTATAGAAACAATAGAGAATTGGTACATGTGACAAAGGCCTCAACATTTTTCCTTGACATTAGGTGAAAGTTCCACCTTGTGATCTTTGAGTGTATTTTTTAAATTAATAACTTACAGTAGTTTAGAAACTTATGATAAGTTTGATATTTAAACTCATACTTTTATTTGAGCATTACATATTCTTATGCATGTGGTTTTTCTCAACCCAGGATAAATGATATTAAGAACACTTAAATAAATTATTTATGAATTTTTACTTTTTAAATTATTTCATTTTACTTTTGATTATCACGTATTAGTTTATCTATTAATGGGGTTCCGTGTGATATACCCACACATGCATACACCATGCACTAATCAATCCAAATTCTTTTATCTATTCCACCCCCATACACACACACATCCTTCTCAACCTCTAACAAACACTATCACATTCAGATGGACTTTTTAGCCTCCACATATGGTTCCTGTCTTTCCTTTTTTTGCCTTATTTCACTTAAGATAATATCCTCCACTTTCATCCATTTTTCTGTGAATAACCAGATTTTATTCTTCTTTATGGCTGAATAATATCCCATTATGTATGTATAGCATGTTTTCCTTACCCATTTATCCATTGATGAACACCTGAGCTGATTCTATACCTTAGCTATGGTAAATAGTGCTGCAACAAAAATGAACATGGAAGTATCTCCTTAATATGCTGGTTTCATTTCCTTTGGATACATACCTAGAAGTGGGAATTACTGGATCACATGATGGTTCTGTTTTTAGTTTTTTTCAGGAACCTCCGTATTGTTCTCCATAATGGCTGCCAGAATTTGCATTACTACCAACATTGTATAAGAGTTTCTTTTTTTCCACATCCTCACCAACCTTTGGGTTTTTGTTTTGTTTTTAAATAGTAGCTATTATAATGGAGGTGAGACAAAATCTTACTGTAATTTTGATTGCCACTTTCCTGATAACTAATGATACTGAACATTTGTTGTACATTTGTCAGTCATTTTTAGTTCTTCTTTTGAGAGGTTAGTATTCAAACCACTTGCCAATTTTTATATTAAATTATTTGGCTTTTTATTCTTACAATTTTTGAATTTCTTTTCATGAGTTGGGGGAGGTAGTGGTATTTGAATTCTAAGCTTTGTGCTTACTAGAAAGGTGAGTGAGCCACCTCTAGTCCTTTTTGCTCTGATTATTTTTGAGTCTTACTTTTTACCTAGTCTGGCCTGGACTACAATCCTCCTATTTATGCTTCCCACAGTAACTAGGATTAGAGGCACACACCACTACACCCAGACTTTTCTGTTGAGATGGGATCTCATGAACTTTTCACCTAGGCTGGCCTGAAACCACAACCCTCCCTATCTCAGTCTCCCACATAGTTGGGATGACGGGTGTGTGCCACCATATTCAGCTCTTGGTTGAGATGGGATCTCACAGACTTTATGCCCAGTCTAGCCTCAAACTGTGATCCTCCCTATCTGAGCCTAAGAAATAGCTAGTATTACAGGCATAAGCCACCGGCACCCAGCTTAAGTTTCTTACATGCTCTGAATATTAACCCTCTGTCAGAGTTGGCAAATATTTCCTTCACTTCTGAAGGCTGTCTCTTCATGGTTGATTTTTTTCCTTTACGGTTCAGAGGCATTTTAGTTTGATGTAATTCCATTTGTCTATTTTTTTTAGTGGTACTGGGGTTTGCTCTACCACTTGAGCCACTCTACCAGCCTTCATTTGTCTATTTTCACTTTTGTTTCCTTTGCTATTTGAGACCATATCTAAAATCAATCTCTATACTAATGTCTTGAAGTGTTACCCCTGTGTCTTTTTAGGGTACCTTCACAGTTCAGGTTTTACATTGAAGTATTTGATTTCCTTCATGTTAATTTTGTACCAAGTAAGAGACAGGGGTGAACTTTTACTTCTGTGTTCCCTATTCTGTTCTGTCGCTCTATATTTCTGCTTGCATGCCAATACCATGTTGGTTTGGTATTATGGTTCTGTAGTATCTCTTAAAATCAGGTATTGACTGGTCTCTAGCTTTGTCTATTTCATTCAGGATTGCTTTGGCAATCCTTCTATGCTTCCATGTGAGTTTTATGGTGGTGTTTTTCTAGTTCTATAAAGAATGTCATTGTCATTTGGGTGGGGATTGCATCAAATCTGTATATCACTTTGTATATATAGACATTTAACAATATCATTTGTTCTAATCCATGAGCATGGGAGGTCTTTCGGTTTGTGTGTGTGTGTGTGTGTTCTTTATTTTGTGTATCATTGTTATGTAATTTTCTTTGTAGAGGTCTTTTACTTCCCTTAACAAGTTTACTCCTAGGAATTTATTTATTTATTTATTTGTATCTGTTTTGAATGGACAGTTTTCATTATTTCTTTCTCAGAAAATGCATTATTGGTGTATAAGATGCTACTGATTTTTGTATATTAATGAGGTACCTTGCTACTTTATTGCATTTGTTTGTCAGTTCTAAGAGAATTTTGATGGAATGTTTGGGTTTTTCTATATATAAATTCGTATCATATTTAAACAGGCATAATTTGATTTCTGCGTTTTCTATTCATGTGTCTTTTTCTATTTCTCTTGCCTAATTTCTCTGGCTAAAATTTCTACTACTCTATTTAATAAGAGTGCTGAGAATAGGCACTTTTGTCTCATTTCTGACCTCAAAGGAATTGCTTCTAGCTTTTCCCTATTCAGTATGATGTTATCTGTGTGTTTGTCATATGCAACATTTATTTATGATCATCCTATACCTAATTTGTTCAGGGATTTTATCATGAAGAGATGTTGGATTTTATCAAATGCATTCTCTGTCTATTGAGATGATTGTATGATTTTTATTCTTCATTCTGTTGATATTATTTATTATGCTTATTGATTTGCCTGTAGTGAATCATCCTTGCATTCCTGGCAAAAACAACTTGATCATGGTGAATGATCTTTTTGATGTGCTATTGAATTCTACATTCTAGGATTTTGTTGAGAGCTTTTGGACCTATGTTCACTAGGGATATTGGTCTATAGTCTTCTGTTGTGATGATAGTGGTTGTTGTTGTTTGTTATAGCTGGTGTTTCATAATGGGGTACTTCTAACCTCAAAGAATGAGTTTGGAAGGGCTGCATCTCTTCAAATTCTTTGGGACATCTTGAAAAGAATTGGCATTAATTCTCCTTTAAGATTAGAAAAAGAGGCTGGCCCAGTAGCTCAAGCAGTAGAGTGCCTGCCTAGCAAGTATGATATCCTGAGTTCAAACTCCAGTATCATCAAAAAAAAAAAAGGACTAGATAAAATGCAATAGTGAAGCCATCTGTTCCTGGGCCTTTCTTTGTTAAGAGACATATTATCAATTCAATCTCGTTACATATTATTTGTTTGTTCAGGGTCTTATGAGCCCATAAATTTGTCCATGTCTTGTAAGTTTCCAACTTGTTAGCATACAATTGTTCAAAATAATTCCTAATGATCCATATTATCTTTTTCAGGGAAAATAACATTGGCTAGAATGTGCAGGATTTGCATCTCTTGCCCACTGCAAATGACTGCAATTTGGTACAGTCATTTGGAAAACAGGATGTTGGTTCTTCAGAAAAATAGAATCCTAATATGATACAGCAATTCCACTCCAGGAATTGACCCAAAGAAATTAAAAGCAGGGACAGATATTTATAAGTCAAGGTTATTGAATTATTATTCACAATAGCCATAAAGCAGAAAGAACCAAAGTGTATAAGATGAATGAGAACACAAAATATGGCATGTGTGTACAATTAAATAATATTCAGTTATGAAAAGAATGCAGTTCTGATACATTCTACAGTATAAATGGCTTTGATAATAGTACATTAAGTGAAATAAGTGAGACATAAATGACATATATTGCATAATTAAATTAATAGGTAATGTGAAAGTCATCTTTCCATCCATGGTTGCCTGGCCCTGTTGCTTTTGAACATGTGGCAAGGCAGAAGATCATGGCAGAAGCACATTGGGGAGGAAACTTGTTCACTTCATGATGTCTGGCAAGCAAAAGAGGTGTGATCCAAGTTCCCAATATCCCCTTCAAGGACATGTGCCCAGTGACCTAGCATCCTCCTAGTAGGCCCCAGCTTCTAAAGATTCAGCCATCTCCCAATAGTGCCATAGGCTGGTGTCCAAGACTCTATCATACAGGCTTCTGGGGAGACATTTAGGATTCCAACCACAAGAGGTAACAGAAGAGGCAAATTCATAGAACCAAAAAGCACATTAGAGATTGCCAGGGACTGAGGAAAGGGAATATGGAAGCTATTGACTAGTGGATACAGAGCTTCTATAGAGATAATGAAAACGTTTTGGAAACAGGTACCAATGATGTTGTAAATCCCTGGGAATATAAGTAATGTCTTTGTGCAATTAACATTGATTAAAATTTCAATTTTATGTTCAATGTATTCCACTGTTATATATTTTTAAGATATTTTATATAAAATACCACTAAAGAAAAAAATGAGTAAATTTTATGATATATACTTTATTTAAATAACAATAGCTAAATAAAAAGGCTCCTGCCTGGGATAATCAGCCTTTGCAATGGAGTGAAAGGAGAAATGTAAAATTGCATGAGCATCAAAAGCAACTTAATAATCCTAAAAGCAAGAAATGTTTGGGGAATCTATTTACAGAAATATCTGATTGAAGATGCCAGTCAGGATTCACAGTCCTGCTTCTTTTTTCTATGCTTATAACTAAACCTAGAAGCTTCCAGAAATGAAAATATTAATTGCTTTTTTAAAACTATGGGACCCAAAGCTGACCCTAGTCAGTTCAAGATTGAGATCCAACCATGCCAAACCTTTACCCGTTCCCTCTCGTCCTCACTCACCGAATCAGTCAGTGTGTATCGGGCATCATCAATAGGCACCGGTTTCTGCTCCATGCTATGAGAAGCCTTAGGACATACAACGCCTAGGTACAACATTTCAGGATTATTCCTTGAGGTATCTGGATACCAAATGGATTGGAAAGGTATTTATTTGTTAATAAATCTTGATAGTGCCAAGCACAGTTTTTGTTAAGAGGTAAGAACATTCTCTACACACAGTTCTATATTCTGTTGTAAGCTTTACTGATGTCCTTCCAAATTCTCCATGAAAATCATTTGAAAAGACCATGCTTCATCTAGCCATAAGGTTTTGCAATACAGCATCTCACAAGGCTTTCTTAGTTGAGTCTTCCTTTTATGCAAAAATGTGGAGTAGATAATCTGTCACATCTCTCTGCTGCTTGGAAGCACTAGATGAAACATAGCAAACAGGAAATGTTCCCTGGATATTTTGGGGGCTGACATATTGACTGGATGCTCAATCTAATCACCGTCTTCTTTATATTAATGGTTAACAGCCAAGTCTCTAGATTCAAACTGGCTGGTTTAGAATTTTGGCTGCACTTCTTATCAGCTGGATGGTCCTTTACAAATAGCTAACTTGCTTCTACTTTAGATTTCGCATCTATACTATGAGTTGTTTCTTTTAAACTGTTTTGTAATGTTATTGATAAAGGAAGCATATAAATTCTTTGTTCAGTGCCCCATACTAACTGTTCACTAAATGTTGACTTTTACCATTTTATGAGCCTATGTATTAAGAAGCACTTAGGATTCAGAGAAGGAAAGAAACAGACATAATCAGAATTCAAAGCCAGACTACCTGAGTTCAAAGATCCTTTTACTCCTGTCCTTTGTCCTGAAGATGAAAAGTGGGTGCTAAGCTAGGAGGGGCAAGAGTCACGATCTAAAATTCGCTGTTGTGAAGGGTATGCAGGATCATATTCTCATTTCTTTTTTTTCTAGCTTTTTAAAAAAACTTTATTTTATTCACATGTGCATACAATGTTTGGGTCATTTCACCCCCTTCCATCGCCCCCTGCCTCTGCCCCCTGCCTCTGCCCCCCACCCCCTCGATACCCAGCAGAAACTATTTTGCCCTTATCTCTGATTTTGTTGAAGAGAGAGTATAAGCAATAATAGGAAGGAACGAGGGTTTTTGCTAGTTGAGATAAGGATAGCTATACAGGGAGTTGACTTGCATTGATTTCCTGTGCATGTGTGTTACCTTCTAAGTTAATTCTTCTCAAACTAACCTTTTCTCTAGTTCCTGGTCCCCTTCTCCTATTGGCCTCTGTCGCTTTAAAGTATTGGCTTTAGTTTCTCTGTGTTGACTGCAACAAATGCTATCTGGTTTTTTGGGTGTTTTTATGTATCCTCATACCTCCCTTGTGTGCTCTCGCTTTATCATGTGATCAAAGTCCAATCCCCTTGTTGTGTTTGCCCTTGATCTAATGTCCGCATATGAGGGAGAACGTAAGATTTTTGGTCTTATGGGCCAGGCTAACCTCACTCAGAATAATGTTCTCCAGTTCCATCCATTTACCTGCAAATGATAACATTTCGTTCTTCTTCATGGCTGCATAAAATTCCATTGTATATAGATACCACATTTTCTTCCTTTTTCTTAATTTTATTTTTATTATTCATATGTATATACAATGCTTGGGTATTTCTCCCCCCTGCCCCCACCACCACCCTTACAACCCACTCTGCCCCTCCCTTTCCCCCCTACCCCCTCGATACCTGGCAGAAACTATTTTGCCCTTATCTCTAATTTTGTTGAAGAGAGAGTATAAGCAATAATAGGAAGGAACAAGGGTTTTTGCTAGTTGAGATAAGGATACTTATACAGTGAGTTGACTCACATTGATTTCCTGTGCATGTGTGTTACCTTCCAGGTTAATTCTTTTTGATCTAAACTTCTCTCTAGTTCCTGGTCCCTTTCTCCTATTGGTCTCATTTGCTTTTAAGGTATCTGCTTTAGTTTCTCTGCGTTAAGGGCAACAAATGCTAACTAATTTTTTAGGTGTCTTACCTAACCTCATATATTCTTGTGTGCACTCACTTTTATGTTGTGATCAAAGTTCAATCCCCTTGTTTTGTTTGCCCTTGATCTAATGTCCGCATATGAGGGAGAACATACGATTTTTGGTCTTTTGGGCCAGGCTAACCTCACTCAGAATGATGTTCTCCAATTCCATCCATTTACCAGCGAATGATAACATTTCGTTCTTCTTCATGGCTGCATAAAATTCCATTGTGTATAGACACCATATTTTCTTGATCCATTCATCAGTAGTGGGGCATCTTGGCTGTATCCATAACTTGGCTATTGTGAATAGTGCCGCAATAAACATGGGTGTGCAGGTGCCTCTGGAGTAACCTGTGTCACAGTCTTTTGGGTATATCCCCAAGAGTAGTATTGCTGGATCAAATGGAAGATCAAGGTTTAGCTTTTTAAGTAGCCTCCAAATTTTTTTTCAGAGTGGTTGTACTAGTCTACATTCCCACCAACAGTGTACGAGGGTTCCTTTTTCCCCGCATCCTCACCAACACATGTTGTTAGTGGTGTTGCTAATGATGGCTATTCTAACAGGGGTGAGGTGGAATCTTAGTGTGGTTTTTATTTGCATTTCCTTTATTGCTAGAGATGGTGAGCATTTTTTCATGTGTTTTTTGGCCATTTGAATTTCTTCTTTTGAGAAAGTTCTGTTTAGTTCACTTGTCCATTTCTTTATTGGTTCATTAGTTTTGGGAGAATTTAGTTTTTTAAGTTCCCTATATATTCTGGTTATTAGTCCTTTGTCTGATGTGTAGCTGGCAAATATTTTCTCCCACTCTGTGGGTGTTCTCTTCAGTTTAGAGACCATTTCTTTTGATGAGCAGAAGCTTTTTAGTTTTATGAAGTCCCATTTATCTATGCTATCTCTTAGTTGCTGTGTGGCTGGGGTTCCATTGAGAAAGTTCTTGCCTATATCTATTAATTCCAGAGTATTTCCTAGTCCTTCCTGTACCAACTTTAGAATTTGTGGTCTGATATTAAGATCCTTGATCCATTTTGAGTTAATATTGGTATAGGGTGATATACATGGATCTAGTTTCAATTTTTTGCAGACTGCTAACCAGTTTTCCTAGCAGTTTTTGTTGAAGAGGCTGCTATTTCTCCATTGTACATATTTAGCACCTTTGTCAAAGACAAGTTGGTTAAAGTTGTGTGGCTTCATATCTGGGTCCTCTATTCTGCTTAACTGGTCTTCATGTCTGTTTTTATGCCATTTCCATGCTGTTTTTATTGTTATTGGTTGTAACATAGTTTGAAGTCAGGTATTGTGATGCCTCCTGCATTGTTCTTTTGACTGAGTATTGCCTTGGCTATTCTTGGCCTATTGTATTTCCATATAAATTTAACCATAGATTTTTCAATCTCTTTAATGAATGTCATTGGAATTTTGATGGGAATTGCATTAAACATGTAGATTACTTTTGGGAGTATAGACATTTTTAATATGTTGATTCTACAAATCCATGAGCATGGGAGATCTCTCCACTTTCTATAGTCTTCCTCAATCTCTTCCTCAGAAGTTTATAGATTTCCTTGTACAGGTCATTCACATCCTTTTTTAGGTTCACATCTAGGTATTTGATTTTTTTGAGGCTATTGTAAATGGAAATGTTTTCATATACTCTTTTTCAGTTTGTTCATTATTAGTGTATAGAAATACTAATGGTTTATCTATATTGATTTTATATCCTGCTACCTTGCTGTAGCTATTCATGGTGTCTAGGAGCTTTAGTGTAGAGATTTTTGGGTCTTTAAGGTATAGGAATATATCATCTCCAAATAGGGATATTTTGACACTTTACTTATTTGTATTCCTTTTATTCCTTCATCTTGCCTAATTGCTCTGGCTAGGAATTCCAGTACTATGTTGAATAGGAGTGGAGATAGTGGGCATCCTTGTCTAGTTCCTGATTTTAGAGGGAATGGTTTCAGTTTTTCTCCATTAAGTATAATGCTGGCTGTAGGTTTGTCATATATAGCTTTTATAATGTTGAGGTACTCTCCTTCTATTCCTAGATTTCTTAGAGCTTTAATCATGAAATGGTGTAGGATCTTATCAAAGGCTTTTTCTGCATCTATTGAGATGATCAAGTGGTTTTTGTCTCTGCTTCTGTTGACATGGTTTATTAGGTTTATTGATTTTCGTATGTTGATCCACCCCTGCATTCCTGGGACAAAGCCTACTTGGTCATGGTGAATAATCTTTTTATTTCTTTTATTATTCATATGTGCATACAAGGCTTGGTTCATTTCTCCCCACTGCCCCCATCCCTTCCCTTACCGCCCACTCCATCCCCTCCCTCTCCCCCCCACCCCCTCAATACCCAGCAGAAACTATTTTGCCCTTATCTCTAATTTTGTTGTAGAGAGAGTATAAGCAATAACAGGAAGGGACAAGGGTTTTTGCTGGTTGAGATAAGGATAGGTATACAGGGTATTGACTCACATTGATTTCCTGTGCGTGGGTGTTACCTTCTAGGTTAATTCTTTTTGAACTAATCTTTTCTCTAGTTCCTGTTCCCCTTTTCCTATTGGCCTCAGTTATATTTAAGGTATCTGCTTTAGTTTCTCTGTGTTAAGGGCAACAAATGCTAGCTAATTTTTTAGGTGTCTTACCTATCCTCACCCATCCCTTGTGTGCTCTCGCTTTTATCATGTGCTCATAGTCTAATCCCATTGTTGTGTTTGCCCTTGGTCTAATGTCCACATATGAGGGAGAACATATGATTTTTGGTCTTTTCGGCCAGGCTAACCTCACTCAGAATGATGTTCTCCAATTCCATCCATTTACCAGCGAATGATAACATTTTGTCCTTCTTCATGGCTGCATAAAATTCCATTGTGTATAGATACCACATTTTCTTGATCCATCGTCAGTGGTGGGGCATCTTGGCTCTTTCCATAATTTGGCTATTGTGAATAGTGCCGCAATAAACATGGGTGTGCAGGTGCCTCTGGAGTAACCTGTGTCACAGTCTTTTGGGTATATCCCCAAGAGTGGTATTCCTGGATCAAATGGTAGATCGATGTCTAGCTTTTTAAGTAGCCTCCAAATTTTTTTCAAGAGTGGTTGTACTAGTCTACATCCCCACCAACAGTGTAAGAGGGTTCCTTTTTCCCCGCATCCTCACCAACACCTGTTGTTGGTGGAGTTGCTGATGATGGCTATTCTAACAGGGGTGAGGTGGAATCTTAGCATGGTTTTAATGTGCATTTCCTTTATTGCTAGAGATGGTGAGCATTTTTTCATGTGTTTTTTGGCCATTTGAATTTCTTCTTTTGAGAAAGTTCTGTTTAGTTCACTTGTCCATTTCTTTATTGGTTCATTAGTTTTGGGAGAATTTAGTTTTTTAAGTTCCCTATATATTCTGGTTATAAGTCCTTTGTCTGATGTATAGTTGGCAAATATTTTCTCCCACTCTGTGGGTGTTCTCTTCAGTTTAGAGACCATTTCTTTTGATGAACAGAAGCTTTTTAGTTTTATGAGGTCCCATTTATCTATGCTATCTCTTAGTTGCTGTGCTGCTGGGGTTTCATTGAGAAAGTTCTTACCTATACCTACTAACTCCAGAGTATTTCCTACTCTTTCCTGTATCAACTTTAGAGTTTGGGGTCTGATATTAAGATCCTTGATCCATTTTGAGTTAATCTTGGTATAGGGTGATGTACAAGGATCTAGACTGCTAACCAGTTTTCCCAGCAGTTTTTGTTGAAGAGGCTGCTATTTCTCCACCGTATATTTTTAGCTCCTTTGTCAAAGACAAGTTGGTTAAAGTTGTGTGGCTTCATATCTGGGTCCTCTATTCTGTTCCACTGGTCTTCATGTCTGTTTTTGTGCCAGTACCATGCTGTTTTTATTGTTATTGCTTTGTAATATAGTTTGAAGTCAGGTATTGTGATACCTCCTGCATTATTCTTTTGACTGAGTATTGCCTTGGCTATTCATGGCCTCTTGTGTTTCCATATAAATTTCACAGTAGATTTTTCAATCTCTTTAATGAATGTCATTGGAATTTTGATTGGAATTGCATTAAACATGTAGATTACTTTTGAGAGTATCTACATTTTTACTATGTTGATTCTACCAATCCATGAGCATGGGAGATCTCTCCACTTTCTATAGTCTTCCTCAATCTCTTTCTTCAGAAGTGTATGGTTTTCCTTGTAGAGGTCTTTCACATCTTTTGTTCGGTTTACACCTAGGTATTTGATTTTTTTGAGGCTATTGTAAATGGAATTGTTTTCATACATTCTTTTTCAGTTTGCTCATTTTTAGTGTATAGAAATGCTAATGATTTTTCTATGTTGATTTTATATCCTGCTACCTTGCTATAGCTATTAATGATGTCTAGAAGCTTCTGAGTAGAGTTTTTTGGGTCTTTAAGGTATAGGATCATGTCATCTGCAAATAGGGATATTTTGACAGTTTCTTTACCTATTTGTATTCCTTTTATTCCTTCTTCTTGCCTAATTGCTCTGGCTAGGAATTCCAGTACTACGTTGAGTAGGAGTGGAGAGAGTGGGCATCCTTGTCTGGTTCCTGATTTTAGAGGGAATGGTTTTAGTTTTTCTCCATTAAGTATAATGCTGGCTATAGGTCTGTCATATATAGCTTTTATAGTGTTGAGGAACTTTCCTTCTATTCCTAGTTTTCTTAGAGCTTTTATCATGAAATGGTGTTGGATCTTATCAAAGGCTTTTTCTGCATCTATTGAGATGATCAAGTGGTTTTTGTCTTTGCTTCTGTTAATGTGGTTTATTACGTTTATTGATTTTCGTATGTTGAACCACCCCTGCATCCCTGGCATGAAGCCTACTTGGTCGTGGTGAATAATCTTTTTGATGTGTTGCTGAATTCGGTTTGCCATTATTTTGTTGAGGATTTTTGCATCAATGTTCATTAAGGAGATTGGCCTATAGTTCTCCTTTTTGGTGGTGTCTTTGCCTGGTTTTGGGATAAGTGTAATACTGGCTTCATAAAATGTGTTTGGCAGTTTTCCTTCCCTTTCTATTTCGTGGAACAGTTTAAGGAGGGTTGGTATCAGTTCTTCTTTAAAGGTCTGATAGAATTCAGCAGAGAATCCATCAGGTCCTGGACTTTTCTTTTTGGGGAGACTCTTGATTGCTGCTTCAATTTCATTTTGTGTTATAGATCTATTCAGGTGATTAATGTCCTCTTGGTTCAGTTTTGGATGATCATATGTATCTAGAAATCATCCATTTCTTTAAGATTTTCAAGTTTATTTGAATATAGGTTATCGAAGTAGTCTCTGATGATTTCCTGGACTTCCATGGTGTTTGTTGTTATCTCCCCTTTTGCATTCCTGATTCTACTAATTTGGGTTTTTTCTCTCCTCATTTTAGTCAGGTTTGCCAGGGGTCTATTGATCTTGTTTATTTTTTCAAAGAACGAACTTTTTGTTTCATTAATTTTTTTATGGTTTTTTTTGGTTTCTATTTCGCTGATTTCAGCTCTTATTTTTATTATTTCTCTCCTTCTATTTGTCTGAGGATTTGATTGTTCTTTTTTTTTCGAGGAGTTTGAGATATAGCATTAGGTCATTGATTTGGGATCTTTCAGTCTTTTTAATATATGCACTCATGGCTATAAACTTTCCTCTCAGGACTGCCTTTGCTGTGTGCCATAGGTTCCGGTAGGTTGTGTTTTAATTTTCATTGATTTCCAGGAACTTTTTAATTTCCTCTTTTATTTCATCAACGACCCATTGTTCATTAAGTAATGAGTTATTCAGTTTCCAACTGTTTGCATATTTTTTGTCTTTATTTTTGCTGTTGAGTTCTTGTTTTATTGCCTTGTGATCAGATAGTATGCATGGTATAATTTCTATTTTCTTATATTTGCTGAGGCTTGCTTTGTGCCCCAGGATATGATCTATTTTGGAGAAGGTTCCGTGGGCTGCTGAGAAGAATATATATTGTGTAGAAGTTGGATGAAATGTTCTGTAGACATCAGGTAGTTCCTTTTGATCTATGGTATATTTTAGATCTTGGATTCCTTTATTAATTTTTTGTTTGAATGACCTATCTATTGATGATAATGTGGTGTTAAAATCTCCCACAACCACTGTGTTGGAGTTAATATATGCTTTTAGGTCTTTCAGGGTATGTTTGATGAAATTGGATGCTTTGACATTGGGTGCATATAGGTTGATAATTGTTATTTCCCTTTGGTCTATTTCCTCTTTAATTAGTATGGAATGTCCTTTTTTATCTCATTTGATCAATGTAGGTTTGAAGTCTACTTTGTGAGATAAGTATTGCTACTCCTGCCTGTTTTCAGGGGCTATTGGCTTGGTAAATCTTCTTCCAGCCTTTCATCCTAAGCCTATGCTTATTTCTGTCAGTGAGATGGGTCTCATGTAAGCAATAAATTGTTGGATCTTCCTTTTTAATCCATTTCATCAAACAGTGCCTTTTGATGGGTGAATTAAGTCCGTTAACATTAAGTGTTAGTAGTGATGGGTATGTGGTGATTCCTGTCATTTAGTTGTCTTAGTTATTTGAAGGTATGATTGAGTGTACCTAAGTTGAGGTTACTCTCTACTTTCTCGCTTTTTCTTTTCCTGTAGTTTGGTGCTGCCTGTCCTGTCATGGTTATGTTGGGTTTCACTTTCTGTGTGCAGAATCCCTTGAAGAATCTTTTGTAGTGGTGGCTTTGTGGTCACATGTTGTTTTAGTTCCTGCTTACCATGGGAGACTTTTATTGCTCCATCTATTTTCAATGATAGTTTTGCTGGGTAGAGTATCCTGGGGTTGAAGTTACTTTCATCTAGTGCCCGGAAGATCTCACCCCACACTTTTCTTGCTTTTAGTGTTTCTGTTGAGAAGTCTGCTGTGATTTTGATGGGTTTACCTTTGTATATTATTTGTTTTTTCTCTCTTACAGCCTTCAATATTCTTTCCCTAGTTTCTGAACTTGTTGTTTTAATGATGATGTGTCGTGAGGTAGTTCTATTTTGATCTGGTCTGTTTGGTGTCCTGGAGGCCTTTTGCATCTGTATGGAATAGCTTTCTCTAGATTTGGGAAATTTTCTGTTATTATTTCATTGAATATATTATGCATTCCCTTTGCTTGCACCTCTTCTCCTTCTTCAATGCCCATGATTCTCAAATTTGGTCTTTTGATGGAGTTGGTGAGTTCTTGCATTTTCTTTTCACAGGTCTTGAGTTGTTTAATTAATAGTTCTTCAGTTTTTCCTTTAATTACCATTTCATCTTTGAGGTCTGAGATTCTGTCTTCTGTTTGTTCTATTCTGCTGGATTGGCCTTCTGTTTTGTTTTGCAATTCTGTTTCATTCTTTTTTCTGAGGTTTTCCATATCCTGGGTCATTTCCTCTTTAATGTTGTCTATTTTTGTCCTGAGTTCATCTATCTCTGTATTAATCATGTTCTCTGTTTCACTTTGGTGTTTATACAATGCTTCTATGGTTTCCTTTATTTCTTCTTTTGCTTTTTCATATTCTCTATTTTTGTTGTCTTGGAATTTCTTGAGTGTCTCCTGTACATTTTGGTTGTCCATATCCAGTATCATGTCTATAAAATTCTCATTGAGTACCTGTAGTATGTCTTCTTTTAAATTATTCTTGTGGGCTTCATTGGGTTCTTTGGCATAGTTTATCTTCATTTTGTTGGAGTCTGGATTTGAGAATCTGTTTTCTTCATTCCCCTCTGGTTCCTGTACTTATTTTTTGCTGTGGGGAAACTAGTTTCCCTGTTTTTTCTGTCTTCCTGTCATTGCCCTTGGTGTTGTTATTGTCCTTGTACTGTGTGCAATTAAGTATTTTCTGGCTGTAATAATAGCACTAGTCATATTTAGAATGGAAGGGTGATATGGGATGGAAAGCAATGAAGTTAAAGGAAGAGGGAAAAACAAATAATCAAGTAGAAAAAAACCCAGCAAAACAAAGAAACAAATAAAAAAACTTTCAAAGATAGAAACAGGGAGAGACAGTGTGCTAATCAACCATTAGCTGAAAAGGCATTACAGAGACAGAGAGAGGATTTAAAATAAAAAATAAAAGGAATAAGATAAGAATAAAAATAAGAAACAAGTAAATGAAAGAAAAAATGTATATACATTTATTAAAAAATTAAATTAAATTAAATTTTTTAAAAAAGCCAAGTTCATATGCAATGAAGTTTCAGTCTTAATAATTTTGGTGTTTTTCCCTCAGCCTCCATTCCTGGTGATGGTGCCTCAGATGTTGTTCTGTAGTTGTCTCATCAAAGGGGTAACAGAAAATAGAATAAAACTGCACAAAATAAGAAAAAAAAAGAAAAAGTGTCCCAAGTTCAAATGCAATACAGTTTCAGTAAGTTTTTCAGCATGCAGGTGTAGTTCAGTTGTTTTCTCATTAAAAGTAGGGAGAGTAGCATTCCTTGTCACTGCCTTTCATTTTAGCCACCTTGACAGGTGCACAGTGACCTCTCGTTGTAGTTTTGATAAGTATTTCCAGTAATAGCTAATAGCGTTGAACATCTTTCTGCATGCTAACTTGCCATGTCTATAGCTTGTCTCTGTACTTTTTTGGTGGACTGTTTGTTGTAATTGTTCCTGCATTCCAGGTTCCAGTCCTCCACTGGATGACGTGGTTTTAAAATACACTCCCATTAGGAAGTTTGATCTTATCCTGTACACAGGATCCTGCACAGAGCAAGCTTTTAAATTCTGATGAAACTTCATTCACCAACATTCCCTTTATACATTGCATTTTCAGTATCAAGTCCAGGAATTCTTTGTCTAGCCCCAGATCTGAAGCATTTCCTCTGATTTTTCCTTAAAAAGCATGTACTTTTGTGTTATGTTTTTCAAGAAAGCCCTGCCTATTTTGACTTAATTTTTGTTTATGGCGTGAGACTTCAGTTGAGTCTCAACTTGCTATGGATGCCCCCTGACTATAGCACTGCTGTTAAAAGCTCTATTCTCCCTCATTCAAATTGCTATTGTACATCTGCCAAAAAACAACTGGAAATATTTTTGTAAAAAAAAATAAATAAAAATAAAGATAGAGAGAGAGATAAAAAAAGAGTCTAGAGACAGGTCTGTGAATGGCTATCTGCAGCTGTGGCTTGCTTGCCTGCTGCTGTCAGCCTGCTGTTGCTGGCGGCGTTATTTATGCAGATCTCTGGGGTGAGTTTAGCACTCATCTGGCCCTGCAGGCTTTGTTTACTCAGAGTTCTGTGCACGATGCCACTGCTACAAGCTTTCCCCTTTCCAAGCACACTGGGGGAGGTGACACTGCACCTGCTTTCTCAGTCCTGCATGTTTATTTACAGTTCACGTGGGAAGTGGGTCTTCCCTCCTCTCCTGTGGATTTTTCCTCCCACCGCCACTTTTACAAGCTTTCCTGCTCCTGATTGCTGGGCGTGTGCTGCTGCTCCTGCCAGCCTGTGTGTTTGTTTACAGCTCACATGGGAGGTAGATCTTCCCCCACTCCTGTGGAGTTTTCCTCCCTCCACCACTCTCACAAGCTTTCCCGCTCCTGGTTGCTGGCGCATGTCCCCTCTCCTGCCCTCTCCGGCCAGGCCCAGCTTGTTTATTTACAGTTCCAGGAAGGATTCCCCTCCCCCCCTCTTCAGCACTCAGGGTGCCCCACCCTCTTTGCTATGTGTCTTTATTGTTCTTATTGCTTATTACTCAGTTTCTCTTTTTTCCCCAGGTGGGGGAATGCTGATCTGGCCCAGGGTTGTCTGTGGAAGTACCATGTACCAGTTAGCTCACCTTGTGGTCTGCATCTTCCCAAGCTGTCTGGCCGCGGGTGTCTGGCGGTGGGCCAGGGGCCCTCCTGGTTGCTCCATTCAACGTGAATTGGAGATGCTCTGCACAGGCTGGAGATGTGGAAGGGTCAGTTTTGCCTCTTCTCCGTGGCCTTGCTTGCAAGGTGTGTCTCCAGCATCTCTCCAAGATTTCAGTTTAGGAGGCACGCTTTCTGCTTCCTCCCTCTAGCTGCCATCTTGGAAATCCCCTAAACTGTCTTCTTAATGAAAACTGTTGTGTGTAACATTTCCACCCAGAAAGGTAGCATTCTATAAGTATTAATAAATAATTTGTCTACAGTTTTTAAAATTATATATCAAGCAGTTAAAGTGATTTTCAGAATACTTTCCAAACAACATTGATAATTTCTTAATTTAGGAGTTGGAATAGTTTGAGATTTTTTTTGTTTCTGTAAGTTCTCTTGTACCTTCCACCACACAAATGCATTGCTTAACAATTATAAAGTGCAAATTTTGTAATGCTTTTAAGAATTTGGTTCAAAAATTGATTAACTTATATTATAACACATAAGTTATAAGAAATAAATTGACCCAAAATACTTTTTATGTTTGCTTAGGGCATTTTTTTAAAATTTCTGAAAGTTGAAGGTGTTTCTGGCATTAACTATAAATAACATTATCCTAATTGTGTTAAAATCATATTCTTGGGTACTCTATTTGCATTTCTTTCATGCCCTGAAAATTTGAAGGTTAATTCTATCTGACATGTTTTACAATATTCAAGAATTTAAATTTCATGAAGGTTTTGGTAAGGAATCCTAATGGTACATACTATAAACATTGATGGAACTTTAAAAGTTCTTCCTGTAAGATATAAAATATTAATATCCAAACATAATTCAGGCATGAGAAATCAGTGTTAACATTGGAATTTTGTGTTTATATTTGTGCTATAATGTTCAAAATGCAAATATAATATTTAATATTTGTCAACACACTTTTTACAAAAGTAAATCCTAAATTACTAAGCTTCGTTCATATGTTCTCATACTTTTTCAAATGACTATAAGACATTACTTCATATATATTAAAAATTCCCTTAAGGGCTGCTGTTGTGGTTCACATGATAAAGCACTTGCCTAGCAAGCATGAGGCCCTGATTTCAAGCCCCAATACCACCAAAAATTAAATCCTTTTAAAAAACACACACACAAAATGAGATACCCTTAAAGTGGTTATAATCATTTTTAATAGAAAATAAGAAATGTTGGGAAGAATGTGGAAAAATTGGAACTTTTGCACATTGCAAGTGAATGTATATTGGCATAAATAATTCAGATAATAGTTTGATGGCTCTTCAAAAAGCTAAAAATATAGTTACCATATAACCCAGCAATTCTAGTACTGTGTATTTACCCAAAGGAATTGAAAGCAGGGACTCAAACAGATACTTGCAATGTTCATTGCAGCATTATTTAAAATAGACAAGGCACAACATAATCAAGTGTCCATCAACAGATGAATGGGTACACAAAATGTGGTACATACATATATCCAATGAAATAATACTCTTTTTTAAAAAGGATTAAAGTTCCAGGCCAGGTGTGGTAGGATGGATCTGTAAGCCATTCCAACTGCTGGGGAGGCAGCAATAATGACACTCATGGTTAAAGACCAGCCAAAACAAAAAGTTAGCAAGATCCCTTCTCAACCCACAAGTTGGGCATGGTGCCACATGCCTGTGATTCCAACTACAAGAGAGTCATAGATAGAAATGCAGTCCAGGCCAGCCCCAGGCAAAAGCAAAAGACCCTATCTGAAGAATAACTAAGGCAAAAAAGGGGGGAGGTAGGGGATGGCTCAAGTGGTAGAGCACCTACCTAGCAAGCATAAGGCTCTGAGTTCAAACCCCAGTACCTCAAAAACAAAAAAAAGAGAAAGGGAATGAAGTTCTGATACAGCCTAGAGCATGTGTGGCCTTGATCACAGAATGCTGGTAAAATAAGACAGCATAAAAGGACTAATATTGTATGATTCTGCTTACAAGTAGAAAATAGGCAAATTCAGAAAATAGATTGCATAAAATAGATTAGAGCCAGGAAGTGCAGGAAGGGAGAATGGGGATTTATTGCCTAATGGGTATAGAGTTTCTATTGGAGTAATGAAAAAGCTTTAGAAAAAGTGATGATAGTTATAATATGTTAGAGTTGTAATTAATGCCACAAGACTGCACAATAAAATTGATTAAGTTATCCAATTTTGTGTGTTCTACATATTTCACTAAATTTTTAAAAAGCTTAAATGGCAAACATGTAGATTTTATGGCATATATATTATGTCTGAATAAAGCTGTTTAAACAAAAAGCCTTTTTTCTTAGGGACTCAGCCTTTGTAGATTAAAAGTAAAAAATACATGCAAATTTACATAAGCACTGAACTTAATTTTAAAAAAACAGAAAGCAAGGAGCTCCTGGGGTAATCTACTTACAGGAGTAGCTGCTTTAAGCTTCCAAGCTGCTTCAAGCAGCCTTTTCTCTGCTTTTCTTTGCTTATAAAGTAAACCGAGATGTTTCCAGGAATAAAAACGTCAATTTATTTGTTAAAACTATGGAATCCAAGAATAATCTTAAACTGTGTTCAAATGGATATCCAACCACACTAGAGTTTTGCTCACTTCCTCTCTTCCTCATTCACCAAATAATCAGCCAGTGTTTAATGGGCATCATCAATAAGATACCATCTCTGCCCCATGCTAGGGAAGCCTTACGACATTCAATGCCTAGTTACAACCTTCTAGGATCTTTTGTTGAGGTATCTGGGTACCAAATGATTGGGAGAGGTGTTTGCTTGTTAATAAATCTTAACGGTGCCAATCACAATTTTTGTGAGAGATAAGCACATTCTCTACATATGGTTCTATATTCTGTTTTTATCACTTTCTTGTAAACTTTACTCATGTCCTTCCAGATTCTCCATGAAAATCACTTGAAAAGACTATGTACTATGTACCCACATCATTTGTCATACCCCTCTCACAGGAGCTTCCCTGAACAGTAAGAACTGCATTTGTGCCAAAAAGTGGAATAGATAATTTGTCACATCTTCCTGCTACTTGGAAACACAGGATGAAACATAGCATACAGGAAGTGATCCCTGGATATTTGGGGAGTTGGATTGACTGGATGCCTCAACTTATCATCTTCTTTACATCAGTGGCTAACAGCAAAGTCTCTGGAGACAGACTGCCTGGGTTAGAGTCCTGGATGCAACTCTTACTGGCTGAGTAGTCCTGAGCAAGCAAGTAACCTCTTTCTACCTCGGATTTCCCATCTATACTAAGAGACTTAAAAAATAATATGAAAACTATCGTGTGGTGGTGCCGTGAGAAGAAGAATGTGATGTTCTCCACTCAGTGCCCTGAGCTTACTACCTGCTCACTAAATCTTCACAGTTACCACCTCATGAGCCCAAATGTAAAGAAGAACTCAGGATTCAGAGAGGGAAAAGAGTCACAGATAGAAATCCAAAGCTCTTTCCATTATAGTCCCTCCTACTAGGGTGAAAGCAGGTGCCGATCCAAGCAGGGCAAGGGTCAAGATCCAAGAGCCCCAGGTGGGAGGAGAGGAGCATGATGTAGAGATGAAAAATAGATAAAGAACTGGGTAAAAGTTCAAGGGAATGGGGTGTAAATAGTTACATTCCCCTTCACCCTAGTTTTTGTCAGGGCCCCAAATTTAGGAGAGAAATAAAAGAACTCCAGCCCCATGGGTTGTGTAATCAATCATTTCTTATCAGGAAAGGTGAAGAGAGGGCTATTGGACATTTCAGAAGCTGCTGGAGGCTTTTTTATAATCTAATAGGGAAGGTTTCTAATTGCACCAGGGACTACCCAAATATGTTTTCTATTTAAAAATACCACTTTGACTCTCTATCATCAGTTTCTTATCACTGAAATAAAGGCAATTATTGCA
Organism: Castor canadensis; assembly: GCF_047511655.1. NCBI lineage: Eukaryota > Metazoa > Chordata > Mammalia > Rodentia > Castoridae > Castor > Castor canadensis. The sequence continues at coordinate 126,780,018 of NC_133392.1, forward strand.
ACCAGCATACCTATTTAACATTTGGTAAACTAGACTGTGACTCCTTTTAGTTCAGGGTTTTTGTCAGCTTTCTTTGCCACTGTCACAACATCTACTATCTGCCTGGAACACAGGAAAAGCTCTATGGAATGCCATTAGCAGGTGTCTGGCACACTTTGCCTCTACAAACTAGAACCAAAACAAAGAAAAATTAACTTCTATTCCCCAGGAATAGTGCTTGAGGTAGAGTGTTGGAGTGTTGTAGGATTATAACAGAAACCTCACAGAGTTCAGAGATGCAGGACACCTTTTGTAAAGAAGGAAATGGAGCACACAGCAACTGCCATCACATCTCCCAAATTAGATCAAACCTAAACTTCACATAGTAGGAAATTGGTAAGTAAGACTTCACCAGCTGTCCTCATTAAACTCACAGACACCTGAAGTAGTTGCTATTGAAGAAACCTGCAGCCCTCATAGGACTCAAACTCAATTTTTAGAAATTCCAGGGAATCTATATTACTATATAAACCCCAAGAAGAAAGAATAGCCCACGTTGTACCCTCCACTGCCCAAGGGCCTACTGCACAGCGCCATCTTGAGGCCCTCCCTGCCAGCCTGTAATTCCATGATACAACTAGTCAGCACCATCCACCTTCCAAAGGTACCACAGTTTCAGATTAGCAAGAATCAGAGAACAAATAACAACAAATGTTGGTGAGGATGTGGGGAAAAGGAACTTTTATACACTGTTAGTGGGAAGGTAAATTAGCGCCACCACTATGGAAATCAATATGGAGGTTCCTTAGAAACTAAAATTATAACTTCCATATGATCAAGCTATACCACTCCTAGGCATATATCTGAAGTAATGTAAGTCTTCATACCCATGTTTGCTGCAGCACTATTCACAATAACCAAACTACGGAATCAACCTAGGTATCCCTCGACTGATGAGTGGATAAAGAAAAAATATATATAACATATATCACACACAGTGGGGTATTATTCAGCTATAAAGAAGAATAAAATTATGTCATTTTCAGGGAAATGAATGGAACTAAAAATCATCACATTAAGTGAAATAAGCCAGACTGAGAAAGACAAGTATTGCATGTTCTCTCTCATATGCAGATTCTAGGCCTTAAAAAAATGAACAACACATTGGGGATGGGAACCAGTAAGGGGGAAAGATGAAAGGAGAGGATTGAAGGGGATGAATATGATCAAAGTACCTCATATACACATATAAAAATGGAGTAATGAAACTGATTAAAATTGTTTTTGAGTGTGGGAGGAGGTAAGAAAGTAAGAGATGGGATGAATTTGATCAAAGTCCATTATATGCTTTATGGAAATATCACAATTAAACCCCTTTGTACAATTAATATATGACAATTAGGAGAAAAAATTTTTCTTCTTCAGGACATTTTATATCTAGAAAAACCTAAAAGCCCCACCAAAAAGCTGTCAGAATTGATAAATGAATTCAGTAAAATAGCAGGACATAAAATCAACATACAAAAACCAGTAGCTTTCTGTACACCAATAATAAACTTGCTCAAAAAGAAATAAAGAAAGCAACCCCATTTACAATGGCTACAACAATAAAACACTGAGGAATAAACTTAACCAAGGTAGTAAAAGGTCTCCACAATGAAAGTTACAATGTTCTAAGGAAAGAAACTGAAAAGGATAGAAAAAAACGTGAAGACATCCCATGTTCATGGTATACTGCTAAATTTTTTATACAACACAAAATTATTTACATATTCAATGCAATCCCCATGAAAATACCAATAGTATTCTTCACAGACATAGAAAAACACTCCTAAAATTCATACAGACCATGACTAGCCAAAGAAGCCAAGAGCAAAAAGAGAAAAGCATCACAATATCTAACCACAAAACATACTACAAAGTTACAGTAACCAAACCAGCATGGTACTGGCATTAAAAACTGACATATACTGAAATAGAGTAGAGAACCCAGCAGTAAATCAACATAGCTACATCCAACTCATCTTCAACTATGGTGTCAAAAAACATACATTTGAGAAAGGGCAACCTATTCAATAAATGGTGCTGGAAAAACTGTATCTCCATACTCAGAAGAATGAAACTAGACCCCTGTCTCACACCAGTGACAAAAATCAACTCAAAAGAAATCACGGACCTAAATGAAAGACATGAAACTGTCAGAAGACAACACAGAGAAAACACTTTAGCACATGTTCTTAAAAGATTCTCCTTGATGGAAGCAGATAGCCTGAGCTCCAATTCCAAAACCTTGCTGAGGCACTGGAGCCACACTTAGCAGAAGTAAAGCATATCCAGAATCAAACCTTCGACACCCTGAACCCTTAGCCTGTGGAAAGCTTCCCCACAACACACTACACTGAGAAAACTGGAGGGCTGCTACTGCCACCGCAACTGCCTCCACTGGCTCAAACCTGTCTGAGAGACATTCTACAGAACAAACAGGTGAGCACTACACGTCATGTGGAATTCCCCCAGCCATCCCTGGGATAAACCAGCGTAGCCCCTGGGCAGACTGACCCTCCCCTCCAAAAAACTGAACAATAAACAGTGAACTGTAATCTAGTCCAACAGCAGAGGGGGCAGGAAAGCTGAAGGTGCACCAGAGAAGGGGGGAGGGAGCTAATCTCAGCACAAACTACCAGTAAACAAATGCCAGAAAGGCAGGAAGGCCAAGAGCAGGTGGGTGATAAGCCACTCCCATAAGCAGGGCAGGTAGAGGATCACAAAACTCATCTACTGAGCCAGTCAGCAGCACCCAAAGTCAGACTGACCCTGCCCCAGAGAAAGGGGGCAGAGGAAAGAAATAAGCCCCTAGCCCAGAAATCCCAGTAAACAAGCACAGTGAAAAGCCACCTCCAAAGCAGGACAATTAGTGGACCTCAGAGATGATCTCCTGAACCTGAGGGCAGATTTCAAACTTAAACAGCCACACTTTGCTGGGGGAGGAGCTGACCAAGCAGCTGCAGCTGAAAGGTAACACAGCTATCAGCTGAGGAAATCAATATCCCAGACCACCCTGCATGATCTGGCAAAGCTACCTCACATCACAATTTCAATTCAACTGGTAGACAGAGAAACAAAACACTACACACAAGCCAATCACCTGCTGAGACCACATCAGAGCTTCTGTTTATATTCCAATACTAGGACTGGATGCTGGAGGAGTAATTCTGGAACTTAAACTAAGACTGAAATTCTGTTGTTCCTGAAAAGTGTATTTCCTTTTTGTTCATTTTTTCCTGTTGATTTCTTTGGGTTTTTTATATTATTGTTTGTTTTGTTATTGGGGTTTTCCATTTTTATAGTTATTCCTATTGTCTTTTTTTCTTTCACTTTCTATGCTATCAACTTTCCCATCATCATCTTCTCATCCCCATTCTCATCCTCTTCACTCTCCCTCCTTCTCCTGTGCTAAAATCCATTGCTCCCCTCCCCAACAACTCATTCTGCCCCTTCTTACCCACTCTCTTCCCCCAGCCCTCACCTTCCACTCCCATTCTCCCCCAACTTGTCACCAGACTACCCCTCCCTCCTACACACTCATCACCTGCTGACCAACATACTATACCAACTTTACAAAACCCCAAACCCCTGCAATCCCTAACACAAACACCCTCTACTACAACCACACAAATACACCCAAACACACACAAGGACCACAAAAACCAGCAGCCCCCACACTGCCTCCCCCACTCACCCACCCTACTTCCCACCTACCCCTTTAGTGCCACCCTATCTAACCCCCAACTTTCTATAGCTAGCCTTACAAACGTTAATGCCCCAACTCCCACTGCTCATAGATATTACCACCAAGAGATCTCCTATATAACATTTAAATTACTGATCAGGAATTAAACCTGTGAATTAGTTATTCCTAAATTACACCCAGACCAAGAACACAACTAGCTAACCACCTTAGCTAAAAACTCAAGATAAAACAAAAATTAAATCAAGGGAAAGAAAACAGGTGACTGAAAACATCAACTACCTATCAAAAACATAGCTGCATGGTACCAAGTGGAGCAACAGGAAGTAGAAAAAGAGATGGAAATCATTCTCCCCCCCAAAAATAATTTAATACAGGATTCAGAGGAAAATGTATACCCAGTACCAGACTACAACAAAACAAAGATAAATGACACCAAGGAACCCAACAATGTCCAATAAAACCACCCTCAAAGATGAAATCCTAGAAGTAATCACTGAGAATTTCATGGAGATGATACTAGACACAGTTAACAAAATGTACAAGATACACTCAAGAAATTTCAAGACACCAAAAATAAAGAATGTGAGAGGACACATAAACAAATAAATGAACTCATAGGAGCCTAAATAAACACCAAAATGAAACAGAGAACACCATAAATAGAGAGATAAATGCATTAAATATGAAAATAGACAATATTAAAGAGGAAGTGACCCATGACATGCAAAACCTCAGAAAAAAGAATGAAACAGAAACACAAAACACAGTGGAAGACCACTCCAGCAGACTAAAACAAGTAGAAGACAGAATCTCACAACTCAATGATAAAATAGAAATTAAAAGGAAAACTGAAGAACTATTAGTCAAACAACTCAAGACCTATGAAAGGAATATACAAGTACTCACTGATTCCATCAAAAGATCAAACCTGAGAATCATGGGTATTGAAGGAGAAGAGGTCCTAGCAAAAGGGATTCAGAATATATTCAATAAAATAATAATGGAAAAGTTCCCAAATTTAGAGAAAGTTATGCCCGTTCAGGTACAGGAAGCCTCCAGGACACAAAACAGACTTGACCAAAACAGAACTTCACCACCACACATTTTTATTAAAACAACAAGCACAGAGAACAGAGAAAGAATATTGAAGGTGGTAAGAGAGAAAAAACAAATAACCTATAATGGTAAACCCATCAAAATCACAGCAGATTTCTCAAGGACCTTAAAAGCAAGAAGGGCATGGACTGAGGTATTCTGGGCACTGAATGAAAATAACTTCAACCCTAATATACTCTATCCAGCAAAACTATCATTCAAAATAGATGGAGCAATAAAAGTCTTCCACAATAAGCAGAAACAAAAACAATATATGACCACCAAGCCATGACTACAAAGATTTGACAAGGAATTCTGCACACAGAAAATGAAAGCAAACAAAACCATGAGAGGATAGGCAATATCAAACCACAGGAGAAAAAAAGACAAGGACTCAGATAGTAATATTGATTCAGCTGCACACAATCAAACCCTTAAACAACAAAAACATCTAAATGACAGGACTCACCAATACCTATCAATATTAACAATGAATGTCAACAGACTCAACTCCCCCATCAAAAGATACCGTTTGGCAAACTGGATAAAAAGGAAGATCCAACAATCTGTGGTTTGCAGGAGACCCACCTCATTGACAGAAACAAACACTGGCTTAGGGTAAAAGGCTGGAAGAAGATTTACCAAGTCAATGGCCCCCCAAAACAGGAAGGCATAGCAATATTTATCTCAGACAAATTAGACTTCAAACTTACATTGATCAAATGAGATAAAGAAGGACACTACATACTAATAAAAGGAGAACTACACCAAAAGGGAATAACAATTATCAACTTATATGCACCCAATCTCAGTGTACCCAATTTCATCAAAGATACTTTAAAAGACTTAAAAGCACATATAGACTCCAATACAGTGGTATGGGAGACTTTAATAACCCCTTATCACCAATAGATAGGTCATCCAAACAAAAAAATCAATAAAGAAATTCTAGAACTAAATCACACCATAGATCAAATGGACCTAGCTGATGTCTACAGAATATTTCATCCAACATCTGCACAATATACATTCTTCTCAGCAGCCCATGGAACTTTCTCCAAAATTGGTCATGTCTTAGGGCACAAAGCAAGCTTCAGCAAATATAAGAAAACAGAAATAATCCCAAACATTCTATCTGATCACAATGCATTAAAACTAGAACTCAACAACAAAAACAACAGCAGAAAATACACAAGCAATTGGAAGCTGAACAACACATTGCTCAATGATCAGTGGGCCATCAATGAAATAAAAGAGGAAAATAAAAGGCTCCTGGAAGTTAATGATAATGAAAACATGACCTACCAGAACCTTTGGGACACAACAAAGGCAGTCCTAAGAGGAAAGTTTATAGTCATGAGTGTATATATTAAAAGGACAGACCTCAAATAAATGACCTTATGCTACATCTCAAATGCCTAGAAAAACAGGAACAAGCAAATCCCAAAACAAGCAGAAGGAGAGAAATAATAAAAATAAGGGCCAAAATTAATGAAATAGAAATTTAAAAAATACAAAGAAACAGAAAGCTTTTTCTTTGAAAAAATAAGATTGAAAGATGTCTGGCAAACTGACTAAAATGAAGAGATAAAAACCCCAAATCAGTAAAATCAGAAATGCAAAAGGGGAGATAACAACAAATACCATGGAAATCCAGGGAATCATTAGAGAGTACTCTGAGAACCTATGTTCCAATAAATTTGAAAATCTTGAAGAAATGGACAAATTTCTAGATACTCATGACCATCCAAAACAGAACAAAGAGGAAATTAGCCACCTAAATAAATCTAAAACATGAAATGAACTTGAATCAGCAATAAAGAGTCTCCAAAAAAGAAAATTCCAGGACCTGATGGATTCTCTGCTGAAATCTATCATACTTTTAAAAAAGAACTAATGTGAACTCTCCTTAAACTTTTCCACAAAATAGAAAGGGAAGGAACACTGCCTAACTCATTCTATGAAGCCAGTATTACACTGTCCCAAAAGGAAAGACACATCCACAAAGGAGAACTATAGGCCAATCTCCTTAATGAACATCGATTCAAAAATCCTCAACAAAATAATGTCAAGCTGAATCTAACAACATATCAGAAAGATCATTCACCGTGACCAAGTCGGCTTCATTCCAGGGATATAGGGGTGGTTCGATATATGCAAATCTATAAATGTAATACAGCACATTAATAGAGGCAAAGACAAAAACCACTTAATCATGTCAATAGATACAGAAAAAGCCTTTGATAAGATTCAACACCACTTCATGATAAAGCTCTGAGAAGACTAGGAATAGAAGGAATGTACCTCAACATTGTAAAAGCTATATATTATGAACCTAATTCCAACATCATACTTAATGAAGAAAAACTGAAACCATTTCCCCTATAATCAGGAATGTGACAAGGGTGCCCACTCTCTCCACTCCTATTCAACATAGTCCTGGAATTCCTAGCCAGAGCAATTAGGCAAGAAGAAGAAATAAAAGGAATACAAATAGATAAAGAAACTGTCAAAATGTCCCTATTTGCAGATGACATGATCCTATACCTCAAAGCTCCAAAAAATTCTACCCCAAAACACCTAGACACCATAAACAGCTTCATAAATGTGGCAAGGATACAAAATCAACTTACAAAATCATTATCTTTTCTATACACCAACAATGAACAAATTGAGAAAGAATATATGAAAACAATTCCATTTACAATAGCCTCAAAAAAAATCAAATACCTAGGAGTAAACTTACAAAAGGATGTAAATGACCTCTACAAGGAGAACTACAAACCTCTGAAGAAAGAGATAGAGGAAGCCTACAGAAGGTGGAAAGATCTTCCGTGCTCATGGACTGATAGAATCAACATAGTAAAAATTGCTGTACTACCAAAAGCAATCTACATGTTCAACACAATTCCCATCAAAATCCCAATGACATTCATCACAGAGATTGAAAAATCTACCCTAAAGTGCTTTTGCAAACACAAGAGACCATGAATAGCCAAACCAATACTCAGTAAAAAGAGCAATACTGAAGGTATCACAATACCCGACTTCAAACTGTGTCACAGAGCAATAGTAATAAAAACAACATGGGACTGGCACAAAAACAGATATGAAGAACAGTGAAACAGAATTGATGACCCGGATATGAATGCACACAGCTATGCCCACCTTGTTTTTGACATAGGTGCCAAAATAAAATATGTGATGGAAAATAGACACCCTCTTCAACAAATGTTGCTGGGAAAATTGGTTATCTGCCTGCAGAAAACTGAAACTAGATCCATGTTTATCACCCTGTACTAGTATCAACTCAAAATGGATCAAGGGCCTTAATATCAGACTTGAAACTCTGAAGCTAGTACAGAAAAGAGCAGGGAATACTCTGGAAGCAATAGGTATAGGCAAGGACTTCCTCAATAGAACCCCAGCAGCTAAGCAACTAAAAGAAAAGATGTACAAATGGGACTAGATGAAATTAAAAAGCTTCAGCGCAACAAAAGAAATGGTCTCTAAACTGAAGAGACCACCCTCAGAGTGGTCGAAAATATTTGTTAACTATACACCAGATAAAGGACTGATAACCAGAATATAAAGGAAGCTCCAAAAACTAACCCCACCTTCCAAAATCAATGAACCAAGAAAGGGAATGGGCAACTGAACTAAACAGAACTTTTTCAAAAGAAGAAATTCAAATGGCCAAAAAAACACATGAAAAAATGCTCACCATCTCTGGCCATAAAGGAAATGCAAATCAAAACCACACTAAGATTCCACCTCACCCCTGTTAGAATAGCTATCATCAAAAACACCACCACCAACAAATGTTGGTGAGAATGCGGGGAAAAAGGAATCCTCATACACTGCTGGTGGGAATACAAGCTAGTACAACCAGTCTGGAAAACAATATATAGTAGGCTTTTAAAAAAATTAAACATAGATCTGGCATATGATCCAGCAATCCCATTCCTAGGGATATACCCAAAGGACTGTGACTTAGGTTACTCCATAGACACCTGCACATCCATGTTTATTGCAGCACTATTCACAATAGCCAAGTTATAGAAACAGCCAAGATGCCTCACTACTGACAAATGGATTAAGAATATGTGGTATTTATACAGAATGGAATTTTACTCAGCCATGAAGAAGAATGAAATCTTGTCATTCACAAGTAAATGGATGGAACTGGAGAACATCATCTTAAGCATAGTTAGCCAGGCTCAGAAGGCCCAAAATCGTATGTTCTCCCTCATATGTGGACTTTAGACCTAAAACAAATGCAGTAATATTATTGGACATGGGTCACACACTAAGGGGAGAACACATACATGAGGAATAGGGAAAGGTAGGAAACCCAAAAGTTGAAAGTGTTGATGTGTCCACTGTAGAGGAGTTAATATAGTAACCTTAAAATGACAAGGTCACTATGTGAAGGTGACCGGGAAGTAGTGAAAAGGTGTGGTAGAGATGTATCAATTCTAGTTGTAATACACATGTGCATGGAAGCAATGCTAGGAATCTCTCTGTATAGCTTTCCTTATGTCAAACTAGTAAAAATGCTATGTCTTTCTTATTATTGCTTATGGCTACTCTTTGACAAAATTGGAGAAGGGGGCAGAACAAGTTCTGCCTGGAAGCAAGGGGATGAAGGGGAGAGAGAGGGTGTAGGGAGGGGGGCAGGGGGAGAAATGGCCCAAACAATGTATGCACATATGAATACATAAAAAAAGATTCTCCTAAAAAAAAAAACATTTCAGGACATTGGTATTGACAATGACTTTGGATAAGACCTCAAAACCATAGGCCACAAAAGAAAATGTACACAAATGGGATTATATCAAATTAAGAAGCTTCTGTGGCTGGACAAGGGATTTACACCTGTCATCTGAGCTACTCAGGAGATAGTGGTTGGAAGGATTGCAGTTTGAGGTCAGCCTAGACAAAAAGTTAGACCCCATCTCTACAAATAATCTGTTCATAGTGGTGCATGCCTGTGATCCCAGAATGTGGGAGATGGAGTAGGAAGATCACAGTCCAAGGGCAAAATTGCAAGATGCTATTTGTAAAATAACCAAAGCAAAAAATGGCTGGTCATGTGGCTCAAGTGTCAAAGTGCATTCCCTGGATTCAAACTCCAGAAATGAAAAAACAAAAAGCTTCCACACAGCAAAGAAATGATTAACAGCGTGAAGAAACACCCTCAGAATTGGAGAAAATATTTGCCCACTACCCATCCAATAAGGGATGAACATCCAGAATACAGGAGGAATTTGAAAAAACTCAACAGGAAAAAGCAAATAATATGATTTCAAAATGAGCAAATGATCTGAACAGACATTTCTCAAAAGATGAGATCCAATTATATGTAAAATGTTCAACATCTCTAAACATCAGAGAAATGCACATCAAAACCCCAGTGAGACATCACCACTCCAGTTACAATGACTACAATCAAAAAGACCAGAAAAAATGACAAATGCTGGCAAGGATACCGAGAAAGAGGTACTCTTACACACTGTTGATGGAAATGTAAACTTACATACCTATAATAACAGTATAGAGGTTCCTCAAAAATAAAAACTAAAAATAGAGCCACCATGTGATCCACCTATCCTACTTCTGGGTATATATCCAAAAGAAAGGAAATTAGTAGTATATCAAAGAGATACTTGCACTCCTGTGTTTATTGCAGTGCTGTTCACAGTAGCCAAAATATGGGTTCAACCAAAGTGACCATCAACAAATGAATGGATAAAAGAAATGTGGCATATACACAATGAAATATTATTCAGCTACAATAAATGAAATTCTATCATTTGAAGCAATGTGGATGGAATTGCCACATTTTCTCACTCAAATGTGAAAGCTAAGAAGTTTGTTTCAGGGTACAGAATAGAATTGTGGCTACTAAAGCTAGGAAGGGTAGGAAAGGAGGGAGAAAAAGAGTTCAAATAAGGGAATACTAAAATATACTTTTAAAAGAGGCTTAAGTACTGCTAATCTATACCAGAGTAGGGTGACTATCGTTTATAAAAATTTATTATATATTTTTTAAAGAACTAGAAGAGAAAAGTTCAAAAGTTCCCAAAGAAAGAAATAATAGTTTGACAAGCCAGTCTTTGAGTGGAAAATGATGGATTCCTCTGGTCCTGACACTGGGGAGACTTCTGCAATTAAATTCTAATACCCCTAGTATCCCCCAGACAAAAAGAAAATATAGCAAGATAAGCCAAATTCAAGAGGCCAAATATCACATGTTCTTGCTCATTTGTGAAATCTAGACCCAAAATGATGATAGTGGTGATAATAATAATAATAGTACTAATAGTAACAATAATAATAATGGGACAGAAATGTAAATGGGGATTCTCTGGAAGGAGGAGATCAGCAGAAGGGGACAGGAAAGGATAGTGAGGGTCAAAGAGAAACGAAGTATACCTCATATGTACATAAGAAGACAGCATAATGAAACCCATGAAATATTGAAAAAGGGGAGGAGGGGGGAATGGAAATATAATGGAGGGGGTAAACTCGCTCAAAATACACTCTACACATGTATGTATTCTCACAACGAAGTGCCCTGGTATTAATAATGTATCTGACTCAAAAATAAAATTGAATTTTAAAAGAAGAAAAAGTTCACAGTGGAAGAGAGGTCAAGTCCCCATAGTAACAGTATGAGAAGAAAGCAACCAAAGGCCTCTGGTGCAGATGGGGAGACAGATGCCTAAAGGAGGAAAGAAACCCAACCAGATTCAGAAAAACAAAGATAGCAGTGGGACAGGGAAGGGAGATCTACAGCCCACCTTGCTAGAAGGGCCCCACATGGCCCTGCCTGATCTGAATCTCTCTGCCATTAATGACAAATCTCAATCAAAGAGACTCACAATCAGAAAAAGGTGGATGTCAGAGAAATAGCATTTACTTTAAAAAGTCCACATCATTTACTGCCCCACAGAAAAAGATCCCAGATTTATCTAAAGCAATGGAAATGATGGATTCTCAGACATTACTCCTGACCCAGCTAATCATAAACATGGAGGATGGCCTTGATCAGTTTGAAGAAATCACCGAAAATAATTTATTGATATGTTCAAGGAAAAGAAGAAGCTATAGGAAAAGACTCATGAGCTAAAGCCTGGGCTTCAGAGCAAGTGGGAGCTGGCAGACCATGCTCCATGACCACCTGGGGATGCTCAGCTCCTTTCAGGCAGTAGCTGAATGTAATGCAAGACATTCGCCACAACCTGGATGTCATAAGCTGCAGGTGAGTCTGATCCACCTGGAGAGAAACAGGCAGTGGTGCTTAGATGCTCTGAAGTCTGAATTAATGATCACTCACCCTCTAGAGGGTAGGGGACTTGGCATGGCAGTTCAGAAGAAAACATGCAGGTGCTGACTTACTGAGCAAACTCAAGCAAGTAAAGTCACAGCCTGAATAAACCATGAAGTCTAAGCAGAGGCCCAGGACATGCCAACTCCTACTTTATACACTACTTTATCAGTGTAGTGATTTTTTGAATAATAATCTTGTTTGATGTTTTAAAAAAATTAAATGTTTGCAACAGAAAAAAGAAATGATAAAAGACATGGAAATGGCTGGAATATTGAGAAACACTGGAATAATGCAAAGATTGTCCAATAAAAGAGTCAGAGAAAAACAACAGGTATGGCTGGCTGCCCAGCCCTGATGACCTTCTTACTAATATCCAGCACCTCACACCATGTTCAACACCTCCCCCCATTTCACCTTCACATCCATCTTACCTAATGCACAACCCCCTCCAACCTCCCTTTCCCCACCACAGGGGGCTTAAAAGTCCCAGCTTGTAAAAAAGTCGTGCTCTTGCCCCTCTCAGTGTCACTCTGAATGCTGAGGGTCCTCCTCAGGTCTCCTCTCCCTAATAAAGACCTGCTCTTTCTCGGTGTGTCTCTCTTTTCAGATTCTTCACTTTCCTTTTATTTGGTGCTGAAACCCAGGAGAGAGTTTCAAGTGGGGGGGAACATCCTTCTCAGGTTATCACGATTCAGTGGCAATGGTGCACCTCACAGGGTCTCTGATCTCGGACTAATAAGGACGCACTAAGGCTAAGAGGCACCTAACTTCCCTAGAGGGACACGGCCCCTCAATCCCCAAACTACCCGACCTCTCTCCTCCTCTCTTTCTGTCTCTGTCTCTCTGTCTCTCTCTCTCCTTTCCCTCCTAATTATCTTCTATTACCACGTCACCATTGTACCTTTTGCTGAGCCTCCCCATCATACTGACAGTTCTTTGGGGCACAGGGTTAGGGGTAACTGCCCCCTTGGACTCTAGCCCAAAAGTTATTGTTAGTTGGCTTTTTCTACCTGATAGCCACACTACTCTGGGGCCTGACCTTTTGGTCACACGTGCACGCCTAACCTCCTGCTCCTCTGAGACTTCCTGCAGGGCTCTTCACTGATTCCACTATGCACACCCAACACTGGCTCTGACTTCTACAGGGACTTCTACTTCTGACTTCTAGCCTTTGTATCCGGTCCACCGTGGCACCACAGTGTGTTGGTCTCTGACCATTCTTGCCCTCAGTACTCCTATCTCTCCTCCCCCTCTCACTTTCCAGCCATTTGGCCCCTTCTGGGTCTGGTCCCTGGTTAAGTAGATTAGAGGCATCTATGTACTGCCCCAGGTTCATTTTTCCAGTTTTATAAACTTTCTCCAGGAGACGCCCTAGAGAAACTTTCTAACCCCAGCCACGGGCAATACCCACTCTAAAATTCCCTCTGACTCATCCCTGGGGTGTCTCCTGTATAACCTCACAAAAGTAGGCCTAAAGGGCGACTTAAAACAAAAAAACCTCATCCATTTTTCCATACAAATTTGGCCATATATAGATTAGATAGCTCCTCACCCCTCCTCCTCAGCTCTTGCTCCTAATCTCCTCCCATCAACTTTCAATCCAGATCCTTCTGACAACCCTTCCCTTTATCAATCAGTCCCCCCTCTCCTCTCCAGAAGATTCTTCCCTCCTCTTTCCCTAGAAAACTCTTCCTCTTTCTGGCCCCTTCCCTCCCTCGTCTCCTCCTCACACCTGATCACAAACACAGGCTCCCACATCCCTACAACCACCCACATCTACATATCCCCCTCTGGTCCAGATCCCAGATCCCGTTCTCCCCCTATGAGAGGTGGCAGGAGTGGAAGGAACAGTCATTTTCACTTCACATCCACCTTATCTAATGCCTGCCCCCTCCAACCTCCCTTTCCCTGCCACAGGGGGCTTGAAAACCCCAGCTTGTAAGAAAGGTGTGCTCTCACCCCTCTTAGAGTGTTACTCTGATGGCCCAGAGTCCTTCTCAGGTCTCCCCTCCCTAATAAAGATCTGCTGTTTGTGAAGGTTGCAGATTCTTTCTCAGTGTGGCTCTCTTTTCAGCTTTTTCACTTTCCTTTCAGAAATGATAATTATCCTGATTTAATCAGTACATGCTGTACCCAGGTGCTAAAATATCACACTACCATGATTTTTTACAAATAAAAAAAGATAAAATATTTTTCAATTAAAAAGGAAACAGAGGGAAAAGAAAATAAATAAACGGATTAATGAATAAATAAATATATGTGGGTAATATGAAGAGGGGAAAGGGCATTTGGCATAGCCATTACTAATAGCTGACAAAACATTTCTCTGTCTCCTAAAGTGAATCATACAAGTTTGTCAACTCTGGACTCTGAGACTCTGAGAGTCTCACCTTTCTCCCTCCCACAAGTAGGCAGAGCAATCCTCCCAGGACTTAAGCAGGGGAGGTAAAGAGTAGGTGAGACTCAGGGTCAGTCAGTGATCCAGAAGCTGCTGCATCATGAGTGTCTCGGCACTGAGCTCCACCAGATTCCCAAGCAGCATTTTTGGGCTCCTCCTGGTGGCCTCTCTGCTTGGCCTGCTTCCCCTGTTGTTCAAAACAGCCCAATACTACCTACAAAGGCAGTGGCTGCTTAAAGCCTTCCAACAGTTCCCATGCCCACCTTCCCACTGGCTCCTTGGGCACAAGGTAGGAAGGAAAGGGAAGGGAAGTGGAGGCCTGTGCTCTCAGTGGTTGCCCAGGGAGTCCACAGAACCGAGTCTGGAGTGTTACAATCATAACCCCAGGACACACCCTGCTTACTTCTCAAGTTGTTTCATCCCAGCGACAAATAGGTCACTTGCTCAAAAGAGCCTGTCCTGCTGTTACTCAGCTCTGCTACATACTCCTTCTTTATGTAAATCTGTCTTCTCTCCTGGAATTTAAGGGCCATGGTTGGTCCTTTTTGAATTTCCTCTTCTCCAGGCTGAGCACCTCTAACAGTGTCAGCTGTTCTCCAGGAATCAGGCTTCTAGATGGTTCCCTACCCTGATGGTGACTTGGTGTCACCTTGGTGTGTGACCCAGAGCTTGCCTGAGAACACAGACATGAGTGTGATGGAATCCCTGCCCTGTGGGGTTTATGGCTTATGGTGATGATAGATTTGAATCTATGGGGTATCAGGACACAGGGAAAGAGCTCACTCTGCTGGAGGGGCAGATTATGTCAGGTTGAACAACCAAAAGACTAGGTTTGTCCAAGACTGAGGGAAATTCCAGAATGGGTTATTTACAGAATGGTAAATTCCAGAATGGGAAAATCCTTCAGATTTTCAGGATGTGGGAAGGACTAAAGTTTGAGTTCCCCTTTAATCAGTTTCTGTTTAGCAACCTGCTGTCCTCCCACACACGCTGCACTTGGAGCTCCTTGGAGCCATGCACACCATCCCCTGCCAAGACAGGATCTGGCATGTGTATGTAGAACTTCCCAGGAACGAGGAAAAAGAGCCGACTGAGGTCTGGGGAGGGATAGCACCATCCTCCTGAACTGTCACTTTTATGGTGCAGCACAGACCTGGGTAAGGGGCTGCACAGAGAGATCCTTGTCAAGGAATTGTGCACTACCCACACTTACGAGGAGATGGAGGATGTGGAGTTCATGCATACAGCTAAGACTCTGGCCCTCCATAGCTCCTCTGATGCACAGAGCTCCATCGCACAGGACCAGGGGATAGGGTTCTGTTCTAGGAGACAGCAGAGATCTGATGACACCACAGACAGTCACCAAACTGCTCCAAATTTCTGACTGCTGATGAAATAGCCAGAACTATGTCCCTGTGTTTGTCCTGCCCTTCACTCCACTACAAGAGCTATAACTATACAAAAGTTTTAACTGGTTTTTCTTTCCTTCGATGACAGATTGACAGGGACCAGGAGTTACAGCAGATGTCATGGGTAGAGAAATTCCTGAGTGCCTGTCCTCGCTGGTTCTGGGGAAGCAGAGCTTTCTTTACTGTCTATGACCCTGAGTACATGAAAGTGATTCTGGGGTGATCAGGTGAGAATCAAACCTCTTTGTGCACAGAGAAGCTCCTTCCTCTTTGGTACACATTCCTGGCCTGTCAAATTCCAGAAGAGAATGACACTTCAGCCATCACCCTACATGCTCTTCCTACCATTCTCCCAAGCCACAACCAACATATAACCAACTATACTCATTACTGGACATTTCAAATAGCTGTGTGGCAATAGCTAAATTATGGAAACAACCAAAATGCCCCACTACCAATGAATGAATTAAGGAAATGTGGTACTTACACACAATGGAATTTTACTCAGTCACAAAGAAGAATGAAATTTTGTCATTTGCAAGTAAATGTATAGAAATGGAGAACACCATCATAAGTGAAGTTAGCCAGGCTCAGAAGTCCAAAAATCATATGTTCTCCCTCATATGCAGATTATAGACCTAAAACAAATGCAGTAATATGATTGGACATGGGTCACACACAAGGGGAGAACATGTACAGGAGGAATAGGGAAAGGGAAGGAAACCTAAAACTTGAAAGTATTTGATGTGCCCACTTAGAGGAGTGAATAAAGTAATCACAAACTGACAGGGGCCACTATGGGACAGTGACCGGGAAATAGTGAAGAGGTCTGGTAGAGATGAACCAATTCGGGTTGTAATACACATGTGTATGGAAGCAATACTAAGAATCTCTCTGAATAGGTATCTTTTTCTCAAGCTACCAAAAATGCTATGTCTTTATTATTATCTCTTATGTTTTCCTTTAACAAAATTAGAGAACACGGAAGAATAGGTTCTGCTTGGAAGTGAATGGGGGAGGGAGAAGGGAGAGGGGCAAGAAGCAGTGGGGAGAGATGGCCCAAACAAAGTATACACATATGAATAAATGTATAAACAATAAAAAAAGAAATCAGAATAATGATACTCCTGGGGCAGCGTGTAGAAACAAATAACTTTATCTTTTTGTTTACTTTGTTATTTAATCAAATTAAGGTGATCAGTTATATACAATGCCTCATATCTGAAAAACAAACTGTAAATTGATACTGACTTAGGTTTGAAATCTCTGTCACTTCACTTGAATCAGGGGATGACTAAACCACTATCCACTGTAGAAAAGTCACAAGGCTCTTGGTTTGAGGGCACAGCCTATGCTTCTCATCTACTCACTGTCCCAGTCCCAGGATTTCCAGCTCTAATACATGGAGTCTGCCTTACTGGCCCAACTGATTGTCAGTTAAAAGACAGAAGGGGATGGAAGGCAGAGGGAGGTGACATGGGATGAACTGCCAATAGAGAGTCATCAAGAATTCATGGCAGTCCATGACCTCAACCACAGCTGCCTCCAGGCTGCCTATTTGTTCTATTTCCTGTTATGTCCTTACTTTCCTTTCAGATCCAAAGGCCAATGGTGCCTACAGATTCCTGGCTCCCTGGCTTGGTACGTACATCTAAATTAAGAATGTGATCTACTCCCCAATTAGGCTCTCAGGCTCACAGAGAACAACAGGTGACAAGCCACCACTGTTAAGAGTCATCCTACATCAAACCTAACTTCTCTTTTTCCATCCAGACCTTCACTCCTTCCTAATGCTTCCATGAGCCTCCCCCTAAAGCTTGGCTTCTGCCAAATCACTTCTCCAAACATTCCCAGCCTGACATTTATTTATGTCCCTCCTTGACCTACCCCCAATTCTTCTTCAACTTTTATCTCACAGCTGTCATAGTCACATTAGATGTAGCAACCCAATTAGGAAATTCATGAATTCATGTTCCTAAACTTTACCGTTGTTTGAGAAATTCCACTTTCTTCAGGGTTGTCTTCCCCAGTTCCACCCCACAGTCTCTCTCAATTTTTTCTAGGAGTCTCTGAGTACACACATATACACAACCCATCTCTGGTCCAGGGTATGTTTTGCTCCTGTTGAATGGGCAGGTGTGGTATCAGCACCGGCGGATGTTGACCCCAGCCTTCCACTATGACATCCTGAAGCCCTATGTGGAAATCACAGCCACATCCGTCACAGTGATGCTGGTGGGTATCTTTTTCTCTTTCTCTCACAGCATACTCTCACAGAATCCACTCTCAAATATGTGCGTTCAATGACAGCCATCACGCAAGTCACATGATAATACTCTCAACCAATTATTATGAGAGTAGGTTCCTCAAATATAGATGGAACAAAAATGATCTGGGCCCCAGGATGGGACCACACTTTGCTCATTGTCCAAGGCAGAGAACATCATAGTATTCACAGGCCCCGCATCCCACTTCCAAGTCCTCCGCACAGTGGACTGAGGTGAAGTAGTCACTTCAGCTAGACAGAAGGACTATGTGTCCCTGAAAGGCCTGAGCAACAGAAGCTTCAGTAGCAGGGGGCCTTCCCAGGATGTCACACAGTCAGGCTGTGGCCTGGAGCCCAGGCTCCTGCATGGGCTTGAGTGACCCATGCAGGGAAATGGACACCAAGTCTACATTCTCACAGCCAAGCCTGCCATACCACCACCTCTCAACTAGACTCTGAATTCTGACCCAATTGTCCTCAACAAATGTTTGATTTATAAACAGGAATTAAAGTCCCTGAGAACCCCCATTAGAAGTGCTCATAGTGATCACTCATGTTTCCTTTTGCCTTGACACATTTATCTACTAAAAATGGTAATCCTGTTAATTCTTCAGGTTAATTTTGGCATTCAGAACACTAATGTGTTCTCTTCCTTTTATCCCCTAAGAAAATTTCTTGCCAGATAAAACATCTTAACCAGTTGCAAAATTTTAAAACTTATTTCAGATTATAAAGGATGCTCTGTTTAGTTTTGAACTATTTTTTCAGAATGTAGATGTCATTTAACAAACATTTGCTTTACAGTCTGGAGTGTGTCTGGTCTCTAAAGTGGGGGACTATGAAAGGATATCAGGAGATACAGAAGAAGAGCATAATTTAACACAGGTATTCTGGGGAAAATTAGAAAGTCAATGGCCCCCTCTTACCTTAGGACAAATGAGAGATGCTGATTGGCCAGGAAAACCCTTTGGAGATCTTTCAACATGTCTTCTTGATGACCCTGGACAGCATCATGAAATGTGCCTTCAGCGACCAGGGCAGTATCCAGCTGGACAGGTCAGTGACATCTCTTGAGCTACAGGGTCCTTGTTCTTACCAACTGATGTGAACTCTCCTTAGAGGCAGATGGGTCAACTTAGATGCTCACTTCCCCAGCAAGCAAGTTTCTGAACTCAGCCAAAAGAGAAGCTCTTAATTCCAGACCAGAAATAACACTTCCCAAGCCACAAACCGCTGATCTCTAAAACAAGAAGAAGCCTGGGTACTCTCATGTTGTCTTATAAATGACTGAAATCACAAGGGGTGGAAGGCAGCCCTTATGCCTCAGTGTTACCTGCTCCCACAATTGAGGACATATCCACACAGAGCTCTCTCTGCCTAAAATCAGAACTCCCTACAATCTAAAATATTGTGCCTTCTATCCCTCAGGAAATCCTAGTCCTACATCCAGGCCATTTTGGATCTGAATGAACTGTTTTTTTCGTGTGAGGAATGCCTTTCACCAGAATGACTCCATCTACAGTCTGTCCTCTAATGGATGCTTATCACAACGCACCTGCGAGCTTGCCCATGAGCACATAGGTTCTTTCTGTTACTCCTGTCTCCCCTCTTTTATCAGCCAAATCCAAAGAGGCTGGTCATGACTCCTCAGACAAATCTGGGCCCTCTGGTACCACTGCAGCACCTGTTATTTATTCTTGCTGGGAACTTCCCTAAGTGAAACTGCTGGGAGCTGAGATGTTAGGATGCCAGGTGCTGTGCAGGCGGATAGATACCATTGTCGTCATATTGGTGATGTTGAATGAGACCAACCCAGCAGCTCAAGCAGAGCTCCATGGTCTGACTCTTTGAGGGGAAGCCTGACATATACCAGATGGTGCTGGACACCCAAACCTGCCCACCACACACACATACACACATTCATTCCTATATGCATCCTGAGCTCTATAGGACACACAGGTTGGGGGACGGGACACATGGGCCTACTGGGGATTGCTGTAGTTCTCAGCCATGCCTGGTAACTGCTCTGCTGTGACAGACGGGGTGATCAAGCTGAGGAAGTCTGAGCTGCAGAACGAGAGAGCTGGAGAAGATCAAGAAGAGATCTGGATTTCCTGGATATCCTCCTGTTTGTCAGAGTGAGTGTGTATGGGAAAGGCTTGAGGCTTTTTCCAGAAACCCAGAGCAAAAGAAAAACCCTGCTCTCTCACCCATAAACTCCTCCAGGTGGAAGATGGAAGCAGCTTGTCTGACAAGGACCTGTGTGCTGAGGTAGACACATTCATGTTCAAAGGTCACAACACCACTGACAGTGGCGTATTCTAGATCGTCTATGCTCTGGCCATGCACCTGGAGCACCAGCAGGGGTGCAGGCAGGAGGTTCAGAGCCTCCTGAGGGGTGGATCCTCCAACAACCTGGTGAGTGAGAACTCAGCAGGTGAGAGATCCCTACCTCTTTGGTCTTTCCAGGTCCCTAAGGATGGACTTTGTTTTAGGGACCACCTGGACAAGATATCCTACACCACCATGTGTATTAAGGAAGCCTTGAGGCTCTATCCACTGGTTCCAAAGTTGTTAGAGAGCTGAGCAAAACTGTCACATTCCCTGATGAACGCTACTTACCCAAAGGTTTGACTCTCCCAGACTCACTCACCTAAGCTCTCCCCAGGAAAGATGGAAAATCAGAATCCATGTGTGTCTCAGCAGTTATGAACCACCTGGGTCTCAATTCCTTGTCAGTGAATACTCATTTACTGTGTGCTTCTTACTCATAAAGCACATTTTCCAATGTGGGACATAAGCCTAAATGATCTATCATATTCCTTCCAATTCTGCTGTTACACATGACTAGCATCATAAGCTTCTTGCTCTTCACCTAACCTTCCTTCTTATCATCATGGTCCTATGATGCCACAGTTAATTACAGTTTGGGGGCACTGACATTCTTTGATTATAATACTTCAGACCCAGTGTCAGATGCCAACAAAACATAATTCTTGGACATCCCTGTCCTTCATGTGTCCTCATTGTCACATCATTTTATCATTCTCTGCATTGGATACAATAAATGGAAAACTTGTTTTAAAATGCAAAGAACTATATTTATGGATGGGTGAATATGATATAACTCTGTTCTTGGAATCTTCTCCACAAAGAGACCTTAGTCTTTGGATATGACCTCATGACCTCATGACTTTAGCTCTCAAATTCTATTCCCTAAGATGTAGAAGATAAAGGGAGAATCAGACAAGAGGTAGGGAGATATGATTCTTTCCTTGGGTCAAGGCAAATGAATGAGATTGGTGAATCCCATGCCATGAGTCATATGTGGTCCAGTGTCTGAGGGCCTTCAGCTCAATGGTAGAGAGCAGCAGATGACTAGCTATGAGGCCCCTGCAATGGTAGGAACCACCCTTTGGCTTAAACCGCATTAGATCTCAATACCAGCCCTGCCACATCCTACCTGTGAGACCATAGCTCTGAGGCTTTTTTGATTTGTCTGAAAAATTGGAATATAACCATGCCTTCCTCAGAGGATTATTTTGAACACTAAATGAACGAATTAATGTATACTCCTCAATGGAATTTCTTCATAAACATAAACTCTCGTAAATAAGTTCCAACTCTCTGTCTCTCTCTCTCTCTCTCTCTCTCTCTCTCTCTCTCTCCTTGTTTTCTGCTCTCCAGCTGTTTTCAGGTGCTTTGCAAGGTCCACCCATGTCATCCTGCTCAAAGTCATGATTTATGGCACCCAGACATTTGTACATGTATATTCTCCACTGGCTAAGAGAACACTCCCCTTTGGCATAATCAGTCTTCTCTCTTTCTCTTACTTGCCCCCACAGGATCCAGTCACACTCTCATTTCATGCCCTTCACCACAACCCGAAGGTGTGGCCAAACCCAGAGGTATGAGGGCACTGGAAGGAGAGGAGGGGACAATCTCTCAGGATCAGCACCTCCTCCTGCTCCTGCCCGTGGGCATCCAGTCACCGTCTATGAATTCTTCAAATGACAAGTCAACTGTCACAGAGCAGGCTTTAAGCAAGTTATTTTCCCAGAAATTGACTTTCCTCAGTTTATCTCAGGATTCAGTACTTCCTCCTATACTGGTTATAAATAATATTGCTGCCAGTAGAAGACAGGAGAGTACTAGGTAACTCAATTTTTAGATCAGAACTAATTTTTAATTCTGTTGTACTCTAATATATTTTGCATTATTATTTAAATTAATTTAACTGAATTTTCAAAACCAAGTGAAATTAATTCAAATATAAAAGAAATTTTTAACCTAGCGTCTGTATGCTAGGTCATTAGAATACAGAGATGAAAGATACTGTTTCTGCCTCTGAGAGTTCAAATATGTTCTACAGAGACAAATACCTCTGCTTATAACACACACTGCTCCTTCCTTCACTCTTTCACTCACTGATCACTCATTGAGCAGTTTGTGGTTCCACATTCCTGGCATTGTCCAAAACTCTAAACTGTGGAAGGTCCTTGAATAAAGTACTTACGGTGAGTTAGGTGTCTGGGAAGAAGAAGGGTCAGCAGCAGAGAGGTGACGGCCTTGGTCATTGGCCTGAGCCTTTAGGATATGCAGACAGAGGTGGAAGGAAGACATTCTCAGTGATGAACAACATGAGTTGAGCTAGGAAGTGGGACTAGGCAAGTGAAAGGTGGGAAGAAAGCAGCCCTAGGGGTTTGGATGCAGTTGGGACATCTGGACACAATCCTATCTGATGAAGGACATAGAAGGGTCACTGGGGAGGGGGTCAAGGAGAAGAGAGAAGTCCAGAACAGGAAACTGAATATGGAAGAAAGGACATTTTCTGAGTATAATTAGGAGAGGAGATGAGGAGGTCAGCTGGAACTTGACCACCACTGAGTATGAGGCAGATGGGGCCCAAACCCATTGCCCTGTCCAGGAGCTTTCTCAGGGACATCTGATACCCCTTGGAGGATCTCAATTCCTGGATCTCCCCAGATGGAGTGAACTAACCAGTGATTAGCTTTCTAAATTATTCATGCAGTTGGACTCTGTGCTGGCCTTGTCCTAACAGAGATTTCTGCCTGAGATTGGGAGTAGGGTCGGGATAGTCCTGGCAGACTGGGAGGCCTTGTCAAAGGTCAGGAAAGTATGAACCAAGACCTGAGGGAGAGGTCTGTGTGACTTGTAAGGAAAGGGATCAGACTGGCCCCAAGGAGGACCCTGAATGCCCAGTTATGAGCTGGAACTCAGGGGCAATGCCTGCCCAGCTCAGAACATGGCCTAAGGCCATGTCTCATTTCACTGTCCCTGCTTGGCCTGGAAACTGCATCAGGAAACAATTTGCCATGAATGAGCTGAAGGTGGCTGTAGCCCTGACCCTGCTCCGCTTTGAGTTGCTGCCAGATCTCACCAGGGTCCCCATCCTCACACCACGACTAGTGTTAAAGTCCAAGAATGGGATACATCTGCATCTCAGGAAGCTCCACTAACTCTGGAAGGGATACGGACAGGCTCTGGGGGCTTTCCGCCTGTCTTCTTTGTGTTCTCATCACCTGTTCCTGTTCCCTGCCTGTTTGTTCACATCCTGTTTTCTATCTGCTCACCTGTCTTTCTTCCCACCTCCTGCTGACCTGCCTTCTATCCTCCTGTCTGTCTACCCTTTCTGTCTCTCACCTTCCTCCAGGCTCCCTACCTGCTTGTCTGTCTGCCTATCTCCCACTGACATCTTTGAATGTCCACATAACCATTGATCACCTTCCTGCCCTACAGCCTGCCTGTCCCTCTACAGATCTTTTCTCTTTCTGCCTTTTTATTTTTCTCTGTATGAGTTTCCCATTGCTGTTGTAATCACCTGCCACAACCACAGTGCTTTTAAATAACAGAAGGCTATTCTCTTACAATTCTGGGGCTCAGAAGTCTGAAATGAGAGCCTTGGGAGAAAATCAAGTTGTCAAAGTAGCCAACCTTCTTCTGGAGGGTCTAGGAGAGAACTCTTACCTTGCCTCTTCAGTCTACAGCTGCATTCCTTGCATTTCTTGGCTTTTTCCTCCCTCATTAAAGCTAGATCTTTTTCAAATCTCTCTCTCCCTCCCCCTCTGCTGAGAATAGTGGTACACATTTGTAATCTCAGAGTTAGGCAGGATCACAGTTTGAGGTCAGTCCAGTCAGAAAAGTTAGAAAGATTCCATCTCAACCAATAAACCAGGCATTGTGGCACATGCCTGTGATCCCAGCTATATGGGAGACACAGTAGGATAGTTGTGTGAGGCCAACCCTGGGGAAAATGGAAGACCCTGTCTGGGAAAACAACTTTTAAAAAGAGTTGGAGGTATAACTCAAGTCATAGAGCATTGCCTGGCAAGCCTGGGGCCCTGAATACACACTCACTCACACACACACGCACACACACACATACATGCACACACAAGTAATCTTTGACAATTTCTCCAGCTAAGATCCTTTACTTAATCAGAACCTCAGGGTTCCTTTTGACATATGAGTTAATATATTCATGGGCTCCAAAGTTTAGGACTTACACATAGTAGGAAGCCATTATTCAGCTTATCACAAGTCTTTACCTGTTACCCAATCTGTCCATCTAAATATTTCCAGGATAGTCTCTGATTGTCTCTCACACAAGCCTCTCCATCTTCCCTCCTCCCTACAATAAATCTCCCCGTGTCACATGTTTTGCCTGTCTTCCTTGGAATGGGATGGAGGGAAAATAGAGAGACAGAGGGTCAAAGAGACAGAGGAGACAAGTCCCTTCTGAGGAAGAAGGAGGAGATGTCTGCCCTGTAGTGCCAGGACCCAACCTGACCTGACATGGCCTAACCCCTCCAAGTAGCCATTGTGCTCCCTGAGGCCAACCATCTGCCCAGGAGCTGAGACCCCCACACAGCCAAGTTTGAGGAAGAATTTTCTCAGGGAACTCAAAGGGAGAAGCTTACACCTGTTCAGGAAAGAGACCAGACCTTCATTCTGGCCTCACACAACTTTCCAGAATAAATCCCAGATAGAGTTCCTCTTAAGCTGAGCAGGATAGACTTACAAGCTTGTTCTGACATGACTTACAAGCTTGGGACTCCTCCTCACAGACCCAATAAGACATGAGTTGAAAGTCCAGCTGGTCATATCACCAATCACCTGTCAGCCTTCCTCACACCTAGGATCTGAAAGCTCCTCAGGAAGCTCAGGAGAGTGGACATTTGTCCAACAAAGGCCAGGAGGAGCCCAGGTGGGCAAATGGGTCAGGCCAGTAATATAGGATGTCAGATCTCAAGCAGATTCTACCCTATAGGACGGTCCTGTGATGTTTCCTTGCTTTCCCAGACTGGGCACTGAGGAAGATGACGGGGTACTTGTGTTCCTGACCCTAAGACCTGAGACCCAGGCCATCCCCTTATGCACTCCCACCAGTTTTCCTGGGCCAGTGCCTTTACTTCCACTAGTGTCTTTGGAACTAGACCCTGCTTCTCTTGCTGCTGTGTTGAGCACAGGTTCCCTTGATGCCGCAAGCCATTCCTAGCTCAGGGTCTTTGATGCCATAAACTGTACTGCCTGGAATCCTCTGCCTGCCTTCCCTGCTGTGCCACGTTCTACTTCCTGCAAGGGCTTCTCTCAAAGTCAGTACCTACAGCCAGGACCTCCTTCCTAAGATTCTGGCCTTCCAGGTCACTAGGATAGATCAGCCTTGCTCTGAGGAGGGGCAGGAGATGGCAGGCTGGAGGCTCAGTGCTTCACTGAGGGGAGAGGGGAGCATTGGTGGGGCAGGAGTGAAAGTCTGGAGTGTCGTGGACAGAATGTTCATCAAATGGTATAGAAGGCTCATGCTGGCCTTGCTCAGAGAGCACGGGACAATAGGAACTCATAATACTTGGTGGCCAGCCAAAAACAAGTGCTTTAAGCACAGGATTCCATGGGGTGTATGTGTGATGAAGTGACTCTGATACCTCCAAGCCATGGGCAAGACCCAGGCCTAATTCACACACACACACACACACACACACACACACAAATACACACACACATGCACATACACACACCTGTGACCACACATAAAGAACTTTTGTAAACCACTCCTGTGTACACCCGTTGCTGCCTCCACACTCTGCCCATGCATTTCCAGGATCACAGTAGGCAGAAGGGATGTGTTTGGAGAGCTAGAAAAATTAAGTAAATTCATTTTATGACACTCAGAATTCAACTGTGATGCTCATCAGTCCCAGTCTCCACACTCTATCCCCAAGGAATCCTCCCCTCCTCTTTGACACTATTGTAAGTGGAGTCCGAGTTCTGACTCTATTTCCCACTGACACACAACCTAGGGTGAGTCTTGATCAGAAGACACCAGAATCAGGAGACCTCAGCACAGTTCAACCTACATGTGTGTCTCTCAAGTCCTTTCTCTTAATATTGATATGAGATCATGCCCTCCTCCCACCAGGATCAGGGGCACCATCACCCAGTCCATAGTTGGTGACTGCCTGAGTTGTAAAGATTTAAAGAGATATGGACATTGGATGCAGTTTAAACTCAGGTCCCACCCAGGAATACAAGGAAGTAATGACCTCTAGGCTTGGCTCCCGGGTGATGACTGCTGAAACCTTATTGTCACATGTACAGAGGACAGTCTGTACAGGTGCCAAGACAGAAGAGGAAGTTGGTAGCATAGGGCTGACAGCTGAGAGGCACACCCTGGTTGAGTCTTCTGCATTCCATTAACAGGAATGGCTGGGCCTTAACAGGCCTTGCAGGAGTAGACAGATGGCTGGTGGCAGACCTACCAAGGCTGTGGCCTTTGTCTTATAAGATTACCTTATCAATAGCAGAAAGGATTTATCTCCCAATGGCACATCCTTCAGGGCACCATCAAGATAGCACCAAGTCCCAGGACTAGAATTCCTCTCTCCTGTCCCCTAGCCGAGTCTCCAGGGCCCTTTCTTCTACATATATCTAATTCCTGAATTGGAGCCGACTAGTGGCCTTAGACCTTGATCCCTGGAGGTGTTTGTGCCCACAGTCACCAAGCAGCTGCCACAGGACTTACTAGGGAAAGACCTCTAAGTCATTGTTTGGCCCACAGCTTGAGGCCCTCCCCAAAAGTCCTTCATACCTCACCCATGATTCAAGGCCTGATGCAAGGGGGGCTTCCTTCTTCCTGGAACTCCCCTGTAATGTCACTCTGCCACCTTCCCAGTCAAACCCTAAGTGTGCAGAGCACCAAATGACTATGAGATACCAATACTAAAAATGACAGAAACTCCACAGAGACCTATTCCAGAGAGGCAGAAGACATACTCATGAAACCATCTTCATATTAATCTTTATTTTGTATAGTGGTGGGTCAGGTGATTTTCCCTTATGTCCATTATATTAAAAGAAGAAACACATCTCAATGAAAAGGCAACACCCTGAGCTGTCCTTCTCTCCCACACCATGAGATACTGTGAATCTCAGGCAGAGTGTCCATTGCATTCAGTAATAGTCTCCAAGGCCGAAACGTATGTTTCTGCTGTACATTAGAAAGACTGCAGATTATGGGAGCTAAATGAAATTTCTCAAAGCAAATTAGGTGCTCATCAAATGCTTGAGGAGGAATGAATAACAAAAATTTCTTAACATGCATGTTTACAAGGCACTGTTCTCTGAGACACTGCCCTTCCCAAACTACAAGCCTCCTGAAGAGTAGGGAGCCACAACTACTCCACATTCAATCTAGGAGGCCAGTGCCCAGTAAGAGGGCACAGCCTAGGCTGTCTGGGTTTGCTCTCTTCAGAGCTACTTCCCAGACCCACGGCCCAGCGGTTTCAGATGGAGGTGGATACCATTCTTGGAGCGCAGGACCACGTGGGGCATCTTGATAGGCAGTTGGGAGGGATTCAGACAGAACTCAAAGCAGAGCAAACAGAGGGCTGTGACCACCTTCATCTCTTCATGGCAAACTGCTGCCCAATGCAATTCCTGGAGTAAGCAGCACAAAGAGGCATGGGACCATGGGATGTCCAGAGTGATGAAATTCAGTGCTGTTAGTGGCCAATAACTATTTTGGATGCATAATTTGCTAATATATTGATTGACTTGGACTAAAGAAACATATCTTGAGAGCACAGTGAGGGCCCCTAACTGAGTAGCTTCACATTGAGGTTCTGGCCTGGGGGTCTCTCCTGGAATGACCCATCCACGTCACCCACTTCTCAGAGACAGAAATATAATAACAAGAGGGTACTTGAAATTTATCTTGTATTATGATAGCACAAAATATGCATGATCCCCTCATTACAGTGCACCCTAATTGATGCCTCCCCTATGATGTCCTTCTCTTTATCTTGAAGATCTGGGGATGCTGGGCCTTCCCTACCTGGGGCCAGCAGAGAAGGGCAAGAAGGTGAAGGGGTGGCATCCAGTCACATTCTCAGAGGAAAAGCACAGTGGGTCAAACCTAAGGGGACAGGACTTGCTTAAATACTCCCCAGATCCTGGCATAGGGTAACTCCTGTGCTCCCTCCCCATTCTGTCTGACTTCCAGGCTCAGACATGGAGTACCTCACGGTTAGTCCATACTGCACTGTTCCTATGGAGGGCATAGATGTGCAGAGAGATCAGGCTGCCTGCAGACAGAAAAGAAGCCTGGTGACCAATGATCTGGGGCCTCCAGAGCAGTCTCCACATATTCCCTAGTGTCTTTCCTCTTAGGGCACTAGCCCCCATCTGAACACTGCCAGTAATGACGAGCTCTTGATTTATCTCATCACTCAGCTCATCAAATACTTTGACCATCTGGGCCTAATTCCCATAGCCCCAGAGCTGAGCATAACATCTGACACAGATATTTGTGGAATGAAGAAAAAAGGAGAAATGACCTCAACCAGCCACAAAGTAGGACAGGCAAAGAATTATTATAGCCTTTCTGCTTTTCAATTAACTAACTCTCAGGAAGTTATTGTTCATAACATTATGATATCAATAGTAATTACTACCATTCACTGGGTGATTACTACAAGTCAGAAACAGGCCTAAACACTCTTTATGAAGCCACAGTTGTACATGTTACACACTGCACAGCATCATAGCTAACATGAGTCATCCTCTTAAAGTTGTACAAAGAACAACCTGGATAGTCACGGTGGTAAAAAGAGAGCCTTACTAAACATTGTCTCTGTAATTGTGATAGCAACCTTTAAAAGTAGGTACTCTTCTCACTCCCATTTTTCAGAAGAGGAAACAGAGGCTTAAAGCTAAAGGAAACTTCATATGTTCCAGAGCTGGAACTTGGACCCAGGGCTCTCTGAAGACAGAGCCTGAGCTCTTGGTGCAAATATTTGGTCAAAGGCACTGGGATTGTCAGAGAAGCATCCAGAGGACTCTGATTCTACCTCCAAAACCACCCCATCCCACCTTCAGGTAGAGAGCGGCCATCCACAAAGGTGACAGTCTTGCTCAGATGGCGGTACACCTGGGGTACAGGTGTGTAGAGGCGGAAACTGTCCTTGCTGCACATGGTCGAGTAGATCATCTTGCCCAGATCATCCCTGACACAACACAAAACATTTGAGAATTGAGACTACCAGGGTCCCAGGAGAAGGCAAGCCCCAGCCCAAACTTCACCACCTCACCAACCATATCACCTTTCTCCCTCACCACCACCATATATCCAAGAGTCAGATAAAGAACAGGCCAGAGTGTCCACTCAAATCCAGGAACTGGCTCCACTTCCCTCCAGCTTCTCATCTTCACTGCTAGGAGAGGAAAGCACAGGACCCTAAAGATATATGCACCCAACCATCAAAGGGTCACTTCCACTTCTTTGTCTCTTGGGGTCCATGGAAGTCCCACAGGTGACAGTTCTTTAGGTTCTGCTTGGTTTCCCCTGTGGATTTGAAATGGAAAGTACAGGGGCTGATACATGCTGATTGAATATTCATGAATTATTTGAGTGAATAATGATAAAGTGTGTGTGTGTGTGTGTGCGCGTGCACGTGTGTGGGTGTGTGTGCATGTCTGTGTGTGTGTGGGTGTGTGTACATCTTTTCTCTTTGGCCACTAGAAAGCTCAGATCCAAATGTGAGGCTCAGCTGTAACACTGTGTAATAAATTATTACAGAGTCCTAAATTCTAAGTCATGTCTCCTAGTTCCTGACTTTTCATTTGTTGTACTATTTTATTGAGTAATTGTCCTCTAAGTTGTTTCCAGTTCTAGATGGAATTAAGGGAATTTATTTTAAATGTTTAACTCAGCCAGGGACTGCTGGCTGTTGCCTACAATCCTAGCTTCTTGGAAGGCTGAGATTGGGAGGATCTCAACAGATAGATGTTCACATTGGGAGGATCACAGCCAGCCTGGGAAAAAAGTTTACAGGCTTATCTTAATGGAAATAAAAAGTGGGCATGGTGCATGCCTATCATCCCAGCAGTGGGAAACTTAAAACAGGATGATTATGGCCTAGGCAGATCTGAGCAAAAAAGCAAGACCTTACGTCCAAAACAACCAGAGCAAAAGGGCTGGAGGCATGGCTTTAACAATAGAGTGCCTGACTCATAAGTGTGAAGCCCCAAGTTGAAACATCAGAAATGCCAAAAAAAAAAAAAAAAGCTTAACCCACTGTCTCGGGTTATATTCACTTTGTTTCTCAGCCTAGAATATCTGGCTCTCTCGATTTTCAGTTTTGGCTCCTCCTCCTTTTCCCACCTGTACCCTAGATAGCACTTGGCACAAGGCTGGACACCCTGGAAAGTTTCCAGCATCTAACCAATAATAACGAGTAATGGAGAACTCCATTCCCCAAATTCTATCATTGACTGAGCATTTTCTGCACCTCTGTGTATGCCTAGCCCTATGCTGAAGGCAGCTGAGGAGCCCAGAAAGGTGAGGTGCCTGACAAGATGCAAAGGCTTAAGGGGGAGGAGGCAGTGGAGGAAGCCTGTGAGCGATTCCCAGAAATCATGCTACAAAGAGAGGTTGATTCACTCAGTGTCATGCTCAGGACTTCAGACTTGAACAAGAAATGGAGAAACATTTGAAAGTATTAAGTGATGTTGTTTAGGAAACAGTCTTTTCTCCCTTGTCAGGGCTAGAAGTGTGGAATCTGGAGACTATGTGCTGCCACCACAGGCAGGTGGCAAGGGACTGGCTCTCCCAGCTGTCTTATCTCTGTTCATCCTTCATTTCCTCCATTTTTTCTCCCAGTCCTCTCTATTCTATCCAGTAGCAAGATGGACTGGCTCACCCTCAGCCTCACTCACCACTGGAAGGAGTGCTGGTCCCCCAGGATCTCGTGGACCTCTTCCCTGCAATGCTGCTGGTGCTCAGGATACAGCGTCATGCAGTAGAGAAACCAGGAGATACCACTGGTGGTGGTGTCATGGCCTTCAAACATGAATGTGTCCACTTCAGCCCGAAGGTCTGCATCTGACAGCATGGTCCCACTTTCATCCTGGGTTAAGGCACAATGGGGCAGCTCAAGGTCTTTCAGGTAGATGCCAAGAATTCTGTGCTAGTTTTCAAATGCAGGACTGAGAGAGGGCACGAAGGCTGCTTGGCCGACTGGGGGTTAGGACCTGCCCTCAGATTCCTAATTTTCTTCTGAACCTAGCCTGCTCCATGAAGCCTTCCCTGACCCCTCTGGCCAAGAGACCTGTGTCCTTCTCCAGCCCTGACTGAAAGCTCTGCTAACTTAGCACCCAGAATGCCAATCAGAAGAGGAAGAGATCTTTGTCAATATCTGCCTACTAACTCCTCCACTAGACTGTAAGCACCTGGGGGACAGAGCCAGGTCTTTCCCATCTCTGTAGCCTAGCACAGGAACTACCTCGGGATATGTGCTCAGTGAGTTTATGGAGTGAAGGAAAAAAGGAATGAATACAAAATCTGAATTTGAAGATCCTACAATGCCAAGACTAAGGAATCTTAGAAATCTTGAAATGTCTCCAGGCTGCTACCATATGACAAGGCTCCCAGTTTCTTATTGTCACAACCCAGCCATACACAATTGCATCTCTACACCTTGATTGGCAGGTGTCATGGGACAAAAAATAGGTTATATTTGCTGGAGGGAGGGTTAACAGCCCCTTCTGCTGAGCAGTAAATCGGTCCTAGAATGTTGGTCTGAGGACCCCTCTGGAACCAACCCTCTGGTGGGACATGTGCACTCACCTGAGCACCTAAGAGAATGTCCAGGAAATCCAGGTGCCTTCGGTTCTGAATCTTCTCCTGCTCCTTCTCATGCTTCAGGGCTTTCTTCCGCTTCCTGATGACCTGGTCTGGTCCAGGAGCACAGGTGTCACTGCCTGGGAACCATCCCCTACCCATAGGGGAATTGAAGTCCTGCACTAGGAGGGACACAGAAGATCCCAGAGGAAGAACCCAGGCTTCCTAGGGGTGGACCCTGTGGGAAAGGCCCACCTGTATGGTCATGGGCTGTCTGGCAAGCCCTCCGGAAGCGGCGGCCATGTGGAGTGAGCCAATAGATGAAGTCATTGTGGTACTGGAAGGAGTCAATGCGCTGCTGCATCAGCAGTGTGAGGTCACTGACTGCCAGGTAGTAGTCACTGTCCCTGTACAACAGGGGGTGCAGGGAGGAGCAGCTCAGACACTGACTGGGGGACAGATCCCTGAGCGTCTACCTTCCAGGAATCCCACCCAACCACAGCAGAGGGAGAGGATTCCTGCTCCTCCTGTTCCCTCCCTTAAGCCTCCTCACTAATGCCAAATGTGTCTCTCCACCGTGAGTGAGGCCTGTATCTTCTCTCAGGCATGACCAGGAACTCTGCCTGCTCCCCCTTCTGAACAGCCTGGGAGGTGCCCCTGACCTGTGGCTCAGGCCGCTGTCCGCTTTGCCAAAGGTGCACTTCATGAGTGTGTCCAGAGCCATGTGACCCACATCACTGAAGATGTCAAAGCTCCTATTCTCCTGAGCTTTTTTCTCCCAGTTGTCCTGTAACCCAGAGATAGGAGGCAATGTGAGCACCAACTGGGCTAAGTACTCCACCCTGTGCTCCAGGACTGCTGGAGCTAATCATCCACCACCAAGCCCCACTCCACACAAACACCCTGTCCTTTTCCCGCCCTCCATCCTGCAGGAATGTGTGGTGGACAGCTTCTGGGTATCAGACTCAGAGGGCAGAACCAGCAGACTGATGTAGTCCATCACACACTTTCTCCCAGATAGGGCAGATATAAGGAGCAGGGGACCGAGAGGTGGTGGGCTTCCCAGCACAGTGTGTGTTAAAAATCAGGCCTGTAGTAATGCTGGGGTGAGGTAGGGTGTCCTACAAAGTGAAATACTAGCTTGTTTATTGTCCAGCCCTGAGACTATAAGTCTGGTCTAACATGCCTCTTAGAGATGAGCCTTAAAGATGAGTTTAGGCAGTTGTGGTAGGCAAACAATAAAAAAGGAGCTGATCCTTAGATGTAAAGGGCATTTCTGACACTCTCAAATATAAGCAGCCCTCAGATCAGCTCCATTAGGGGACTTTCTGCAGCCTCCCAGAGCTCTTTAGCTGGCAAGAAAGAGCGCATGATGAACTTCAGCACCCAGCCAGCAGTGGCATGCAGTAAGAGACAGCAGAGCAGGACTTTGGCCACTGTTGCAGGCAAAATGTGGACAGGACCTCAAGGTATCCTCCCCACTGCAGAGAATAATTTGCCCTCACCCAGGGCAAAAGGAGGGTGCAGAGAGCTGGTGCACGACCTCCTGCAGGGAGCTCACCAGCATGGCACGTGCAGAGTCAGCAAACATAGGCACATAAGGCTTCAGCACATCATAATGGAAGCCAGGTGTCAGCAGCCTGCGGTGCTGGAACCACTTGGGCCCATCCAGAACCAGAAGGCCTTTTCCTGGGAAGGGATGGGAGAGGGAGAATTGGGAAATTCAGACAATCCTGCCCCACCCGTGGCAGTTAAGATCAAGGATGCCCACCTCCCATCCTAAATCCTTGAGCCTTGCAGAAGTGAGCCATTGGAAAGACCAGGTATTGTCTTCTGCTAACCCATCCCCAGGCTGCCAAGACCTCAGGACACAGAGGAGGCAGCACTTCTTGGCTAAGTAAACTCCTTCCTCAGGGTAGATGACTCATTTTCTACGTCTCAACTGCACCCACAAAGCCTGGGCTCCAAGAACTTGTGTCATATGTCACTGGACTCAGACACAGAAGATGTGCTGCCAGGGACAACAAGGCAGGAGGGAAGCCCGCTGGGTCTTGGCTCTAAGTTGCTGAAATGGTGGCCACAGCTTCAGGACTTGGGAGAAATCTGTCATGTTTCTGCTTTGTGGCCCTATCCTCCTGCCCCTACACACACCCAGCCTTGGAAATGCATTCCTATCTTCAAAACTGCCTCTCATTTTGTCTTTCCTTTTAGCCTCCCTTTCATGGATGAGGAGAGAGTAAGACTCACTGAAGTCCACAAAAGGACTTCCTTGTGTTACTCTCTGAGTAAACAGTCTTGTTACTGTTATCTTCCTCTTGCCCTGCCCTTTCTTAGCTCTCAGGAAGCTGCCGAGACGCCTGGAGATCATGGGTAAAGCAAGGACTTTAAGAAGCATAAGAACATGGCTCAGAAATATCAGTGGCTCCCACCCATCCTCAACATAAACCGACAGTACTAATCCTGACAGCCAAGGATGGCCAGTCCCTCCCTGCCCAGCCTCATCTCCCAATTGAGGTCGGCCTTACAGTCACCCAGACAGTTCTCAGCCTCTGGCGACATCAACCATGGTCCTACGACCACACCCTTCCTCAGGCACTTTCCCTGGACAGCACCACTTACCAAAATTTCCTGTAGGTGCAACTCCAAGAAGCCATTCTTCATACCCAAACATTCCCCAGAGCCCTGCCCCTGCCTAAAATGGGGAGGAGATGAAGACCCAAGTAGAGAAAGTGACTGGCCCCACTTCCCATGCCAGCTAGAAGCTCCCCTGCTCCTCTTGTCTCGCTACAGAGAACTGACTTATGACAGACACATGGGGCCAGGCTGTCCAGCTGATGGGACAACTGACTGTGGAGGGCAGGGCAGGGCAGGATCCTGGTCACCCAACTCAAAACTGGGAAGGGAGGGGCCAGAAGGCAGGTGCTCCACTCACCAATCCACTGGAGAAAGAAGTCATACACATCCGGGGCCTTAGGGTCTGCAGAAGGAGGTGGGTCAGATGGAACAGTGAGTTCCAAAAAGAGGCTTGTTGATAAGCAGGGTGGGGACTTGGCCATCCTCCTCCCAGACTTTGGACACAGATCCTGATCTTTTTCCCACATTGTCTCCTGAGCCCTCACAGGAAGCCCCACCCTCTCCCAGGGAAACCTCACCCCTGCGGCTATACACGGCTTTGGCATAGTCAGGCTCATAGATGTTCAGAAAGCCAATGAATTGTCCAAACCAGAGTGGGTGGGCATAGGGGAACTGGTGGGCCCAGGACACCACCTTGTCCAGGCACCTGGTCTGCTGGATCTGAAATGGTAATAGAAGGTGAGAACCACTCAGGAACCCAGTGTCACCAGCCAGGTTCCAGGTCTCTAGGCAGGGAAGGAAGTATACTGCCCAGGAAGGCCTGGGACCTCCCTCCCTCCTGTTGCATAGTCCCTGTCCTGAATAGTTCTGGTGCAGTGCCCATACCAGCTTATAGTCACTGCTAAGGGATCCTTGTTTAACCCAAGTCACTACCCTCAAGGCCTTGGAAATTGGCCTAGTTTGGCCTGCAACTACCAGTTTTGCTTTCTCTGGGTTCTTGTTCTCCCCAGCCATCCTTACAGTTTAATGTACTCTCAGCATAGATTCATCCCTCAGAATCCTGAGCCTAACTCCAGGTGGTTACAAGAGTTTTATCATTTTTGAACAGATAATGACAAAGAGAGGAAAAAGGGTAAAAATTACCTCTGCCCACAGGAAAGAGAGAAACCTTCTGAACTTGCCTCCTTTCTAGCTGGTATCCCTGGCATTACTCCTTTTACTATGTCTCTCTTATTTTTCTATCTGCCCTCCTGGGTTTTCCTTAGCATTTTTCTGATCACCCTGGTCACTCCTTTTCTCCTTACCCCTACCAAGTTCAGGGAATCCAACTGGACATGTCAGGGAAAGGCTTAAGTCACAGAAAATCCTGAATCACAGGATCTCAAAGGTGGAAGGAGCCTTTGACTGGTCTGGTTCATCTGAGCACTACTCTCTTCCGTTTCAGCCATGTTTATTCCCTTCTGTAGCATCCCTACCAATTGACAGGAGACCCTAAGCTCACACTGTTTCTGAGCTTAATCACAGACAGCTTGCCACAGCCTCCCAGTGCCTAGATTTCCCCTATTTGCCCTAATTGTCCCAGGAACCCAGGGAGAGGAAGGACAGCTTCTAGCACTTGACCTCACAGCTATGGCTACAACCCCTCCAAGAGGACTGGGACATCATCCTTCTGGAGGACATGTGGCTGCTCGCCAGATCCTCTGGGTTACACAACAGGATGCCTCAGACTATCCTCAGATCCCTTGAGTTTGGACACTTTCTAGGATGTCTGGGCCAGCTTGTTTTTGTCCAGAGGAAGGAAGCAGGGGAAAAGTAGAGTGTAGAGATAATTCACTGAACTCGGATCTCCAGCCCCATCCCCCCAGCCTCTCACTTGCACTCCTTTTTGGCCATTCCAGGAATAAACAATAGGATGTTCTTGCTTTCCAAGAGTCTGAGTAAATGTTTCTCCAAGAAGCAGATCAGAAAGGCATGTCATATTGTCTATTCAAACTATGAACTCTCTTCATAGGTGGAAAGAGTGCAACTTATGACCAAAGGGAACTGTCCCACATGACTTAGGGCAGATCAGGGATCCTGACTGAGGCTCTTCCTGCTGTCTTTCCTGTCAACAAAGCTGCTCA
Source organism: Castor canadensis (assembly GCF_047511655.1). NCBI lineage: Eukaryota > Metazoa > Chordata > Mammalia > Rodentia > Castoridae > Castor > Castor canadensis. Next base: position 126,817,086 of record NC_133392.1, read on the forward strand.
GGCTTTTGGCCAGTTGATCTGGAGTTACCTGTTTTGCCTATCATTGGGTGACATCAACATGGGTTACTATGACTCTCCTAGCCAACTACATTTTGCATAGGAAGTGATGATGGGCCTTGTCCAAATTCAAAAAACTAGCATCATCCCCAGGGCATTAGGTTCCAAAACTTAGGCATGATGCTAGTTTTTCCCTAGCCCCAACACCTCTTCTGTCTTCAGCATCCAAAGATGAACTCCAGCCCCAAGAATGACCAGTTGGAGGGGGAGTACAGGAGAGCATTCAGACACCTAAGAGGATAGAAGGACAGGGGGCCCAAAAAATGCCTAAGGGTCCAGGAAGATGCAGTCATTAGTCCTCAGCCTGTGTGAGTGGTTTTGCTGCCTCAAATTTGGTTCCCAAAGAATTCATTCACTCTTCCAGTACATAGACATTGAGCATTCTATGTACCAGGTGTTACAAGTCCCTGGGGATGTAATAGTGAGCAAGACAAAGCCCTGCCCCTCCTGCAAGCCTACATTTCAAGTGGGGAGAAAACAAATAAAAAAGAACAAAATACATCAATAGTAGGATTTCAGGTAGTGATAACTCTTGCAAGAAAAATGAAGTAAGGTGTGGATCTGCTACAGTAGACAGGGGTCAGGTGGGTCAGGGAAGGCCTCCCTGAGGTGCTATTTAAACAGAGATCAGCAGAAACACCTTTTAGAAAGTTCCGTAGCATTATCCATAATCTGCCTCTCAAAAATTTCTCTTTTCCCAACTGCCCCCCTACTCCTCTGATTCCCACTCTCAGCTGATGACTCTTGCTCCACCTTGCAGAGAAGGTAGACACCATCAGATAAGAAAGCCCAAAAGTCAGCCACAAGACTTGCACAACCACCTGGCCTGCACTCAGCCTCTCCACCAGTCTAGTAAAGTCCTCCAGGCCTATCCAACCCCCTTGGAGTACTTCCTCTCCTACCAACATTTAAAATGTGATCCAGTCTCTCCCAATTGCAGAGAGAAAAAGAGAGAGAGAGAGAGAGAGAGAGAGAGAGAATGAGAAATTTAAAAAGGAAACAAAACTTCATTAGTTCCACCCCCAACCCCTCCTTGTCAACTGAGACCTGCCTTCTTCCTTCCTTCAGAAACATCTTCTTTTGTTGTTACTTTTTCTGGGGGGTTCAGTGTTGCTTTTTGTTGTTTGTTTCTTTGAGACAGGGTCTTGCTATGTAACCCAGGCTATCCTACAACTATTCATCCACCTGCCTCTGCCTCCCAAGTGCTGAGATTATAGGTATGCACTATCACTGGCTCATAACCTAACTTCTCAAAGGAGTTCTTCCCACTTCAGTTCCCATCATACCACTTGCTCCTGCTGATATGTCCAGTACCCTCCCTGGTGTTAAACGCTGACAACTACTAGCTGCCGTGACACAGTTGACTCCTTCTTGCTCTTTTCTGGATGTCCTCCTTGTCTCCTGATGCCCCTCTCAGTGTCTACTCCCTCATTGTGCGTCCTCAAGGATGATGCTCCTCCAAGTCTTACCTTGGGCCTCTTTCTGTCCTGCACCTTCTCTCTGGAGGCTCTCACTTTCTCCCATGCCCACGTTTGCTACCTTTCTTCCTCACTCAACATCTCATCTCAGCTGATCATTATCCTGAGACTCCCAAACATCAACACCCACAGACATCTCTACATGACATCCTCAGACCCAGGATACTGAGACTCAAGTTCATACACATGTGTTTATATATATCATGTTTGCCCCCTAAATCTGCCCCTCATTCTGTCCCAAGGAATGAAAATGCTACCCATCTCAATACTAACTGGAAATACAGAATATGGTTTTCTCCATGGTTTACAGTGATATCAAAAAGGTGCCTTGTGAAGGCTGGCCTTTACTGCTGCAGGCCCACCAGAGCTAAGAGAACCAGATACAGCAGCAACCAGGAGGAGGCTTCAGCATCAAATTTTCTAAATCTAGTATTAGAAACTCCCATTCCTGGATACTGATAGGTGTCCCAACCTCTGAACCTCCCTTCCAATGCCTCAGATCCCCACATGTTTCAATGCAGATATAGAAATTCATTTCTTTTCATGTTTATTGCGGCACTATTCACAATAGCCAAGTTATGGAAACAGCCAAGATGCCCCAGCACAGACGAATGGATTAAGAAAATGTGGTATCTATACACAATGGAATTCTATGCAGCCATGAAGAAGAACGAAATGTTATCATTCGCTGGTAAATGGATGGAACTGGAGAACATCATTCTGAGTGAGGTTAGCCTGGCCCAAAAGACCAAAAATCATATGTTCTCCCTCATATGTGGACATTAGATCAAGGGCAAACACAACAAGTGGATTGGACTATGAGCACATGATAAACACGAGAGCACACAAGGGAGGGGTGAGGATAGGTAAGACACCTAAAAAACTAGCTAGCATTTGTTGCCCTTAATGCAGAGAAACTAAAGCAGATACCTTAAAAGCAACTGAGGCCAATAGGAAAAGGGGAACAGGTACTAGAGAAAAGGTTAGATCAAAAAGAATTAACCTAGAAGGTAACACCCATGCACAGGAAATCAATGTGAGTCAATGCCCTGTATAGCTATCCTTATCTCAACCAGCAAAACCCCTTGTTCCTTCCTATTAATGCTTATACTGTCTCTACAACAAAATTAGAGATAAAGGGAAAATAGTTTCTGCTGGGTATTGAGGGGGGGGGAGCGGGAGGGGGTGGAGTGGGTGGTAAGGGAGGGGGTGGGGGCAGGGGGGAGAAATGAACCAAGCCTTGTATGCACATATGAATAATAAAAGAAAAAAAATAAAAAATAAAAAAAAAAGAAATTCATTTCTTTTGATTAAATCCCCCAAATCTCATTCTTGTGGCTCAAAGTTCTTTTCTGCTTTCAGGTGGCATTGCCAAATTCTGCTCTGATGTCTCAATTTAACAAAGCCAAGGGCAACCTTTGACTCTTTTTTCCTAGTAGATAAAAAGGAACTCACTGACACTCTCATATCTATGGCAGAGGCCTTGATGCCTTTTCCCTCTCCTCTGCTTCCACACCAAGACCTGGCCTACTTTACTGCTCACTCCTCCCTATTCCACTAGCTTACTCCTCAACATCTCCCTGTATCACCTCCACCTTGGCCCCCTGCCTTCTATTTGTCCGCCACCCTGACTTTCTTCTCCCCTATTTGCCCCCTTCCCTGGCCCTCTACTGATAATTTACCCTCTACCCTAGCCCTTCTCCTGTTTGTCCTCTACTTTGGCACCCTGTCTCCTATTTGCACTCCATCCTGGCCACCCTGCCTCCTTATGGAGCTATTTATCAGCTAGTTGCTTGAGAAAAAAGGAATAAAGACCAGCTTGATATGAAAGCAAGAGAGAACAAAAGAAACCAAGGTATCAGGATGTTTGGCATCAAGAATTCCCCTACAATGATTTAACAGTTGACATCTGTCTGCTGAGCAGTTTGCTAAGTCTCTGTACTTTATCCCTTTTGATTCTCTTATAACCTAGAAAAGTAAAGATGATTTCTCCATTTTATCAAGAAGAAAATGGAAGTACAAATGACTTACCCAGCAAAAGCCCATGATCAATGTGTACTAAATATAGTGACCAAGAGTCCTCATTATCCAACACAAAGTCAAGGGGACTTCTAGCAATGGGTAGGGCCAGTGAGGAGGCCTCAGAAATCTCAAGGGATCACCTTTCCTTGGGCTGGGAAATAGTATTCCTTGCTACACACACACACACACACACACACACACACACACACACACACACACAGAGGTCAGATTTGTCAGCCCTCCCAGAGGCTGTAAACTTAGACCTACAATGAGTTCTTGCTATGTGCAAAGTCTTCCTCAAGCCCCAGAGTGGAGAGAGAAAGATCCCAGAAGAATAGGATCTGCCCTGCCTCAAGGGGACACATTCTTAAAATTGAGTAAGATGACAGGTAGATGCTACCAGGGCCTCCACACTATAACTGGAGGCCAAGAAAGAAGAAATTAATATTGATGGATAGCTCTTTCATACCCCCAAAATCATTGCCCACCAATATTCTTCCTTCTCTTCCAATGCTCATTCTAAATGGGTGTAGGGATCAACTTTCAGTTACTTTTTATGGACTTATCATATTCTGAATTAAAATGTAGGATTCCTGGGCCCAGCTTTGACTTGACTCCTAAGCTACTTGTTATATGGATTTAAGTAAACACCTCACCCCTTTGAATTTCAACTTCGTCATTGTTACATTAGGGAAACTAATCCCTACCCTGCCCTTCTCCTGGCTCAGGTTCAGGTGTGGATTCAACCAACAGCAGAGGTGCCAAGCTCTGGAGGAATGCAGGGTGGTGTTGTACCACTGGTGTCAAATGGTTCCCCAGGAAACCTTTGTAGTACTCAAGAGCACCCGTCTAATCCTTGCACTCCCTTCCTGGTGTCAGGCAAAAGCCCTCCAGATAGTTGTGCTGGTGCCAGAAAGCCAGAGCTAGGCTGCAATCCAGGCTTTTAGTACACTCCCAAGATGAGGGCAAGAACAACTGAGGTGAAGAGCTCAGCCAGTTCCTGCATGAAGATGTGGGGGAGTAAGATCCCTGTCCTAGGAAAAACTTGGCTGAGGGCAGGTAGAAGTGAGGGGCACAGCAGAAAAGGATGGGTGATGGAAGAGGGAGAAAAACAGAGACGATAAACAAAACCAGTGTATAATACCTGTATATGTGGAAACGTCACAACAAATTCCCCTGTATAAATATAGTACTAATAAAAACATTAATAAAGAAAGAAACACTCAAACAAATTAATTATTCAAATAAAAATAATATAAATAAATAGTTCAAGTAATGACCTAAAAAAAAAGAGGAAAAGATTGAAAGTTTCCCTAAATACCACACATATTCCATTAGGGTCAGATTTCAATCTTCCCTTGACTCTGCTTCCATACTCAGCAAAGACCCTCCCAAACCCCACCTTGATACCTCCACTTATCTTCTCCATCACTCTGTCCTCTGTGGATGTCCCTCCATACTCAGACATTCTCTGTTCATTCATTCAGCAATGCCTGGTCTATAGCAGGCTTTGAGCTGCACTTTTAGGGCACAAGGATGAATCAGACCAGATCTCCATCCTCCAGAGTCTACAGACTAGTAGGAGAGAGGAACAAGTGCTGAGATGAAAAAAATGGAGCTGATGTGGAATCCTGGGGAGGCATGGGGAGAGGGAAGGCTCTGGTTTCTATTTGTCTTCTAGACAGTAACTTCCTTGAAAACATAGGCAGGGTCCAATTCTCTCTCCAATCCACCCTTTCTGACCTTAGATATTCCCAGGATAGAGATAGGTTACTAGGCTATCCCTGGAGGGTTATCTGTAAGGGGAAAGATAAGCCTAGAGGTCAAGTTCATGCCCAGTGTCAATCACAGAGGAGAGGCAATTCCCCAGATAGAGGGTGAAGAAAGTGGATTCAAGAAGTAGGAGAAGAAATTATCCCCTCTCTGAGCCTTCATCTCTGGCATCTGTACTGGAGTTCCCAAACCTGGCTTCAGGTATAAACACTTATGGTTGGGAAAAGGGTGTTAGACTCCTAGTTCATCTGACAAATTAGAATTTCTCTGTGGGCCCAGAAATCTGCTTCTCCCAGTTGACCCACTCCCCTGCCTTGTATTCAAAAATGGCTATTTGGATCTCCATGGTAGGAGGAGTTCATGAGAATAGATGCTAAGGTGGTCCCACTAGGTTGCTGAAACAGCAGGATGAAGCAGGATCTGAACCCAGGAAGATGACATGGCTCCTGAACCCCCTATTTCCCAATCTGGAAGCGAGTATCCTCATTCCCATGAGATAGCACTTATGTCTACCTTTACCTTTGTTTTATTCCTTAGTAATGGAATCTTTACTTCACAGGTCAAAACAACACTGGTGAAGCTCTAAACATGATTGTCTAGTTCTGTCAAACTATGTGAATTTGGTTTCCTCCCTATGCCATAACCAAGCCTCTGGCATACCATAGTCTGAACATTAGCCCTCCAAAAGTTGGGAAGGCATTTGTGGTCTTCTTGGGCTCCAACTTTGAAGTGCTGTCTGCTTCTGAAACCAGTATGAATGGTAGGAGTTAGGGAGCAATACAGTGGGAAAGCAGATTGCCTCTGCCTAAGTGGATCACCTCCCTCCCGAGCCTTCAGGGGATTCAGCCTGATTCTCTAAAGGAAGGGAAGCTGGCTCCTTTCTCTAACTCTCTCTACATACCTCGTGGGCATACCCAAAGAGCCAGTGGGAGGGGGGTCCTGGGAAGCTGTCCATAGCCCTGGCCAACTTCTGCCTCCTCAGCAGCAAGCGGGGGAGCTTGAGAAAGCCTATGAATAAGATCACTGCAGAAGCCCACAGGTGGGAGAGCCTCAGAGAGAAGAAGCCCAGTACCATGGATGCAAGCTGCAGTGCCCAGGCTCCAGGCTGCCTCCAGAAGCCCCTGGGTTTTCTTAAACTCTAAACCTAGGCATCCTGCCAGTTCC